>NW_027325370.1:0-447500 GCF_036924035.1 Leuresthes tenuis
CATGTTGGAGGTGAGCTGAGCTCTGAAAGTAACACAGCTGCTGCAGACAGAGTAGGAGGGAGAGGCCTGTGCAGAATCCTACTGAGTAACAATCGGACCGAGTAAGCAGCATCTACTTAAATCACAGCAGAACTTTAATGAAGATAGAGATCCGTCTGTAGAACAGCTGGAGCTGCTTGAAACAGATCGGAGGAGTTCTTTCTTTATCCAATGAATATGTGTGGACTGGTTCAGGATAACTTATTTAACTTATTTACAACATCAATTTAATAGACTGGCCTGAAATCATTTACACTATGGTGCATTAAGCATCATGCAGTTTGATAATGTAATCCTTTATCAGTTTGTTCAGTCTGATGATGCTGCTGCCCCAACTCTAGGGTAATTAAGTCTCCTCAAGAAGTTTACTCTGCTCTGTCCTCTCTTTTTGTTGAATTTCCAGTCCAGCTAACCCCAGGTATCTGTTGTCCTTCACCACCTCCACCTTCCCCTCTTTGTCTTCAATGGAGACAGTGTTTGGCTTATTCCTGGCACTCCTAAACTCTACAGTCATCCCATCCCTTTTGTTACTTTGCTGTTAAAGATGAGGAGACTGTTCACACAGCATGCCACAAAGTGATTAACCAGTTCCCTGAACTCAGCCTCTTGTCCATCACTGATTCACCCAGCAGCTGAAGAGTAATTACAGTATTTCTGGAAATGACAGGACTGAGTTGTAATGGAAGTCGGAGGTGTGCAGAGTGAAGAGAAACAGTGAGAGTACAGACCCCTGTGGTGCTCCTGTGCTGCTGAGACACACAACACTTCAGCCTCACAAACTGTGGTCTGTTCCTCAGGTAGTATGTAATTCAGGCAAATGTGGAGAAATCAAACAAAGTGATCCTCACAGTACTGCCTGCTTTGTTCAGAGGAGGCTCACTGAAGCAGGGAGATAATAGCATGCTCAACACCAACCTCAGGATAATAAGCAAACTGCAGTGGGTCTTGAAAGGTTACACCTCACTTACTGAGGTGAGCCATTGACAGTCTCTCCAGGACTTTAATGAAGTGGGATGTTAGAGCAACTGGACAGATGGATAGGATTTTTTTTAGGTACTGGAACAAAGCAGGACATCTTCCACAGCACTGGAACTTTGTCCTGACTCAGGGTAAAGTTTAAGAAATGCCTTTGAATCCAACAGGTCTTCAGGACCATTAGGCTGACACCATTTGGACCAGGAGCCTGGTTCTGGTTCAGTCTCCCCAGCTCCTTCTTCACCTGACTGCTGGAGACAGAGAGGCTGGAGGGGGAAGCAGAGGTCGTCTGAGATGTCCTGATGTGGGGGCAGATGTTGCTGAGGCTAAGATCTATGACTGAGGTGGATGGAGGTGTAACAGGGAGGGTGTGAGGTCTATGTTGATGTAAGCAGAGGAGGAAATGAGGGTTGATCTGAACCGAACCGATTGAAATACAGTTCAGCTGCTGGCTCTGTCCAGGCTTCCATCAGTCTGATCCTCTTTCACCTTGAAGCCTGGGAACCACACATCTCTCACGTTGTTCTGCTGAAGTTTGTTTTCCACCTTTTCTGTTCCCTCTCATCTTCTTTTCCAGCTGTTAATAAACAGTCCTGAACAACTTCTCATCTAACGGGCTTAGGGCTTTATTTTTTATCTTAACCAGCTTTGAGCCAGGGAACTTAATGATTCTCCACAGTATCTTAGCTATTCCTAGAACTTCTTCCCTGATGTTGTTCCAAGGATCTGTTGGAGCCACTCTTCCACTATTGTTCAGTCTCAGGCTTGGGTTGGTCTATTCATATCTCATTACCCTTCCACTGAAAGCATACTGTGGGTGATTCAGTGGAGAACATATGGGTGTGTATATATATGTAAATATATATATAAATATATATATGTAAATATACACAAATCAGTTAAAACTGAGCAGAACGCTTTTTTATAAAAAGGGAATAATTCTTTGTGTAAACCTGTTTGAGGGTTTTGACTTGGCTTTTAGGTGTTAATGAAATTCCTTATAAAATATTTGTTACCTGGTTCAGGTGTTGCCATCTTTTTCGTAGATTCTTTTTCAAGTTGAATCTCCGGCAGACTAAAGATTGAAGTCGCTGAAACATCAGATCAGAGTGAATTTGTGACATCACTGTCAACATAAGACGTGTCAAGCGTTGTTTAAACTTACTGTCAGGAAGTGACATCACTCTGTTTCCAAGGTTCCTGAAGTAAGACTGTTTCATGGATTCATCTGCTGAGATCCTCTTCTTCCCTTCAAACTAAGGTGGGAATAAAGTTTTGTTTCTTCACAGTTGTTCATTTTTATTGTTATAATGAACACACAAACTCAGAAGCATTTGCTGACCTGCAGGAACTTTGATAACAGCTCCACACCTTCACTGCTGAGTCTAAACAACACACACAGGGACACTTGTTATCTGGTGTGTCTAACAATAATCTGACCTCCAACCTCCTGAGGTTCAGCCTTTAGATGAAGAACTGTTAACTTTTGTGAAACATCAAGACCAACAACACTTTAATATCCTAAAAACTGTATCATAATCAGTCACCATTTACACTACAGACAGCTGTTTATGTGTAATTGTTTTAAATATCTTACATTTTTCTACAATGTTTTAACCAGTTCTTATTTTTCAAGATAAAGGCAAATACATGAAATAATTAGGAAAATACATCAGTCTTAAAAATCCAACTTAGAAAAACAAAAATCACTTCATTATCTTCACAGGACAAATGGACAGAAATTATTCATCATGATTCATCTGGTTTTGCAGCTCAAAATGTTAGCTCTTTTCAGAGAGGACCATGAAAACTTCCTGGACACTCGCTGAAGGTTACGTTTGTTTTGTCTGACAGATTCTGTGATTTTGGTTCAGCTGCAACGAGACAACAGACCAAACCCCATCATGAATTGGTTCCCTCTGATCCATTTTCTTTTCCTGAGGATGGCTCCCCACTGAGGAAGATGACCCAGAAGAATGTAAGTGCTACCCATAAGGGAGGGTGGAAATGTTTAGAAAGGGGTTTCAATGTTTCCTGTGTTTGTCTTTCAGGAAACATTTTTTGGAATATATTTCATGTTACTGTAGAATCCCAGGAAAAAACCCCACATGGGACGTTAATTTAACATTTTTATAGAAAGAAGACAAATAAATCTAATAACGGAACATTCTGGATTTGTGAAGCTAACCTGAAAAAGGGCTGCATTTTCATGAGATTTGTTGGGATTTTGCACTTTATGAATAAAACTGGATTGAAAAATGTTCATAAAATTAATAAGATAACATTTCCATTTTTTTCATATTTTATTTAAAAAAAACTGTAAGAAACAAGTTAATAAACTCAAAATAAGCTGCTATCTAAAGCTGATGTTTAGTACAGTACCTGGGGGTGTGGTTGCTCAGTCTCTCTGCTCTGTACTGTGGGTAGTTAAATGCCACAAACTCCTCATTGGAACTAATCCCAGGCCAGCTCTGCTCCGTGGGAGTACCTAAACACAAAATACAGAATAAGTTTGGTTTTAACCTCGATCACAGAAGCTGATTGGCTCTCAGTTATGATGAAACAGAAGGCTAGTCATTCTCACCCAGCAGTTTAAAGATAAAGTGAAGCTCCTCCTCAACAGTAGAGCCAGGAAAGAGAGGACGACCCGTTGCCATTTCATAAAAGATACATCCGACACCCCTGCAGATAGATGGACAGACGCTTCTTATCTCATCATCATTTCGGAACAACTATGCTGTAATACAGAGCAGTGTGATGCAGTGTAGTTCAGGGTCCAAATGCTGTACCACATGTCGATGTGGGTGGAGTAGTCGGTGCTGCCCAGCAGAATGTCTGGAGGTCGGTACCACAGTGTGACCACCTCATTAGAGTAGGTCTTTGTTGGGATCGACTTCGCTCGAGCCAAACCTGAAACACAAACATGACAACACGTCACCACAAAGACTTCACTCAATTACCCTGCTACACCATGCTTTCATCCAACAAGTTACGATAAGCCACATGACATTCAACTCAATTACTGTAAGTAAGTCAGTAAAATTTATTTCTATAGCACTTTTCAGAGAGGAAAAAAACTCACAAAGTGCTTCACAAAGCACCGTCAAGGCATCAAGTTAAAATCATGAAACAGGTACACACACAAATAAAATAAAAACACAAAGACAAAACCAACAGACAGAAACAGTCAAAATAACACTACGACTCCTTAAAAGCCAGCAGGTATGTTTTAAGATGTTTTTTAAAAAGTCTCTCAGACTATTCCACAGCCTGGGTGCGACAGACTGGGAGGCTCTGTCTCCTCTGGTTATGCACCTGGTTCGAGGCACAACCAGAAGACCCAGGTTGGCAGACCTGAGAGACCTGCTGGGGACATGAGGGCGAAGAAGTTCAGACACGCAATCTGGTGCCTGACCACGAAGCGCTCTAAAAGTTCAAATCAAGACTTTAAAATGAATCCTAAAACTAACCGGAAGTCAGTGCTGCGAGGCCAGGACAGGCGTTATATGGCAACTCTGCCTAGATTTAGTCAGCAGCCTGGCCGCAGCGTTCTGCACTAACTGCAAACGGTTCATCGCTGCCTTGCTGAGATATGTGAGTGTGGCGTTGCAGTAGTCCAGCCGAGATGACACAAACACATGAATTATCAATTCTAGCTCGGCCTGCGACACCGTGGTTCTCAGTTTGGCAATGTTTCTGAGTTGGAATAAACAAATGCGAGACAAAGAATGAATGTGTTTGTCAAAGGTCATAAGCTGGTCAAAGATATTGCCCACATTGCTCAGGGAGGAACATACATTGGTGCATATAAACCCAACGTAGTCCTTCACAGCAGAAATACAACTGTCTGGCCCAATAATGAGAACCTCAGTTTTTCTGGTGTTTAACTGAAGGAAACTGTTGGACAGCCAGACCTTAATAGCTGACAAAGCCATGCAGCACATTCAGACTCTTTGATTCTGTTGGGGTTAAAAGAAAACTGTAGCTGAATGTCATCAGGGTACATGTGATAAGAGATGCCCTGGAACTGACTTATGATTCAAACAAGAGGCAGCATGTACAAAACAAATGAAATAGGACCTAAAACCGAGCCCTGGGGCACTCCACATGATAGGGGAGCGGACAAAGAGATAAACGGGCCAACAGCTACTGAAAAGGTTCTGCCAGAGAGGTACGAGGCAAACCAGTCAAGGGCCCTGCCTGAGATACCATCATGGTCCCTAAGCCTGTCAGTAAGGATGCTATGAGCCACAGAGTCAAATGCTGCACTGAGGTCGAGCAGCATAAGAACAATACATTTACCGGTGTCAGACGCCATCTTGATGTCGTTAGATCTAAGAAGAGCTGCTTCAGTTGAATGCCTCTGACAATAACCGGACTGGAATTTGTCAAAGATCCTGTTCTCATGCAGAGCAGAGATGAGCTGATAAGCCACAGCTTTTCCAGGATCTTTGACACAAAAAGCAACTTAGAAATGGGCCTAAAGTTTTGTGGAGAAGACGGATCCAGGTTGGGCTTTTTAAGAATTGGTTGAACAATGGCCTGTTTACAATAAGAGGGGAAACAACCAGAGACCAGTGAGCAGTTAACAATATTGAGCAGAGCAGGACCAACTAGCAGGACTTTTTTCAGTAATGATGTGGGTAATACATCTAATGGGCTGGGGGAGGTTTTCATACCACTCACCAGCTCAGTTAACTGTAACAGGGAGATGGGCACAAAATGATCACAAAAGTATTGGCTGCCGCTTATATGGGGGGGGGGGGGGGGGGGGGCAGTAGAAGGGCTGATGCTTGCCCTGATGCTGGCGACTTTGTCAAGAAAAAATGACAAAAAGTTATTACAGTCGTCCTCAGAGAACAAAGGAGCAACAGGCAACTGGGGGGAGACAAGGTTGTGGATAGTGTCAAAGACAACTTTAGGATTCCTCTTATTGGAGGAAATAAGGTCTCTAAAATAAGAAGCCCTGGCAGCCTTTACCCTTGAGTTAAATTCAGTTAAAAGTTCTTTAAAATAAATTCGGTGGACTAGGAGAGCCTTGGATTTCCACAGAAGCTCTGCACGCCGACAAATACGTTTCAAACAACGGATGTCCTCATTCATCCAAGGATTCGGGTTTACGGCGGCGAAAGAGCGAGATTTTACAGGAGCAATATAATCTAAAATAGATGAACAGTGCAGGCTGAAAGTCTCAACTAATGAATTGACATCAGAATCATCAAGAGACGGCTGCACTGCCCGGTTGATAAAACAAGAAGAAAATCTGTCAGCAGAGGTCATTTAACATTTGTGAACGCTTGGCGCGGTTGTTGTCTGGGTTAGGGTTAGGTTGTTGTCCGGTTTAGGGTTAGGTTGTTGGCTGGGTTAGGTTGTTGTCTGGGTTAGGGTTAGGTTGTTGTCTGGGTTAGGGTTAGGTTGTTGGCTGGGTTAGGGTTAGGTTGTTGGCTGGGTTAGGGTTAGGTTGTTGGCTGGGTTAGGGTTAGGTTGTTGGCTGGGTTAGGGTTAGGTTGTTGGCTGGGTTAGGGTTAGGTTGTTGGCTGGGTTAGGGTTAGGTTGTTGGCTGGGTTAGGGTTACGTTGTTGGCTGGGTTAGGGTTACGTTGTTGTCTGGGTTAGGGTTAGGTTGTTGTCCGGTTTAGGGTTAGGTTGTTGGCTGGGTTAGGTTGTTGTCTGGGTTAGGGTTAGGTTGTTGGCTGGGTTAGGGTTAGGTTGTTGGCTGGGTTAGGGTTAGGTTGTTGGCTGGGTTAGGGTTAGGTTGTTGGCTGGGTTAGGGTTAGGTTGTTGGCTGGGTTAGGGTTAGGTTGTTGGCTGGGTTAGGGTTAGGTTGTTGGCTGGGTTAGGGTTACGTTGTTGTCTGGGTTAGGGTTAGGTTGTTGGCTGGGTTAGGGTTACGTTGTTGTCTGGGTTAGGGTTAGGTTGTTGTCCGGGTTAGGGTTAGGTTGTTGTCCGGGTTAGGGTTAGGTTGTTGTCTGGGTTAGGGTTAGGTTGTTGGCTGGGTTAGGGTTAGGTTGTTGGCTGGGTTAGGGTTAGGTTGTTGGCTGGGTTAGGGTTAGGTTGTTGGCTGGGTTAGGGTTACGTTGTTGTCTGGGTTAGGGTTAGGTTGTTGTCCGGGTTAGGGTTAGGTTGTTGTCTGGGTTAGGGTTAGGTTGTTGTCTGGGTTAGGGTTAGGTTGTTGTCCGGGTTAGGGTTAGGTTGTTGTCTGGGTTAGGTTGTTGTCCGGGTTAGGGTTAGGTTGTTGTCTGGGTTAGGGTTAGGTTGTTGTTCGGGTTAGGTTGTTGTCCGGGTTAGGGTTAGGTTGTTGTCTGGGTTAGGGTTAGGTTGTTGTCCGGGTTAGGGTTAGGTTGTCTTCTGGGTTAGGGTTAGGTTGTTGTCTGGGTTAGGGTTAGGTTGTTGGCTGGGTTAGGGTTAGGTTGTTGGCTGGGAAGTCAGAATTAAAAGACACATTAAAAAGAATACAATCATGATCAGTGACAGGGAAGCTTTAGTGCACGGCTATATTATGATTTAATGGGTCATAATCGTGTGAAAAATGTCCACAGTTCTTGGTCAGATTCACCACTCGCCCATTATGTTAGATTTCCTTGGACAAAAATTAGCATTATCACACCAGGGACTGAGTCCATGTGTACGCCCTGCAGCTCACTCTGTTCACCTCAACACGTCTGACTGGGACTCACCAAAATCTGCCAGTTTCAGCTCTCCTCGCTCATTGATAAGAAGGTTCTGAGGTTTCAAGTCTCGATGGAGAACTTTTCTCCGGTGACAGTATGACAAACCTCGCAGCAGCTGGAACAGAAAGAGCTGAGAACAGGAACAACAGATCTGTTATCTGCACAAACCAATAACAATGTGTTGAAGACACGGGTAAGCAGGTGGGGATCATGTTTCTCATCCAAATAATTCTGAAGAAAAGAGCAGGTGAAGCTGAGTCTCACATCAGCCAAACAGTTTGTATCATAAGTATCCTCACTTTGACATTGTGAACGTGGATGATGTTTCCACAGTCATCCAGATACTGTTTCAGATCTTTGTCCTGAAACACCAAAAGAAAAGAAAAACAATCACACAAACAAGCAAATTACTAAAGTTTCAGCACACCAAATAACTGGAATGTCTGATTATATGTGTGTGTGCTCCACACCAGATACTCAAACACCAGCGTGAGGGATTTCTGCGTGTGGATGATGTCGTGAAGCGTGACTATGTTGGCGTGTTTCAAATCCTTCAACAATGACACTGAGGGAGAAAATACAGACACGAACACAACAAAACAACACAGTTACTGTTTCTGCATTACTACTGTCACACTCCTGTTCTCCTGCTTGTATGAGTTAGACTGCTCTTAATTTCCTAAAAGTAAAGTAGTTCTCAAAGCAGTCTGACTTCCATTCAAAAGGAGGAGGACTACGTTAGGCAAGGAAAATGTTTACTAAGTTCTCATTTAAAAGATGGGCATCAGAACAGCTGCCTGTATCTGTGTGTGTTAGTACTTCAGTACCTTCTCTAATTGCAGTGCACGGAGCTCCTTCTTCATGTTCCAGTCGAATTTCTTTCAGTGCAACAAGGTTTTCAGTGAGTTTACTGCGACCTTTATAAACTGTAGCGTAGGTCCCCTACAGAGAAAGTTACCAGCACACACACTTAGGGAGCACACTCACTGTCTCTGACCAGTACCAGGGCCTGGGACCAGTACGGATCATGTTTTAATCATATTTTCCTAAATAAGTGGTTAGGGTCACCTCTTCCAGGTGTCATGCAGCACCTGAACAGGCAAGTGTGACCTTACCTCTCCCAGTTTGTCCAGTTTAATGTACGTCTCCAGTTTCCCAAAACCAATCTCTGACTGCACACAGAGACACACACAGAGGGTTAATGTCATCTTTGCTTCACAGCTCTGGACTCAGATCAGAAGTGAGAATGCATACCAGAGAGACTCTGCGCAGCCGCCTGCTGATTGGCTGTTCAAACAGAGCTGGACCAATGACGTTAAACTTCTCCAGGTAATCATCTGGAAGGCGAATGTCAGCTGGTAACGACAAACGTTTATTGATGTCCTAAAAGACACACAAAGATACACACAGTGGCGTTCAGCTGTTTTGATTCATGTGAATTTTAACCTCCATCCTGTAAAGTAATAAAGGAGCACACCTTCATGTTATTTTAATACAGACCCTGAACACAACTTCATCGGTTACCCTGGGTTACCACCTCAGCAACAGTCACACAGATTATCTCCCCTGTAGGACGATCAAATGACTCAAATGACCCCGTTCCCACTAATCTTCTCCAATCCATAGCTCCTACTGTAACTGCAGCAGTCACACGTGTGATTAATGCTTCACTGACATCGGGCACATTTCCACATTCAAGCAAGCTCAGGTTACACCGCTGCTCAAGAAACCTTCCCTCCCTCCAACTCATGAACTATCGGCCGGTCTCTCTCCTCCTGTTTCTGTCTAAAACCATTGAAAAGGTCTTTAAGCAGGTCACAGATTACCTCTCACAGAACAACCTCCTTGACCCAAACCAATCTGGATTTAAAAGTGGACACCACTGAAACGGCTCTGTTGGCTGTGACAGAAGCCTTAAAAGAAGCCAGAGCGACAGCTAAGTCCTCTGTACTTATCCTTTAGTCCATACTCTCTAGCTTGGGCATCACAGGGAGAGCACACTCCTGGTTTGAATCATAACTCACTGGTCGATCTTTCAAAGTATCCTGGCTTGGTCACACTTCTGCAGCGCACCACCTCGCCACAGGGGTCCCCCAAGGTTCAGTACTGGGACCTCTTCTCTTTGCCATATACACCAACTCACTGGGACAGATCATCCAATCACATGGCTTCTCACACCAATGTTATGCTGATGATACCCAGCTCTATCTGTCATTCCCACCTGACGACCACACGGTCTCAGCAGGAAGCTCAGACTGTCTCTCTGACATATCAACATGGATGAAAGCCCATCACCTCCAACTTAACCTCCCAAAAACTGAACTGCTAGTCTTCCCAGCCAAACCAACCAAACACCACAGCTTCTGCATCCAAACTGAATCCCTATCTCTGGCTCCATCAAAGGTTGCTAGAAACTTGGGTGTCACACTTGATGACCAGCTGACGTTCAAAGAACACGTTACCTCAGTTGCTCGTTCGTGCCGCTTTGCATTACTAAACATAAGAAAGATCAACATGCCCCCCAGCTCCTGGTGCAGGCCATGGTCATCTCCCACCTTGACTACAGCAACGCTCTCCTAACTGCTCTCCTAACTGCTCTCCTAACTGGTCTCCTAACTGGTTTCCTAACTGGTCTCCTAACTGGTTTCCTAACTGGTCTCCTAACTGGTTTCCTAACTGGTTTCCTAACTGGTCTCCTAACTGGTCTCCTAACTTGTCTCCTAACTGGTCTCCTAACTGTTCTCCTAACTGGTCTCCTAACTGGTTTCCTAACTGGTCTCCTAACTGGTCTCCTAACTTGTCTCCTAACTGGTCTCCTAACTGTTCTCCTAACTGGTTTCCTAACTGGTCTCCTAACTGGTCTCCTAACTGGTCTCCTAACTGGTTTCCTAACAGGTTTCCTAACAGGTCTCCTAACTGGTCTCCTAACTGGTCTCCTAACTGGTCTCCTAACTGGTTTCCTAACTGGTCTCCTAACTGGTTTCCTAACTGGTCTCCTAACTGGTTTCCTAACTGGTTTCCTAACTGGTCTCCTAACTGGTCTCCTAACTGGTCTCCTAACTGGTTTCCTAACAGGTTTCCTAACAGGTCTCCTAACTGGTCTCCTAACTGGTCTCCTAACTGGTCTCCTAACTGGTTTCCTAACTGGTCTCCTAACTGGTTTCCTAACTGGTCTCCTAACTGGTTTCCTAACTGGTCTCCTAACTGGTCTCCTAACTGGTTTCCTAACTGGTTTCCTAACTGGTCTCCAGCCTGTGAAACCTCTGCAGATGGTCCAGAACGCTGCGGTGCGTCTGGTCTTGGATCAGCCTAAAAGAACACGCCCCCCCTCTTTTCATTGAGCTCCTCTGGCTGCCCTTAGCCGCCTGCATCAGATCCAAGTCCCTGATGTTAGCTACAAAGAGCTTAATGGAGCGGCTCCATCTGCTTGAATGCTCTTGCAAAGGTTTATGTCCCAACTGGGTCCCTCCGTTGGTCCCAGGATTGTCGTCTAGCAGCTCCTACACCACGCCTAAGACAATCCAAACTCTGTTCATGTGTCGTCCCACGATGGTGGAAATAAAAAATAAATAAAACTCTCATGTCTTTATCCTCAAAGAAAGGAATCATTCTGCATTTCAGCAGCCCCCCCTTCCAGAACACTGTCCTAACAATGTTGCAGTAAAAAAGCAGAGCATCTTCTCCGAGACAAAACAGCCAGCTTTACTCTGCTCACATAAACAGACACTGCAGACAAACCATGTTTAATTATTTGCAGTAATACACATATCCCTACGTCTTTTTTAATGAATATCTTATTGTCTACAGTTTCCACAGCATTCTTTATTAATTATTATCATTTTATTTCCTTACTTCTTTTTGCCATTTCTCACTGGTTACTCAGAGCCTTAAATAAATCAAATCCACTGCAGCTGTCCTCTGAGAGTCTAAAATGGAAATGAGAGTTTTACTGTGTGTAGTGCAGGGTGTGTTACCTCAGTGGAGATTTTCTTGTTCCTCAGTCTGACTCGAACTGGACTCTGAACATCATCTGAAGAGGAAGCCACATCACTTTCTCCATCTGAGCTCATCTTCACATCCTCATGAACTATCTCTGAAAACACACACAGTTGCATACAATAACACACACATGCAGTCATGCAAAAACAAAGTGTAACCTCCCTCATTTCTCTGGGTTTTACACATCAGAACATAATAAAACCATCTGTTCCTCAACAGGCATGAAAACTCAGTAAATCCACCATCAGATCAACACACTATTATTCATAGAACAAAAACTGAGACAAAACACAGAAGCAGTGAGTGAAAAACTAAGTAAACTCTTACTACTTCCACAGGAATTAAGAGGGTAAATAGCAGCCAGGTGCTGCTGATCAATGCTCTGATTAATTGATCATCAAGTGCGAGGGTAACGGACTAATGTAGTACTATTCCACTTGCAACTACCAATGGTATAATTATTATTGGTGTGACATGTTGGCTCTCGGGCGCCCTCTCGCAGCACTGGTTAGGAGATACCACTGTCTGCCACAGGTTTTTGCCTGTGATGAGACAGACATGCCCAGAAGGGTTGGTGCAGCACTATATCGTATCACAGGTTGTTGTTATATTTGTCTTTTTGTGAACATGGGAGTAAGGTATATTTTGTAACCACTACTGAGATGTATTATGAGTAATTCAATGGTATTTTTATGTTCCAAGTGTTGGTAAAAAGGCCGTTACGCCAATGAAAATGAGCTAGTCTGCCCATGCTAAAGAGCTTTCCTGACGCCATATTGTGCTGAATATGAACCATCTGTGACAGCCAACTGTGTTTGACCAGCATCCCTGTTTTGTCAGATTAAACTGTGGCATGAACGACAAGCTGGTCGTCCTTCCTCTTATTTCTACACACAACGCAGAGTAACGAATAAAGAGGTTTCCTGGACCAGTCAGAACCAGGACTGAGCTGGTCACATGAGCAGCTCTATAAAAGCAGAAGTTCTGTCAGTTTAACACGATGCCAAGGAGGAAAGACACCAGCAATGATCTCAGAGAAGCAGCTGCTGCTGCCATCAGTCTGGGAAGGGTTATAAGGCCATTTCCAGACTATCTGGAGTCCATCATTCTACAGAGAGAAAGATTATTCACAGGTGGAAAACATTCAGGACAGCTGTCAATCTTCCCAGGAGTGGACGTCCCAGCAAGGTCACCCCAAGGTGAAGAAGCCCAGAGCTACATCTCAGACTCTCCAGGCCTCAGTTAGCATGTTAAAGGTTAAAGGTCACCCCAAGGTGAAAAAGCCCAGAGCTACATCTCAGACTCTACAGGCCTCAGTTAGCATGTTAAAGGTTAAAGGTCACCCCAAGGTGAAGAAGCCCAGAGCTACATCTCAGACTCTACAGGCCTCAGTTAGCATGCTAAAGGTTAAAGGTCACCCCAAGGTGAAAAAGCCCAGAGCTACATCTCAGACTCTACAGGCCTCAGTTAGCATGCTAAAGGTTAAAGGTCACCCCAAGGTGAAGAAGCCCAGAGCTACATCTCAGACTCTACAGGCCTCAGTTAGCATGTTAAAGGTTAAAGGTCACCCCAAGGTGAAAAAGCCCAGAGCTACATCTCAGACTCTACAGGCCTCAGTTAGCATGCTAAAGGTTAAAGGTCACCCCAAGGTGAAAAAGCCCAGAGCTACATCTCAGACTCTACAGGCCTCAGTTAGCATGTTAAAGGTTAAAGGTCACCCCAAGGTGAAGAAGCCCAGAGCTACATCTCAGACTCTACAGGCCTCAGTTAGCATGTTAAAGGTTAAAGGTCACCCCAAGGTGAAAAAGCCCAGAGCTACATCTCAGACTCTACAGGCCTCAGTTAGCATGCTAAAGGTTAAAGGTCACCCCAAGGTGAAAAAGCCCAGAGCTACATCTCAGACTCTACAGGCCTCAGTTAGCATGTTAAAGGTTAAAGGTCACCCCAAGGTGAAGAAGCCCAGAGCTACATCTCAGACTCTACAGGCCTCAGTTAGCATGTTAAAGGTTAAAGGTCACCCCAAGGTGAAAAAGCCCAGAGCTACATCTCAGACTCTACAGGCCTCAGTTAGCATGTTAAAGGTTAAAGGTCACCCCAAGGTGAAGAAGCCCAGAGCTACATCTCAGACTCTACAGGCCTCAGTTAGCATGTTAAAGGTTAAAGGTCAGCCCAAGGTGAAAAAGCCCAGAGCTACATCTCAGACTCTACAGGCCTCAGTTAGCATGTTAAAGGTTAAAGGTCACCCCAAGGTGAAAAAGCCCAGAGCTACATCTCAGACTCTACAGGCCTCAGTTAGCATGCTAAAGGTTAAAGGTCATACATCTCAGACTCTACAGGCCTCAGTTAGCATGCTAAAGGTTAAAGGTCATGACAGCACAGTTAGAAAAAGACTGAACAAGGATGGCTTGTTTGGAAGGGCTGCAGGAGAAAGCCTCTTCTCTCTAAAAAGAACATGGCAGCACAGCTTAGGTTTGCAAAGCTGCATCTGAACAAAGCTCAAGACTTCTGGAACAATGTCCTTTGGACAGACCAGAGCAAAGTGGAGATGTTTGGTCCTAATGCACAGCAGCACGTTTGGAGGAAACCAAACACAGCATATCAGCACAAACACCTCATACCAGCTGTCAAGCACGGTGGTGGAGGGCTGATGATCTGGGCTGGTTCTGCAGCCACAGGACCTGGGCACCTTGCAGTCATTGAGTCCACCATGAACTCCTCTGGATACCAAAGTATTCTAGAGTCAGATGTGAGGCCATCTGTCCCCCAGCTAAAGCTGGGCTGAAACTGGCTCATCAACAGGACAAAGATCCCGAACACAGCAGCAGATCTACAGCAGAATGTGGGAAAAAGAAAAGAATCAAGGTGTTGCAATGGTCCAGTCAGAGTCCAGACCTCAGCCTGACTGAAATGCTGTGGTGGGACCTTAAGAGAGCTGCAGAAACCAAAGCTGCAAACCTCAATGAGCTGAAGCAGCGCTGGAGAGAAGAGGGCCGAGATTCCTCCAGAACCAGGAGAGAGACTGAGAACGTCCCACAGGAAACCATCACTGCAGCTCACTGCTGCTGAAGCTGCTGGATCAGGGGTTCACTTAGTTTCACTCACTGCTGCTGAAGCTGCTGGATCAGGGGTTCACTTAGTTTCTCACTCACTGCTGCTGAAGCTGCTGGATCAGGGGTTCACTTAGTTTCACTCACTGCTGCTGAAGCTGCTGGATCAGGGGTTCACTTAGTTTCACTCACTGCTGCTGAAGCTGCTGGATCAGGGGTTCACTTAGTTTTACACTCACTGCTGCTGAAGCTGCTGGATCAGGGGTTCACTTAGTTTCACACTCACTGTTTCTGGGTTTTGTCCCAGTTTATGTTAGAACTACGAATGCAAGGACTGATGAATGTGGAGAACAGAAGGTTGTTGGTTTTTATTTTCAAAAATGCCTTTTGTTTAATTATTTGGTTCATTCCTCTTTCAGTTAATCATTTTGAGTTTACCAGTCATAGCCAATCATACATATGTCCACTGCCTTTGGTGTGAACCAACTGTTCGGAGCGTGACCTTTGGACACTGAAAGGTAATTAAGTGGTCGGTCGCTAAGTGGGCATTAGAAGAATTTTCCCGTGAATAAGAACATGAGCTAAAAAGTCGCAGCCAGCAGGTTTTTCGCTCCTATGCCCTGCAAACAGTGGACAATCCTGATGGTGATGTTAAAGGTCTTTTTGGGTTCAAAAATGACAGAATGACATCAAGAGGTATAAGAAGATCTCACAAACTAAGGTCTTTGGGAATTTCCGTGCATGCTGCCATGTTCATGTCTCTGTGTCGTTCTGATCAATAGATTCAACATAAGAGGCTGCAAAGGTCCGTCTACAATGACTGTGAGTGTAACAATAATAATATATATATATTGGAAAAGTACCCAGCCTGGTAGTGTGGTTCAGGTAGGAGCTCAGGCTTCGTCCGAGGCCTCGAGGTTTCCTCAGTGAGCTGCTGTAGGAATGCAGCAGCGACTGAACCGAGGAGGACGAACCTCGAACCTTCAGACCTCCAGAAGAACGAAGAGACGGCATCTCTGACAGAGGGATGAAAGGACGATGGAAACATGATGGTTAGTTGATTTAGAATAAAAAAGAACAAAGAAATAAGAAAAGATGTCTTTAATTAATTGACAGGTCCAACAGACAAACAATCGCAAACATAAGTCTAACCATCATTGATACGTTCACCGACTCTTCCATCAATCAATCAGTGGATGCACTCATTTATCCATCCATCATTTATTGTAAAAATCAATTTAACCACATATTTATCTGTACATATGAATCTAATCAATAAAAGATTGATATCAGGTGATGTCAGTGTTACCGGAGTCACTGTGTGACACTTCCTGAGAGATGGTGTCACTCAGCGTCCTGGCTCCGCCCCCAGCCCCGCCTCTCCCCAGAGTAAGTGACAGCTGCCTCTTGATTTTCCTCATTCTCTCCATGAGAGGGGGCCTCGGAGGCAGGGGGGGGCGTGATCCTGAGGAGGGCGGGGCAGCCAGCCCGGAGACCACACCTAAAAGGTAACAACAGAAGGGGACGCCAGAATATAAGATAAGCAGAACGTAAATTAAGAACCCGGATGTCCAAAGAGGGAAAACTGACTCATATCAGCCAGAACACGATGATGCTTAACTTGAGCCAGACGAGATCTACAGGCGGTTTAACCCAAGAGACCCAAACATGAGACAATTCAAATTACTGGAATCAGTTCATCCAAACATTTAGTCAAAAGATTCATTACCAGATCGTTCAGCTATTTTCAGAACTGAACTCACCTTTACTTTCTACATGCTTCCATTAGGTAATATTATCAGACAGCAGGGCATAAAGTTCCATTGTTATGCTGATGATACTCAGCTGTACTTATCTATGAAACCAGATGAAACCAACAGGTTGCTCAGACTACAAGCCTGTCTTAGAGACATAAAGACCTGGATGACTCAGAACTGTCTGCTTCTAAACTCAGACAAAACTGAAGTTGTTCTCTTTGGACCTGAGCGCTTCAGGGAGAAACTGTCCTGTTATATAGTTACTATAGATGGTATTTCTTTGGCTTCTAGTTCTACAGTGAGGAACCTTGGAGTTATTTCTGACCAGGATCTGTCCTTTGACTCTCATATAAAACAGGTTTCTGCCTTCTTTCACCTTCATAATAAATCAGGAACATCCTGTCTCAGAGCAGAGAAACTGCTCCATGCATCTGTTCCTTCAGGACTGAACTACTGTAATTCCTTATTATTGTTCTGTCCCACAGATTCTCTGAAAAGCCTCCAGCTGATCCAAAACCCTGCAGCCAGAGTTCTGATGAGATCTAACAGCAGAGATCATGTTTCTACTCCAACCAACAATCTGATGACAGGAAGCTGGTTGTTGTTCAACAAATTAAGAGAAAATGTTCCAGAAGAAGCTGAAACACTCTAGCCCAGGTTTGTTTTATCCAGGACTCCCTCCTTCTGGCCACACTCTGATATTCTGTTGGACCACCTTTGGATCTGATTACAGTTCCCATTCCCCATCATTTCAATACAAGGTCACAACTTTTGTTTCTGTCCGCAGCTCATAATGATCCTGCAACATCTTTTACTGATGAGTCGGACTGCTAAAGAACTTTCAGAAGACCCTAAAGATACTCGGTGGGTCAAGGACCCGAGTCCTGTCCCTTCTGGAGTAATCTTGGAATAAACCTGGAGATTCAGAACACCTGAACAAAGCCCAGATGAGGGTTAGGGTTTTTGTGGTGGTCCGATATCAGTGTCAGTTTCACAGCCTAACCCGGATCATTCCAGAGTTCATGCATACGGGACTGAAATCCAGTCACTGGCTGAGGTGTCTCCACCCATCAGAACACACAGGTATGACGTCACCAATCCCACCACACTGAGTTATGATGAGGATCAGGAGGAAGGCTTTTAGCAGCTCTCAGACCTGTTCAAAGCAGACAGCTAGAAACACATCTGCGGAAGAGGAAGATGATGAAGGAACACACCTGACAGCTGGAACAAGTCACTGACTGGTGCTGTGACGTCACTGCGCGTAAACCGGTAACGGGCCGTTACCGTGCGTCGCAGCAGCTAACTGTGGCTCTGAGGCCGGGACCCGTCTATTTCCTGGATATAAATAGCAGCGGAGGCGGAACGGAGATTGTTCCGGTTCATGGTTCGTCAGCATTTCATTAAACGGTTCCACACGAGCACGGACGGAAACCGGTACTCACCGGGATTGGCTGTCCCGGTCTGTCCAGGAGTGTCTGCGGCTCGGTTCAGTCTGAAGGAGGCTAGGTTCGCTCTGCCTCCCAGTAATCTGCAGCCATGTTGCTGCTCTGCTGCGTCCTGACCGAGAAACGTCACTGACGTCACTGTCCCCGCCCCCTACGGACTTTTAATGATTGCAGACACGTGATCAGAACCAGTAAACACAAACACCAAAGTAAACAGAATATGTCATTTTTTATTCAGTAAACAAGCGTTTTACTTAAAACACCTTTAAACGTGAGATTTATTTTATTTCAGTAAAGACGTGAATTAAATCAGTAAAAAGTGAATGAGGTGAGATCGGTTCAGAGGAATTTCCGTCTGAAAAAAGGTTCTAAAACTTCTGTTTAAATGGAGGAAACTTAAAAACACATCAACAAAACATTTTTGACATCAACTTAAACTGCTGCAATGTTTCCTTTTCTGATCATTAGTAGAAAAAAAAGTATTAATCAGATTTTAATTTTAATTTCGAAAACAAACACCTGCAGAGTGTAAATATCTCAAATAGGTCTGGAGTTAAATAAGAGTTCTTTAAATAGCTGTTTCAGTTGCTGACTGACAGGAAACCAGAGTGGAAAAAATGGAACGGATTATAAAACTTCTTCAAGAAGGTAACTCAGTTCAGAGTTTGGCAGAATATGTTGGTTGTCCCAAATAATCTGTGTCTGAAATTTGCATCCCTCTTTCCTGGCTAGTAGGGTTGCGCTTATAAAAATTAACGTCCTGCCTAGATTGCTGTACCCACTGCGAATGATGCCTATCTTATTATCCAACAAAGTTATCAAGGTATTATTGAAGGCTGGCTAAGCTCCTTCATTTGGAGCAAAAGGAAGCCTCATCTCAAGATAATAAAACTTCAAATGGCAGGTTGTGATGGAGGGTTAGATGTGCCAAATCTTAGATTTTACCAATTAGCATAGCAGCTGCGGGTGATTGCAAGCTGGCACAATTGTGACCCAGCCTCAATTTGGCATGATATTGAATCCTCTCAGTCAAAGTGTCCCTTGTTGAATCTATTGTTTATGAAAGATCCTGAATCTGTTAAAAAACACTATTCTAATCCTTTCGCTCTTAGTACCATCAGAGCCTGGAGATCCATTTGCTCTATAGAAGGCTGGACTCAGTTATCCTCTCACTGCCATTGTTTATAACCTGGACTTCCTGCCAGGCTGTGGGGATCAGGGCTTTAAAGTGTGGGACACCCAAGGGCTGAAGAAAATAGGTGAAAAAGGCCAGACTTTACTATCCTTCCAGCAGTTGCAACTGCTGATGATACTCAGCTGTACTTATCTATGAAACCAGATGAAACCAACAGGTTGCTCAGACTACAAGCCTGTCTTAAAGACATAAAGACCTGGATGACTCAGAACTTTCTGCTTTTAAATTCAGACAAAACTGAAGTTGTTCTCTTTGGACCTGAGCGCTTCAGGGAGAAACTGTCCAGTTATATAGTTACTCTAGATGGTATTTCCTTGGCTTCTAGTTCTACAGTGAGGAACCTTGGAGTTATTTTTGACCAGAATTTATCATTTGACTCACATATAAAACTGGTTTCTAGGACTGCCTTCTTTCACCTTCGTAATATCATTAAAATCAGGAACATCCTGTCTCAGGGTGATGCAGAGAAACTGCTCCATGCATCTGTTCCTTCAGGACTGAACTACTGTAATTCCTTATTATTGTTCTGTCCCACATATTCTCTGAAAAGCCTCCAGCTGATCCAAAACCCTGCAGCCAGAGTTCTGATGAGATCTAACAGCAGAGATCATGTTTCTCCAGTTTTAGCTTCTCTTCATTGGCTCCCTGTTAGATTCAGGATAGAATTTAAGATTCTTCTCCATATAAAGCTCTTAATGACCGAGCTCCATCATATCTTAAAGATTTAATTGTAAGATGTTTTCCTAACAGAGCACTTCGCTCCCAAACTGCAGGTTTACTTGTTGTTCCCAGAGTTTCTAAAAGCAGAATGGGAGGCAGAGCCTTCAGTTATCAGGCCCCTAAAAGCAGAATGGGAGGCAGAGCCTTCAGTTATCAGGCCCCTAAAAGCAGAATGGGAGGCAGAGCCTTCAGTTATCAGGCCCCTAAAAGCAGAATGGGAGGCAGAGCCTTCAGTTATCAGGCCCCTAAAAGCAGAATGGGAGGCAGAGCCTTCAGTTATCAGGCCCCTAAAAGCAGAACGGGAGGCAGAGCCTTCAGTTATCAGGCCCCTAAAAGCAGAACGGGAGGTAGAGCCTTCAGTTATCAGGCCCCTCTCTTGTGGAATAAGCTGCCAGTAAATGTCCGGGAAGCAGACACCCTTTCCACTTTTAAGATTAGGCTTAAAACTTTTCTTTTCGATAAAGCTTATAGTTAGGGATGGCTCAGGTAATCCTGAAACATCCCATAGTTAAGCTGCTATAGGCTTAGACTGCTGGGGGGCCTCATCTGTCACACCTTTCCTCACTTTGCTCTCTTTTTCCCCCTGTTTTATGTCCCTGTGACATTATTGTGGTTATTAACTTGTGTTTCCCTGTTCCAGCAGGTATCCTTTGAATGGTGTTATGGTGTTTTTCCCCCCTCTTTTCCCTCTTTTCTGTCTTCTCAAACCCCAGCTGGTCGAGGCGGATGGCCACCCTTCC
Organism: Leuresthes tenuis; assembly: GCF_036924035.1. Classification (NCBI taxonomy): domain Eukaryota; kingdom Metazoa; phylum Chordata; class Actinopteri; order Atheriniformes; family Atherinopsidae; genus Leuresthes; species Leuresthes tenuis. The sequence continues at coordinate 20,591 of NW_027325370.1, forward strand.
TGAGTCTGGTTCTGCCAGAGGTTTCTTCCTGGTTCTGGTTCTGCCAGAGGTTTCTTCCTGGTTCTGGTTCTGCCAGAGGTTTCTTCCTGGTTCTGGTTCTGCCAGAGGTTTCTTCCTGGTTCTGGTTCTGCCAGAGGTTTCTTCCTGTTAAAGGGAGTCGTTCCTTTCCACAGTCCCTCAGGCTCAGGACGGGAGATTGGACTGAAGACACATTTCGGTGCAATCTGTTGGTTTCCTTAGCTAGGATATTAATTTTTGAATTAGCTCTATAGGAATTAATTGGATTATGATTACAATGAATTGAATTCCAATTGGCTTGAATTGGACTATATTACTTAAGTGCCTTGAGATGACAATTGTTGTAATCTGGCGCTTTATAAATAAAACTGAATTTAATTGAACAACAATTTGGTTTATTCAATCAGGGTGACTTCTACAGATATTTACAAATGAGAGATTTCATAGTTAAAGACACCACCTTGATGACTAATAACACCACTTTGTGTTGGAGAAGGCCTTGTCTCTGCAGATTAGTAAGAAGTGTATTACTGTTTTTTACAGAGCTCTGAACTCTAATTCTCCTCGTAAAGAATAAGATTTAATTTCAAAAGACTACAGTGACTCTTGTGTGACATCACAGGATGTGACATCACTCTTGTGTGACATCACAGGATGTGACATCACAGGATGTGAGGCAGGTTGTTGTGGAACACCTGCTACGTTTTAGCTGTATGTTAATGAAACAATGTCAACACAAGAATACTGTGGAAAACGTGACAAATAGGATGTAGTGTAGTGAGTTACAGAAGTCAGAAGAGAAGTAACAGAAGCTGCAGAAATGTCTATCAGCTGATTTCTTAGATTTTCAGAAGCTGGAAAAACAAGACTGAACATGTTTGAGTTGAGCATCAAAAATGAGATTACAATGAAATATTACTCCTAGATTCCTGCAGCCTCGCTGATATCTGACAGACTGATCAGGACCAACAGGACTAATGCACCCAAACAGGAAAAACTCCACTGAATTTAAAGAAACTGGTATAAAGGCATAGAGGTCAAAGGTGAGGCCACTCAAGGTTGAATTAACTTTATTCACAACTACAAACATCCAAAACCTAAAAGTCTTGGGGTGGGGGTGGAGTAAATCAAAGTGTTAAGTGTAGAAAATGTGTAGACTCCACCCCCTTGCCTGTTGGTAAAAATATTGGGGGGGGGATGGGGGCTGGGGGGGTCAACAGTCAATTCATCTCTGTATAGTTTCGGTATCTCTGTATAGGTCTCACTCTGACTGCTTGGAGTTGAAAATCTTGGCTAGCAGCGAGACGTTTGCTTGGCTCCTATGCTGCTGGAGGCGGGTCTTGTCCCGGTGCTTCAGGGTAACTGAGTCCTCCCTCTTGTTTTTCGTCTTCTTCTTCTTCATCTGGATCTCCTCCTCCGTCTGACGCTGAGTGAAGTCCCACGACTTCTCTTGCACCTGACAAGGACACAACATTTTACAGGGTTTTCACCTTTCTGACCAGGTGAGTGTTTACCGGAGTTTCTGTTCTGTTTACCTGTTCTCCAGCTCTCTGTCTCTTCTTCCTCAGCTTGTCCAGGTGAGTGCTCTTCTCCACGTTGTTCAGGTAAAAGTTGGTCTCCCTCTTGGCCTGAGAAACTTCAGTCCGGAGTCGCTGCTGGAGCACTGTCTGCTCATAGGCCAGTCGCTCGCTCAGGTGAGTCCACTGGAACCTGTGCAGGTACTGCAGACAGGTGGGTGGAGGTGTGTTAAACTCATTCTTTACTGATGAAGAAATGCTGATCTGAAAGGTTTTCAGGTGAAACAGAAATCCCTTCAGTCTGTTCACTTTGAGAAACAACAAAAACTCAGATGTTTCTGGACCTAACCACCTGTTAGAGCTCCCTGAAAGAGCACAGACCCCCAGGGGTCTCCACAGTGATGTCACAGACAACCATAATCACACCACCAGGTGTTGTTAAACTGAGCTTCACCATGGCTCCATTTCTCTGAGTTTTAAGGTTTTTATGTTCAGAACATTTAAGCCTGCCTGGTACCACCAACCTAAACTCATCGCTGCCTTTTCCCTAATTATTGGAATCTTTCTTCATCTATTACAAGCATCTATCACTTCATTTCCCTCTACTTATTGAGATACTTCTAGACTTAGTAGGTTTGACTTTCATACCTGCCCACATTTTTATGAAGTCTTTCAAGTATTCTCCTCATACACTGTTGTAGTCACCAACATCATATTATCCATGTAGGCCCTAACTGGTGTAAGGCGCATGCCATCCTGACGTCTCTCTCCACCTATAACCCACTTAGAAGCTCTAATAATTATCTCCATCACCATTGTAAAGGCAAATGGAGAAATCACTCTGCCATAATGCCTGTTTCTAGCCTAATTGGTCTAGTCTAATATCCTGGAAATATGCTGTTATTAAGTTAACAACTAAATCCAGAAATATGACATGCAAGTCTTTGATAGTGTAGTGGTGTGATTGCCACCTTCCATGTGGGAGATCTGAGTTCAAATCCCCTGCATGAAGGCAAGACCCCCTTACCCTATCTGCCCACCTGTAAGTCGCTTTGGATAAAAGCGTCTGAAAAATACAGAAACATAAACATTCTCAATCCTGGTCCTCAAGGCACCCCGTCCTGCATGTTTTCCACGTTTCCCTGCTCCAGCACACCTGACCTGGTATTCCTGCCTTCTGTACAGTGGTATCTATTCAGCTATTCCTTTCTAAAGAACGAGCTAATCTCTGTGCAACTACACTAAAGAAAACCTTCCCCTCTACATTTAGGAGAGAACTGACTCAGGTCAGAGGACTGTTTCTCCTTTGGAATAAGAACTCCTGTCCTACGCCTTGCTCTAGAAATAAACTGTTTCTCCCAAACTATTCTTAATTGCCTCCACAGAAACTTTAGGCTATCAGGTGCACTTTTATAAACCCGGTATCCATTTGGCCCTGGGGCCGACGAAGCCTTTGCACGCCTGACTACCTGCTCAACCTCCTTCCACCCAGGTGGTCTAACATCCATCTTATGAGCTATCTCTCCTAATGGTGGCATATCAGGTGGAAGGCCTACTACTCTACACTTCTTAAGATCTGAATATGTATTTCTTAGATACTCTTCCACCTCTGCCTTTGTTGCTTTAAGCTGTCCTCCCTTTTCCTGTTTAAACAACCCTTTGACAAACTTGAACGGGTCCCTGTAAAACGCAGTCCTTACATATTCTATCTTCTTTCTCTATTTCCTATGACATTCAGCCCCTCTGAGTATCGCTGGCCTGCTTCTCAATTCTTCCTGCAAAACATTAATTCCCTCCATCTCTTCCTCTGTAGCTCTTTTGCACTGCTTTCTTAAATTTATTCTTTCCTTAACCAATTTTTCCATCTCTCTTTGCCGTCTTGACTTAACTAAATTTACTCTTTCAACCCTCTTTCTATCTTGTAACCCAAATCTTTCTACACCATAGGAGTAAATGATATCTCCCATCGTCTCTAGCCTATTGCTTGCATTTCCTCCCACTTAACATTAATGACAAATCTTTACTGACTGCCTCCCATTCTTTGTTAGTATTTGCCCTATTCCACTTAACTCTAGCTTTCTGCTCCATGTTTCTCTCTCTAACTGGCCTCAGTATCAGCTGCATCCCTTCTTAGAACCTCCTCCTCCACCTCCATAGCTGTGTTATTGATATCCTTTGGATTGTGGTTTCCTACCTGCCGCTGGACTTCATCGGACTGACTTCTTAAAAAGTACTGATCGATGCGGCCACACTGCCCTTCTTTTACCACACTTTTCTTCCCTGATGCATTTTAAGGCCTGTAACTGATGTTACTTTCTGCCAGCCACAAGGACAAACCTGGAGCTTATTTCCCTCTAGCCTACCACTTTTATTTTCTTTGCTCTGAGAACTATTCTGCCCAGCTCTAGCCCTGGAGAATAGGTCCACCTCATAGTCGTGTTCGTTCCAGTGTCAGTTGCCATGTAGTCTGCCTGCGAGTCATCTTCCGCCCCTGCTCTCGCTGACCCTAGCGGTATTCTCCTTAGTTTAGCTGTAGTTTATGCTGGTTGGAACAAAGCTGATAGGCTTCGCTAATGCTACCTTGGATTTCTATCCCATGGCAGCACCTTTGGGGTCTTTGCCTGCTGTCAACAATAAACAACCTTATAACGAATATGTTTCCCAACGGTGGGGGAACCTGCCCCACGTTGTACCAAGGATGAGCCACTACTCCAACCCCCGGTCTATCAATCCCTCGTCCCCTCGTGGGGAGGAGAGCCTTCGGTGGTCAGGGACACCGTGGGAACAGAGGAAACTGTTCCTAAGTTTGGGACTTAAACCCCCAAAGCTGCATCTGATGAGACAGTGAGAGAATTCGTTTTTTAACACAACCCAAACACCTCCACGACCTCGCTCACACAAACTCCCAGCATGCACTGCAGGAGAGGAGGACAGACCTTGATGCACCAGAGGTCGGATGAGAAGCGTTGACGTTTCCTGGTTCCCATCGGCGTGTTGTGTAGCGACGCCACCACTCTCTTGGCCACTCGCTTGTCTCTAAACTCCACCCATCCTTCAGTAAACTCACACCGCCGGGACCCCGACTTTTTCCTCCTCTTTCTCACCTGGTGGTCTGCAGGATCAACACACAGAACAGGTCACATGACAAACACCTGGCAGACAGGTGAACACAGCAACTACCTGGGAGAAGTTGTACCTTCAGGTTGCAGGAAAATCCGTCCGATCTCACCGTACGCAGACAGCAGGTTCCTCAGGTGTTTGGGGCGAAGCCTGGGAGGGATGTGACCCAGGTAGATGATACCTGGAACACACTTCCTGTCCTCACAGGAAGTCTTCTTCTTCATTACAGCATCATCTTCATCACCACCATCTTGGTTTTTGGTTGTCTCCCTCCCATCATCACCTCTCCAAGCAGCAGCAGCAGCGTCCTCGTCCTCCTCCTGCTCCTCCTCCTCCTCCTCCTCCTCCTCCTCCTCCTCCTCCTCCTCCTCCTCCTCCTCCTCCTCCTCCTCCTCCTCCTCCTGCTGTCTCTGAGCTGTGGTTTTTCTGTCTTCCTCCTCCTCCTCCTCCTCCTCCTGCTGTCTCTGAGCTGTGGTTTTTCTGTCTTCCTCCTCCTCCATCGTCATTCCTCACTCACTAGGTTGCTCTGCTCTCTGTTTTGTGTTTTTTTTTTACAATAAAATGTCAGGATGAATACAGGAAAGTTTGGGTTAGTTAGTCCACCAACTTGATCACCAACATCAAAAACCCTACCTCCACCTGGCATTTCAGACCTAAGTATATGTCCTCTGAGTTATTTCCTCTAATGTGACATTAAAATAGAGAAACTTTTTTCCAAACTTCACAGACAGATGCTCTCAGCTCTGTATTTGCTCTATAAGCAGATTTTTTATCCACACAAATGCTTTATTACATTAAAATCAAATCCTTGTTTTAAAAGACAAAGGTTGTTTATGACATTATTTTTGTCATTCCCAATTAACAATAAATGTTGAACTGCACTGAATTTATTTAAAAGCTTCCTGTGCCACAGGTACTGATCCCCTCAGGTTGTTTAACTCCTCTAAAAGGGGCTGAAAGCCAACAAATTTCCCTCCTCGGTAAGAGACGCCTGTCTGTCAAATATGAACAGGAAATATGACCATAAAACACGACTTATTTCAAAGTGAATCTTCAGGTCTGACTCCACAGAGACAATCAACTGGAGTTAGAGTTGGACCCCTCACAGGTTCCTCCTGACTGAGACTCTGTACAGATATGATCCCGTTAACCTTTGTCTGAATAAGTTTGAGGTAACATCTGAATCAGCTCTCATGATATGTGTTCAAAAACTATTCAAAGTCACTTCTCCGGTGTGGAGACATCTTAGTCAGGATATTCTTAAATAATTTGGACTTCAAATTGATTGGGTAATTTGTTTTCTGCTTGGTTTACTAAAAGCAGAATCTTCGTAACCTAATGTATGAGACCCCCGAAAAAAATATACCTGTTCTCCGTCTTCTCCTGGTGATGATAATCTCTGCGGTCCGGTCACACCGGTTCCGGTTCCTTTACTTTAGACCTTCAGAAAATAAAAATAAAAAACAAAACAGGCTGAACTGGGCTTCACTGAAGCGCTTCACGTGCGTAAACAGTCGCGTATCAATGACGTAGCTATGCGTCATTATGCTGAACGGAAACTTCCGGTTATTGCTTTCAGAATAATGGAAAAATGGTGGGAAACCGTGCGCACGGATTGCAAAACTGTGAGGGAAAATGGAATAATGGTGAAGATAGAAGCTGAAATTTGAATTACCCGAATTTTACCCGAAAGTTCAAATAAGAGACTCTTACATTGAATAGTTCTGGCGGAAAAGGTTGGAAGTGAAAGGCACCCTGGGATATCTGTCATAGCGGATGTTTTGAAGCTGCGAGGATGCTACGGCCGCTGTCCAGCCTGAACCTGAGTCCCAGTGTCCGGCTGAAGCTGCTCCGGGCCGGGTTCCAGTTCACCACCGACCTGCGGCCACTCAGCCCGGCCCAGCTCACCGAAGGTACGGACACATCCACCGCCAGACTCCCGGCACATATCCCAGGTTTTAGCTGCCTGCTGGTAAAGTGTCAGACTTAATATCATCATACAGACTGAAAGCAGCGCTTCAGATTCGGGTCATAAAATCACGTTTAACGGCAAAAGAAGACAGAATCAGTTATCTGATCATGTGATCAATTAAACCTCAAACTACTCTTTATGAAAGCTTTCAGACTCAGAAATGATCACTGGGTAGAAATGAGGTAAAGTGATTGAACAGACAGGTCGGAAACAGGTGAGCTGCATTCAGCTGTGGACAGGTGACATTTATCATCAGTGAAAAAATGTTCAACTTTATTGTCCCACAAATCACATGATCTGAATTTAAAGTGACCTAACAACACAGACCGGACACGTGCACACACGTGCACACCCACAGGAGGAGTCCATGCAGAGCAGCCTCAGAGACTCAGCTGTCACCGTGATAATACTCAGACGTTTGAACCCTGACCCTAAACCTTGGATTCTTGGATTCTTTGGTTTCAGAAGCCGGAGTGTCGCAGCAGGAGGCGCTGGAGGCGCTGGAGCTCGTGAGGTCAGATGGAGGAGGAGGAGCTCCTCTGACGGCTCTGGAGCTCCTGCAGAAGGAGGAGGAATTTAGGAGCATCGTGACCTTCTCCTCACAGCTGGACCACGCCCTCCACGGAGGACTTCCTGTCGGGAAGTTGACGGAAATCTGTGGTGCTCCAGGAGTGGGAAAAACACAACTGTGGTTAGAAACACACACAGAAGCACACGCCATGAAATAGACACTGAACACGAGGGCTTTAGAGAGTACTTTGTTGGATTAACTCTCAGCACACTACAAGCAGTACGAGTGGTGACTTCCACTTCAGGGGTAAGCATGGAGCAGAGGATATTTTCTGCCTCTGCCCTAAAACATGAAAACTAAACCTACCAGAAACTGCTGGTCACCGAAATACAAACCAGACTCCAGAGGAGACAGAGCCCCACATCTTACTCAACCAACTATGCAGCTGCAATAGAACTGAATATTCTCACCAAATAGCTCAAGAGGACCTGCCTAAACACAGGATACATTTGATGCAGCTCACCACAAAATTACTATACCAGACAAACAATAGTAACATGGGACCAATGTAAAACTGGAGCTCAACAGCCACAAACCGATTACTCTAGTCTAGCTGGTAATCTAAACCAGAGATGAACTCTGTATGGTCACATGCTGAGAGGTCCAATACCACAACAAGTCAATTTACTCAGTGAACCAATCACCCAAATGACCACCCACAAATAGACAGATGCACACACATTGGTAAGTGTCGCCATCACTGTAACATCCACCGAAAGCGGGCCGACTTCTTCGCCCTAAAGGTCGTTTTTCACAAAAACACGACACTCACATCATTATCATACAGGTAAACTCGAACACTGATGTACATGCACAGGTGAGTCAGAGGAGTCAAAAGTGAGGTGAGACAGGTGAGTCAGAGGTGGGGTGAGACAGGTGAGTTAGAGGTGGGGTGAGACAGGTGAGTCAGAGGAGTCAAAAGTGAGGTGAGACAGGTGAGTCAGAGGTGGGGTGAGACAGGTGAGTTAGAGGTGGGGTGAGACAGGTGAGTCAGAGGTGGGGTGAGACAGGTGAGTCAGAGGTGGGGTGAGACAGGTGAGTTAGAGGTGGGGTGAGACAGGTGAGTCAGAGGAGTCAAAAGTGAGGTGAGACAGGTGAGTTAGAGGTGGGGTGAGACAGGTGAGTTAGAGGTGAGGTGAGACAGGTGAGTCAGAGGTGGGGTGAGACAGGTGAGTCAGAGGTGGGGTGAGACAGGTGAGTCAGAGGTGGGGTGAGACAGGTGAGTTAGAGGTGGGGTGAGACAGGTGAGTTAGAGGAGTCAAAAGTGAGGTGAGACAGGTGAGTTAGAGGTGGGGTGAGACAGGTGAGTTAGAGGTGGGGTGAGACAGGTGAGTTAGAGGAGTCAAAAGTGAGGTGAGACAGGTGAGTTAGAGGTGAGGTGAGACAGGTGAGTCAGAGGTGGGGTGAGACAGGTGAGTCAGAGGTGGGGTGAGACAGGTGAGTCAGAGGTGGGGTGAGACAGGTGAGTTAGAGGTGGGGTGAGACAGGTGAGTCAGAGGAGTCAAAAGTGAGGTGAGACAGGTGAGTTAGAGGTGGGGTGAGACAGGTGAGTTAGAGGTGAGGTGAGACAGGTGAGTCAGAGGTGGGGTGAGACAGGTGAGTCAGAGGTGGGGTGAGACAGGTGAGTCAGAGGTGGGGTGAGACAGGTGAGTCAGAGGTGGGGTGAGACAGGTGAGTCAGAGGTGGGGTGAGACAGGTGAGTTAGAGGTGAGGTGAGACAGGTGAGTCAGAGGTGGGGTGAGACAGGTGAGTCAGAGGTGGGGTGAGACAGGTGAGTTAGAGGTGAGGTGAGACAGGTGAGTCAGAGGTGGGGTGAGACAGGTGAGTCAGAGGTGGGGTGAGACAGGTGAGTCAGAGGTGGGGTGAGACAGGTGAATCAGAGGTGGGGTGAGACAGGTGAGTTAGAGGTGGGGTGAGACAGGTGAGTCAGAGGTGGGGTGAGACAGGTGAGTCAGAGGTGGGGTGAGACAGGTGAGTTAGAGGTGGGGTGAGACAGGTGAGTCAGAGGAGTCAAAAGTGAGGTGAGACAGGTGAGTTAGAGGTGGGGTGAGACAGGTGAGTTAGAGGTGAGGTGAGACAGGTGAGTCAGAGGTGGGGTGAGACAGGTGAGTCAGAGGTGGGGTGAGACAGGTGAGTCAGAGGTGGGGTGAGACAGGTGAATCAGAGGTGGGGTGAGACAGGTGAGTTAGAGGTGGGGTGAGACAGGTGAGTCAGAGGTGGGGTGAGACAGGTGAGTTAGAGGTGGGGTGAGACAGGTGAGTCAGAGGTGGGGTGAGACAGGTGAGTCAGAGGTGGGGTGAGACAGGTGAGTTAGAGGTGGGGTGAGACAGGTGAGTTAGAGGAGTCAAAAGTGAGGTGAGACAGGTGAGTTAGAGGTGAGGTGAGACAGGTGAGTCAGAGGTGGGGTGAGACAGGTGAGTCAGAGGTGGGGTGAGACAGGTGAGTCAGAGGTGGGGTGAGACAGGTGAGTTAGAGGTGGGGTGAGACAGGTGAGTCAGAGGAGTCAAAAGTGAGGTGAGACAGGTGAGTTAGAGGTGGGGTGAGACAGGTGAGTTAGAGGTGAGGTGAGACAGGTGAGTTAGAGGTGGGGTGAGACAGGTGAGTCAGAGGTGGGGTGAGACAGGTGAGTCAGAGGTGGGGTGAGACAGGTGAGTTAGAGGTGGGGTGAGACAGGTGAGTCAGAGGTGGGGTGAGACAGGTGAGTTAGAGGTGGGGTGAGACAGGTGAGTCAGAGGAGTCAAAAGTGAGGTGAGACAGGTGAGTTAGAGGTGGGGTGAGACAGGTGAGTCAGAGGAGTCAAAAGTGAGGTGAGACAGGTGAGTTAGAGGTGGGGTGAGACAGGTGAGTTAGAGGTGAGGTGAGACAGGTGAGTCAGAGGTGGGGTGAGACAGGTGAGTCAGAGGTGGGGTGAGACAGGTGAGTCAGAGGTGGGGTGAGACAGGTGAGTCAGAGGTGGGGTGAGACAGGTGAGTCAGAGGTGGGGTGAGACAGGTGAATCAGAGGTGGGGTGAGACAGGTGAGTTAGAGGTGGGGTTAGACAGGTGAGTCAGAGGTGGGGTGAGACAGGTGAGTCAGAGGTGGGGTGAGACAGGTGAGTCAGAGGTGGGGTGAGACAGGTGAGTTAGAGGTGGGGTGAGACAGGTGAGTTAGAGGAGTCAAAAGTGAGGTGAGACAGGTGAGTTAGAGGTGGGGTGAGACAGGTGAGTTAGAGGTGAGGTGAGACAGGTGAGTCAGAGGTGGGGTGAGACAGGTGAGTCAGAGGTGGGGTGAGACAGGTGAGTCAGAGGTGGGGTGAGACAGGTGAGTCAGAGGTGGGGTGAGACAGGTGAGTCAGAGGTGGGGTGAGACAGGTGAGTCAGAGGTGGGGTGAGACAGGTGAGTCAGAGGTGGGGTGAGACAGGTGAGTCAGAGGTGGGGTGAGACAGGTGAGTCAGAGGAGTCAAAAGTGAGGTGAGACAGGTGAGTTAGAGGTGGGGTGAGACAGGTGAGTCAGAGGAGTCAAAAGTGAGGTGAGACAGGTGAGTTAGAGGTGGGGTGAGACAGGTGAGTCAGAGGTGGGGTGAGACAGGTGAGTCAGAGGAGTCAAAAGTGAGGTGAGACAGGTGAGTTAGAGGTGGGGTGAGACAGGTGAGTTAGAGGTGGGGTGAGACAGGTGAGTTAGAGGTGGGGTGAGACAGGTGAGTTAGAGGTGGGGTGAGACAGGTGAGTCAGAGGTGGGGTGAGACAGGTGAGTCAGAGGTGGGGTGAGACAGGTGAGTCAGAGGTGGGGTGAGACAGGTGAGTCAGAGGTGGGGTGAGACAGGTGAGTTAGAGGTGGGGTGAGACAGGTGAGTTAGAGGTGGGGTGAGACAGGGGAAACGGGTGAGTCAACACTCTCTGATCTGATGAATAACCTTCCCTGATGGCCTCTCAGCCTGCAGTTGGCCGTGGACGTCCAGGTGCCTCAGTGCTTTGGTGGCATTGAAGGCCAGGCGGTGTTTGTGGACACGGAGGGCGGTTTCCTGCTTCAGCGGGTCGGTGACATCGCCGCTGCTGCTGTCAGACACTGCTCCCAACTGGCTGAGGATGAGGAGCAACAAGCCGCCATGACGGCCTTCACTGTGGAGTCCATCCTGGCGAACATCTTCCTGGTAATGACGAGCGTGCCTGTGGTTTATCTCAGCAGATTAGAATAATTCTGATTGCCTGTCCTCTGGCCTCTCAGGTGCGTTGCCATGACTACGTGCAGCTGTTTGGAGAGCTCCAGCTGCTGCACAACTTCTTGCAGGACCACCCGAGGGTCCGCCTCCTTGTGATCGACAGCATGGCCTTCCCATTCCGGCTGCAGTTCGATGACCTCTCACAGAGGACACGCCTCCTCCAGAGCCTTGCCCAGCAGCTTATCACTATGGCAACAAGTCACAACATTGCTGTGGTGATCAGCAACCAGATGACCACACGGCTGCAGGATGGCCGATCCCAGCTGGTTCCAGCCCTGGGGGAAAGATGGGGCCATGCCCCTACCATCAGGCTCCTCCTACAGTGGGAGGGGTCACGGCGGCTGGCAGCTATCTTTAAATCTCCAAGTCACATTGATGCCAGCATCCAATACCAGATCACCTCTGAGGGCTTCAGAGATGCTGACCAATCAGAGCAGCCGCAGAGCAAAAGATCTCGAACACACCCTGACCAATCAGCTCCCAGCCCAATTAATGCCAGCTGCTGATTGGTCAGAGTTTTAGCCAATCAGAGGTTGAGTTTGCTTTATGATTAATGAACAGCTGGTGTAATGATGATCAATAACTAAGAGCAACCTGTCAGGTAAACACGACGTGGTTCTGACTCATTTCTCCTCCTCCAACTGCTCGCTTCCTGTTGGCTGACAGAGGTTACAGATGTTAAGTGTTCAGGTGCTCATGCTGTCTGTTTATGCCACAATGTGCACCTGTTTCCACTTTCAGCAGCACAACAGGAGCAGGGGTGGCAGCCTGGCTCCTGTTTGTGATGATGGCTCACCCCACCTGTGCTGGAATGCCTCTCAGCAGGTAATCAGGTGTGTCTCAGGTGTTCTGATGATGAACTTTAACGTGTACGTTTTTAATGTGCATACAGTTTATGACATACTTTTTGATGGTCCCTGTATCTAAACCTGCCATGTGACAGCTGTGTTACAGATGCTGAACGTACCAATAAACAGTCTCCCATCATGCACCTGTGCATTATCTGTGGCTTCTGATCGAAGAACTGAAAAGGAACTTTTAGTTTGTGACTCTGAATATTTACCTCTGTTCCCACGGCAACAGCTGTTGTTGTTCACACCAACGTATTCTCATGAAAGGGTTCGTATGGAAACGTATGAAAGCTTATGTACTGATTTTCGTGCATTATCCTACGAATATCCACTGACACGATGGGGTATGAAAAATGGCTTCCATTCGTTTCAGCTGTTGAACACCTTTCCGTCTGCAAAACAGAGGCAGGAATCATGTCTAAATTAGCATATTTTATGTTTTCATAACATAGCTTTTCTAAAGACATAAGCGTATATGTCAGGGTTATACTGTTTCAGTTGAAGAATGCGCAGATATGTTTTTTAAAGGTCACCTCTGAGGAGCAGGAGCTGCCCACAATTTTCATTCTGACATATGTTACTCCCTGGGTCAAGACCTTTCCAATGAGGTCTTCACTTCTGTCCTACACCAGAGTTTAATGTTCATCTTGCTCCAAGGCCCTTTGAGGTGTTCTCAGACCCTTATTAAGTCCAAACTTGATTAAATAATTCTGATTTAAGGGGCAGTTAGTGGCCACATGTGTTCAAAATACTGACGTCTGCTTAATACACTCAGACTTTTAAATTTAGACCAGTTTAGACCCGGTTTTCCCCATAACAGTGAGTTTCATATTCTATTTTCTAATGACCTAATATGGCCAGTTATACCTTCTGTATCCCTTCCCCAGGCTGACAGGATGGTCCTGGATGACCAAGACTTCGGTATATTCTAGTGATAATATGTATCTGGATATATAGTTTTAACTTTTGCATACATAGCTTTATAAATGTTGTTTATTACCGATGAAGTGAAGGCGATGAAGGGATTTCCGTACACTTCCAGCTTTTTTTTAACATTTGGATCTTGCAGTAAATTCAGCCGGCCTGGGTCTCATTTTATCGGCTCCACCCTGTCCAAACTGTGTTAGTTTAGCTCAGAACAGAACTGCTACCAGTGTCTGTAGCTGTTTATTTGCCATAGCACCTATTTAATTTTTATTCTCTTTTATCCCTGACCTTTTTTATCCGTTTGGATTTACTTATCTGGGCTGCACGGTGGTGTGGTGGTTAGCATCGTCTGGAGTCTGCATGTTCTCCCCGTGTATGCGTGGGTTCTCTCTGGGTTCTCTGGCTTCCTCCCACCATCCAAAAACATGCACGTTAGATTATTTGGTGACTCTAAATTGTCCGTAGGAGTGAGTGTGAGTGTGCACGGTTGTTTGTCTCTATGTGGCACTGTGATGGACTGGCGACCTGTCCAGGGTGACCCCGCCTTTCACCCAATGCCTGCTGGGATAGGCTCCGGCCCCCCCGCTACCCGACCACGGATTGACGGTATAGGAAATGGATGGATGGATTTATTTATCCATGTTTCCTTATTTATTGTTGAAATTAACTGCACTGATCTCGGTGGATGTGTGAAACACAATTTTGTTTTCATGTGACGCATAAATAAATAAATAAATAAAACCTATTTTTATTATGTTTGTTTATATATTAGCTGTCCGTGAATACATCCTCTTGCAAATAGAATTATTCTGGCTCTCTCCATCCGCCTCGGCGCTCTGATTCCATGCAGAAGAGGTCAGTGGGCAGTGATCTTTCAGGGTATGCTGTTGTTCATCCAAAACAACTTATTTCTGAAAAGGGTGTCTGCTTCCCGGACATTTACTGGCAGCTTATTCCACAAGAGAACCAGACTCAGGAAGGAACCTCTGGCAGAACCAGAACCAGGAAGGGTGTCCATCTGCCTCGACCAGCTGGGGTTTGAGAAGACAGAAAAGAGGAAAAAGAGGGAAAAACACCATAACACCATTCAAAGGATACCTGCTGGAACAGGGAAACACACGTTAAGAACCACAATAATGTCACATGGACATAAAATCATTTGAGAAATTAAACAGGGGGGAAAAGAGAGCAAAGTGAGGAAAGGTGTGACAGATGAGGTCCCCCAGCAGGCTGGGCCTATAGCAGCTTAACTATGGGATGTTTCAGGATTACCTGAGCCATCCCTAACTATAAGCTTTATCAGAAAGGAAATTTTCAGCCTGATCTTAAAGGTAGAGAGGGTGTCTGCTTCCTGAAGCCAAACTGGCAGCTGGTTCCACAGAGAGGGGCCTGATAACTGAAGGCTCTGCCTCCCATTCTGCTTTTAGGGGCCTGATAACTGAAGGCTCTGCCTCCCATTCTGCTTTTAGGGGCCTGATAACTGAAGGCTCTGCCTCCCATTCTGCTTTTAGGGGCCTGATAACTGAAGGCTCTGCCTCCCATTCTGCTTTTAGGGGCCTGATAACTGAAGGCTCTACCTCCCATTCTGCTTTTAGGGGCCTGATAACTGAAGGCTCTGCCTCCCATTCTGCTTTTAGGGGCCTGATAACTGAAGGCTCTGCCTCCCATTCTGCTTTTAGGGGCCTGATAACTGAAGGCTCTGCCTCCCATTCTGCTTTTAGGGGCCTGATAACTGAAGGCTCTGCCTCCCATTCTGCTTTTAGGGGCCTGATAACTGAAGGCTCTACCTCCCATTCTGCTTTTAGGGGCCTGATAACTGAAGGCTCTGCCTCCCATTCTGCTTTTAGGGGCCTGATAACTGAAGGCTCTGCCTCCCATTCTGCTTTTAGGGGCCTGATAACTGAAGGCTCTGCCTCCCATTCTGCTTTTAGGGGCCTGATAACTGAAGGCTCTGCCTCCCATTCTGCTTTTAGGGGCCTGATAACTGAAGGCTCTGCCTCCCATTCTGCTTTTAGGGGCCTGATAACTGAAGGCTCTGCCTCCCATTCTGCTTTTAGGGGCCTGATAACTGAAGGCTCTGCCTCCCATTCTGCTTTTAGGGGCCTGATAACTGAAGGGTCTGCCTCCCATTCTGCTTTTAGAAACTCTGAGAACCAAAAGGAAACCTGCAGCCTGAGAGCAAAGTGCTCTGTTGGGGAAATATCCAACTCCAGCTCCTTCCAAAGTGGGATGGATGCCGTCTCTCCTCATCAGACCAGGTTTTCTCCAGAAAGATTGCCAATTATCTCTGTAGCCCACGTTGTTTGCTGGACACCATCTAGACAACCAGCGATTGAATGAGGACATGTGGCTAAACATGTCATCACTGGTCAGATTTGGCAGGGGTCCAGAGAAAACTACGGAGTCCCACATTGTTTAGGCAAAATTTCACACCGATGCAACATTAATTTTAGTGACCACCGATTGGCGTAACCGGGTGTCATTACCGCCGACGTGAATAACTATTTTACCGTATTTCCGCTTATCCTTAGCCAGCAGTTTTAAATAGGATTCTATGTCGCCCGCTCTGGCCCCTGGAATACATTTGACTGGTCGCTGGTGTCACTAATGCCACGTTTCTGACTATAGAGCTGCCAGTTACCAGGGTTTTGTCCTCAGCAGGTGTGTCGCTGAGTGGAAAATCTGTTTGAAACATGGACAGGTTGATGGTGATTGACTTTAGGACTATGACTCCTCTTCCTGACAGTCACCCAGCCACTCTTAAGTCCCGGCTGCTCGGGATCTGCTCGGGGACGACTAACAGAGCTAGCTACGCTAGGTGGCTCCGCACTGACTAAAGGGGCCTGGCTCACTATCGGGTGGTTTTCAACAGTGCAGAACCGAGCTTCCAATTCAGATCAAAACTACAAAAAGACTACATTTGTTACATGTACCATTACCACTAAAGGAGGCAGAGGAGTAACTAAACATCTGACACACGGAGCAGGTGAAAGCAGGAGATGGAGGAAGAGAACTGGTAGCCATGCTAAGCTAATAATTTACTGTGCTGCAATTCAATCCATTTTAGTTCAATTCAGTTCACCTCAATAAAACTTTATTGATCCCTGAAGATAAATTATATCCCTGAAATATTGATTATTATTAAAGATCAGCTGTTGTTACAGATAGATAACAGAATAAAATAGAAATAAGCTGACAAACCTATAGAAAGCTGAAGTGTAGCACAGAGCAAGGTGTGGTAGAAATCTTCAGAGGTCTCCATCAGTGGGTTGGGGTGTTGTTTTTGTAGCTTAGCAACAACAACGACTGATGATGTCACACACAGCGTCAGCAGGGAACTCAGGTGAACTCTCAGTGGACAACATGGACAGAAACTCACAGCCAGCAGTTCAACATCTGGGCTGCAGAGACGCTCCAGGATTCCACCATCTGTTGTTAACCAGCTCTGTGATCCTCCTCCTTTACTGTTAGCGCTCTGTCTGCAGTCTCTGTCTGCCCGGATAGTCTTAAAGCTGAGCAGAGAGCTGTTAGAGTTGTTCCTGCAGCCAGGTCCAGGATTCCACCATCTGTTGTTAACCAGCTCTGTGATCCCCCTCCTTTACTGTTAGCGCTCTGTCTGCAGTCTCTGTCTGCCCGGATAGTCTTAAAGCTGAGCAGAGAGCTGTTAGAGCTGTTCCTGTAGCCAGGTCCAGGATTCCACCATCTGTTGTTAACCAGCTCTGTGATCCTCCTCCTTTACTGTTAGCGCTCTGTCTGCAGTCTCTGTCTGCCCGGATAGTCTTAAAGCTGAGCAGAGAGCTGTTAGAGTTGTTCCTGCAGCCAGGTCCAGGATTCCACCATCTGTTGTTAACCAGCTCTGTGATCCCCCTCCTTTACTGTTAGCGCTCTGTCTGCAGTCTCTGTCTGCCCGGATAGTCTTAAAGCTGAGCAGAGAGCTGTTAGAGTTGTTCCTGCAGCCAGGTCCAGGATTCCACCATCTGTTGTTAACCAGCTCTGTGATCCTCCTCCTTTACTGTTAGCGCTCTGTCTGCAGTCTCTGTCTGCCCGGATAGTCTTAAAGCTGAGCAGAGAGCTGTTAGAGTTGTTTCTGCAGCCAAGTCTCTTCCTAATATTCCTGATTTGTCCTCATCAGGGCTCCAAGCTTGTCCATTTTATCCACCAGAGATCTCACATTTCCCATAATGATGAACAGAAGAAACGGTTTAAACTTCCACCTCCTTTTCCTCCACTTTGTCCCTGTGCTGCACCCGAGACGCCTCCTCTTCAACTGTTGATTTGGGGTCTTATTCCAGGCATTACTTGGGCTTTGGAAAGCTCAGTTAGCTGCTCCAACAGGTTAACAACTTTCCTGTTACAATGGTCACATCGCTATAACAACAGCATATCTTTAATAATAATTAATACTGCTGCAATTTATTTTCCCTTCAGGGATTAATACAGTTTTATTGAGCTGAACTGAACTGAATATGACATCACACCCATGATCCTGAACGTGCTCCACCACGAGGGAGTAAAATATCTTCATCTTGTCTTTGTCACATTTCGTTTCAGTGAATCGATTATTAGTATTCTGCTGAACCTTAACAGTGAGTTAATTCTTGGAGCAGTCTAATAAATAAATACCTACTGATCCTGACATTTATTTTTATTTTATATAACCATTATTTTACAGCTGATCATCCTCAGGACTGTTTCAAACATTTAATTTATAAAATACAAACAAGGTGAGCTGTCTCAGAGAAACATTTGAACAAAAACTCTGGGTGCTTTAACGGTTTAGGTGTTTATATTCTGTTTTTTGAAAAGTGTTTGTTTGATAGCAGGCAGGCAGGAAAGCACACTCTTGCACCAGGTGGTTCAGGATAGAGCAGATGACCTGCCAGGGGTGTGGGGGATTGATTAAGATCTACTGTGACACAGATTTGAGTTTGAAGCAGATCTAAGATCTGTTGATGTAACTTCAGGAGGAGAGAATGAGCTCACCTGTGTAGGTGCAGATGAGACCAGCTGGATCACAGATAATTCAATTGGACTAGTATTAGAAGAAAAGTTTTCTGTCTGTGAGAAACACGATCATTAGAATCATTTAAATCATCTTCATCACTGAAAACATCTTTTGAACTCCATCATAATCTTCATCGCACCAACAGCAACTAACACTAGCACTCGTGGTGCTATGATGTCCACAAAATCCTTACAAAAAAATCTGTTCAGAGGAGCTGATGATTGATCAAACCTGACTGTTCTCCATATGTTACTTGTCATGTGTGGACGATAACCGGCAGGGGGCGCTGTCAATGATCCACAGAACCCCAAGAGAGCTTTTGATATGACTGTGATGACCTCATTAACGTAATGAAACTGTAACATCAACCTGATTCCCAAGTGAAACCAAGGGTGTCCTCACAGGGGCGGAAAGTCCACTGAATTGAACGGGTCCTCAGAGAGATACAAACACACACAGACAGAAAGTGGAGCGTTAAAGACCGTGTTATAATTAAACAGATAGACAGGTAAACAGACAGACAGGTGAACAGACAGACAGGTGAACAGACAGACAGGTAGATAAACAGGTGAACAGACAGACAGGTGAACAGGCAGACAGGTCGTCAGCCATCCGCCGGCAGCAGCAGCAGCAGCTGAGCCGGAGTGTCTCATCGAACCAGCGGGAAATTTAGCCGCGGGTTTACCGAAGCACATCGAGCGGAGTGGACCGGGACTGAATCAGAACCGGGAAGACACGGATCCCTTCGGTGAGTTCTGAATGAAACCTTAGAAACACTCACTTCAGACTGCATGAGTTAACATCTATTACTCATTAAAGAATGTTTTCAGCTCCAATAAACACATTGATTATTGTTGCTTTTTACTGATAACTGAAGTCTTGTATCAATAATCCATACTGTGATCTTAATCTTAAGAATAGTTAAGAAACTATTCTTCAATGTTTTGTCATCAACGGCTTTATGACTATATGTACTATTTACAAAGAAAAGAAACTGGAAAACAATCAATAAAGATATCAGCCTCAGGTCAGTTTGAGTTAGATTCTTTACATTCTACGTTTGTAACTAATATTGATAATTTGCTGCAATTTTCTGACATTAAATCAAGCATCAGTGAGAGCTTTTTAATCACCATCCAGATGGTTGTTGATGATCAGACATGATGAGAATGCACAGGTTTACAGAATGATTAATTCATTAATTCAAATACAAACTATATGTAATAATATGTAATAATTAGATTTGTCCCCTTGAACTGGATTTACTGAAACTGAGAAACACCTCTGGACATCAGATTTATGTGCTGCAGATTGAACTGGAAAACCGAAGAGCTCCAAACATGTCCAACATCCACACAGAAATGTTCTGAACAGAACTCAGAACAGGAGAACCGAAGGAAAAAAAGGTGATAGGAGATAGGAGTTCTGAATTTGTTTTTATAGGAATTGCAACTCTCTGTTGCCTTCAGGTCTTCAGGACAGATTAAACCCAAAACCACAAAACTGAGTAAACACAAAGGCAGAAATCTGCAGACATGTTAAAGTATCTTCCTGTTTTATTGCCCCACAACCTGGAATTAAAGTGGCTATTTGGGGTTAGGGTTAGGGTAATTTATACAACATGCTATTAATGTTCTCAAAGCAGAGTTCCAGATACAACCCAACATCCCGAGCACCACCGTAGCAGCATCACAAAACCACTGTAGAACAATGCTACCAAACATTCAATGAATGAAACAGACAAATAGAAATTCCACTAACATAATATAAAATATAGCTGCAAGCAGCGATGGGGGCCTAGCAGCATAGCAGGCAAGCTTATGGCTGCTCAGGAAGGAGTCATAGCCCATCCACCAAGTTTGGCATTGATACATCAATGCATCGCAGGGACATGGGCTCACTTCCTGTTTGGCGTGGTGAATTTGATTGACTGCTACGGGCAAACGGAAGTGAAATTAAAAAATCCAAACGATAACTTTTGTGAGGCATGGTCTGAAGACTCTATGTGTCAAGTCCTGTGGAAATCAGACAATCTGTGTGACCTGAAATGCTTTTTGATAAAATTCTAAATGGCGGACAATCCAATATGGGACAAATGACGTCATACAGTGCGATGACCTCGTCTACATCCAGGGATTCCAACGGTACCTCATTGGTGAAATTTGGATCAAAATGCATTTTTGCTACTTATAGCGCCCCCTCAAGGTCAAAGGACACCACAATTCTTGGGCCTCTAAAAGAAGTGGTCATGGGACTGTGTTAGAAGTTTCAAGTCAAAACATAAAATGGTTGCCAAGATATGACCTCACTTCCTGTTTGGCGTCTAAACAGGAATTGAAAAATCCACACAATAACGTTTGTGCAGCTTGGTCTGAAGATTCTAAATGCCAATTTACATGGAAATTGGACAATCTGCGTGACCTGAAAGGCTTTTTGAAGGTTTTTGATAAAATTCAAAATGGCAGAAAATCTAATCAGGCGGAAACTGACATCATAGGGTGCGTTGGACTTGCCATGATCCAAGGATTCCAACAGTGCCTCATTTGTGAAATTGAATGCTCCAAAGTTATACTGCTGCTAGGCTCCCAACAAGCACCAGCTGTGTGAGGCTTTACAGATGCACACATCTGCATCTCACCACTCAAGGATTCAAGGAGTTTTTGCTTTCATTCCAGTCAGTAATTACATGAGCAGAAACAAGATTTGTAAATCATGACTCGGTAATTGCCACTAAAACAGACATCAGTAAGTCTTAAAGAGGATATTACGGAGGTAAACTGTAATCAGCCCCCTCTGAAGGAAACTTATTTCAGCCACTTGTTTCCACAACCTCATTCTTTGGGTCACTATCCAGATCTGTGAGCTCAGGTGAGGGTTGGAACAAAGATGGAGCAGGAACCTGAAAGCTTCTCCTTCCGGCTCAGCTTCACCAAACGGACCGGAGCAGCGCCCTCATCACTGCTGACGAAGCCCTAATCAGCTGTGAACTGCTCCAGTGCAGCTGAAGGTCATGGCTTGAAGAAGCCAATAGAACCACATTATCTATAAAAAGCAGAGATGTAACCCTGAGGTTCCAAAACCAGATGCCCTCTTCTCCCTGACTACACCTCCAGATCCTGTCCAAGAAAACCGTTGTATATTGACAGCCTAAGTTGTCCCACCAGGGATACGGTTAAGCCCCCCTGTATTATGTGTTGTGAAGCGACGTCTTGAGTTCTCTGTCCTGAGTTGAAAAGCAATACATGCAGCCATGCAGTTCTTTCTGGTCTCCCGCTTCCTCATTAATAGTTATAATACTAGATAACAAAGTATATAACAAAAAACACAAACAGGATTGGTGACAAGGGGCAGCCCTGGTGGAGTCCAACTCACACCGTAAACAAGTTCAACTTTGGACCAAGAATGTAGACACAGCTCTTACTTTGGTTATTCAGGAAATGAATAGCTTTCGAAAGCCACTCTAACCCTCCCAAAACACCCAGAATCCTTGGGGAAGTGGTTGTAATCCTTCTCATAGTCAACAAAACACATGGAGGCTGAATGGTCAAAGTCCCATTATCCCCTCAGAACCTTTGTAAACCTGGTTTAAAACCACAATGCCTGGTGGCGTTTTGACTATATCAGACATTGTAGGAAAGGAGATGGATTCACAGGCTTAAATCCAATGGTACATAAAGATTATCTTGTTTGAGGCCTTCAAATTATTTGACAGGAAATAGAAACACTTGTGGGAAGCTGAGACAAGTTCTGTGAATCATTCAGCTCAGGTTTCTACTCTGTGACATCATCAGTCCACTCAGGTGTGTCAATTTTTGTTCCTTCACCCAGTCAGTTGCTTTCTTTTGTTTGGGATTTCATCAGCTGAGTGATTGACTGATTGATTGGTGTCTCCTCAGGTGTCCAGAGCAGGATGAAAGCTCCAATCTGAACATTACTCCATAATGACATCATCAGACCCCGCCCTGCCCTCCCTCCATCACCTTCGTGTCTTCTGTGCTAGCCGCCAGGCTCCCCTATGGCCACGCCTCCTGCTATCCTTTTGGTTTTGGATTGGCGAGCATGTTATCGAGGTGAGCGCATCCCACCAGCACGTCCACCCCCACTCCATAAAGATACCTGGTGACATCACTTTGGGAGGGTTGTTTCCCATCCATGCCCGTGGCCCCCATGGTGTAAACTGTGGTGAGCTGAAGAAGGAGAAGGGGATCCACCGCATGGAGGCCATGTTGTATGCTCTGGATCAGATCAACAGTGATGATGAGCTGCTGCCCAACATCACGCTGGGGGCCCGGATCCTGGACACCTGCTCCAGAGACACCTACGCCCTGGAACAGTCGCTCACCTTTGTCCAAGCACTGATCCAGAAAGACACATCTGACATCCGCTGCTCAAATGGCGAGCCACCCATCATTCGCAAACCTGAGAGGGTGGTGGGTGTGATCGGTGCATCAGCCAGCTCGGTGTCCATCATGGTGGCCAACATCCTACGTCTGTTTGAGGTAAGAACACAGGTGACAAGCAGTTAGACAGGTAAGAAGACAAAGCAAATGTATGTATACAGCACAATTCAAAGAGCTTCACATCGAACATAAAAGGATTAAAAACAATATTTATGGTTAAAAAAGTAAAACAGAGGTACAGCGCCGAGAAAGTTATTAATCAAAGTCTTTTAGTCCAAATAAATCAGTTAATTAAATGCATTGAACAGTAAAGTACAGGTTTGACCTAAATAAAGAAGAATTGACTCAGACCTGTAGTTATCTGGGAGTTTGTTCCACAGAGATACTCCATAAAAACTCAAAGCAACTTCTCCATGTTTGGTTCTAACTCTGAGAATAGAAAGCTAACCTGTTCCTAAATCTTTAAAAACCAACAGCAGGGTTTGAAGCCAACAGGAAGCCAGTAGAGACCTCAGGATGGAAGGATATGATCCACTTTTCTGGTCTCAATGAGGCCCTAATCAGCTGTCTGATCATCTTCAAGACAGACCAGGAAATACTAATCATTAGGTCTGCTGGAGATAAATACACGGAGCAGCTTTTCTAAATCACTCCAACACGTTAGTCCTTTCATACTGCAAATGTTCTCCAGGTGATAATTGGCTGACTTCATAACTGACCCGACATGCTGTTAGGGTTCAGGTCTGAGTCCATAATAACACCCATATTTCTGACTTGGTTTGTGGTTTTCAACATCACAGACTGAAGTTGAGATCAGATTTTTGACTGTTCTTCTTTTTCACTAAAGACTATGAGCTCTGTTTGTCTTTGTTTAACTGAAGGAAATTCTGAATCATCCAGACACTAAACACTGTCTGTAAAGGATTATAATGCCCAGGTGATGTGGTGATGTAGATCTGTGTGTCGTCTGCATAACTGTGGTTCAGCATGTAAATGTTGAATAAAAAAGACTGACTGAAGAATTGAACCCTGAGGAACTCCACATGACATTTTTGTTCCACCACCAACTTACTTTAAACACAAGGTAGTCTCCGTCTTTTAAGTCAGATTTAAACCAGTTTAGTTCTGTGGCAGAATGTTGGTGGATCAGTATGTTGTGGTCAGTTGTATCAGCTCTGACTTCCAGTAACTCTCAGACAGAAGCGCTGCTGTTGTCTGTGTTTAACTGTATGTTTAACCGGTCTCAGTGCTGTGGGTTGGACCAAACCCTGACTACAACATGTCAAAACAGTTGTTCTGTGACAAGAATCAGTTCAGCTGTTTAAAACCAGCTTTTTCTATGATTTCACCTAAAAAGTGAGTGTTTGATATTGGCCTCTTATTCATCTGTCCAAATTGTTCTTTTTTAATAGCAGCCTAATGACTGTTTTTAGAGCCTGTGGAAAAACACCTGAAATAAAAGATGTGTTAACAACATCCAGGAGGTCTGAAGTTAAGCTACCCAAAATATTTTTAAAAAGGTTGTTGGTAAAATATCCAGACAGCAAGTTGAGGGTCTCAGATGCTTCATAATGTTTTCATGGAACAGTTCTGACCAAGTTTCTGTTAGAAATTAAATTACGATGATGTCTAAGAATAAAACCATGGGAATGGGGCGTGGGATTAGCTTTGTCCCACCCCCAGTGACAAGCTGCTTCATCTGTTCAGTGAACTCCATGAGGGCAGAGAGAGGGTGGCTGAGGAAGATGGTGACCTGGGTTTCAGCTGGGGTGGGTCTTCCTCACAGGTGTCAGGCTGAAGAACATGGTGACCATCTCAGGTTTCTGCTGTAAATCAGCTTTCATTTTGTCCTTAAATGAGTGAGCAGATGATTGATTTACAGAGTAAAACAAGTTTGAGGTGAAGAGTTTTGTTCCTAACTTTTTCACGTTCCATCTGCCTTAAAAAGGTGTCTGCGGTCCCAGAAAAAGTTGAAACTGAGCAGCATCAGTCAGCTGAATCTTTGAACTCCTTTGCAGGATTGAAGGAGGCCACTGATAAACATCTCAGCCTTCAGAGAACCAACTGATCATCGGTCTTTTTTGAGTATTTCAGACTGTTTCACGGTGTCATGGCTCCCTACGTGCAGAATTATCCATTTTAATGTTGGATAACCAGAGTTCAGTGTGATAAGTCTGAGAACATGTGCTTGGGAAAGCAGATCACCTCTTACACAAGCTACTTCCAGCTAAAATCACCCATAACCAGAGTCTGAGGTGTAGCCTGGTCTTCCTCTGTAGCTTTCATGATTACACCTGGAGTTCATCCTGTTCATCATCTTTCAGCATCCTGCACGAGCAAATCTGTTCTCCAGTACCAGAGTTTGTTTGTTTGTGAAAGTTTGTTAGGGGCTCAGTGGTTAGAGTGGGTCGTCCAATAACCAGAAGGTTGGCAGTTCCGCTCAAAAGTCCACGTCCTTCACCTTAAGCAAAGCATCGTGAGCCGGCGCTGTGAGTGGCTGCCCACCGCTCCATGAGTGTGTGACCCCGTGCATGTGCATGTGCATGTGCATGTGCATGTGCATGTGCATGTGCATGTGCATGTGCATGTGCATGTGTTCAACACACCCATGCATCTGGACGGGTCAAATGTGGAGGAGTAATTTCGTGTGACTACGTTGAGGAATCTTAATTTATCTTTATTTATTGGGGTGGAGCAGGTTTCCTCCTTGATGGGGTGCAGGTCGTCACAGATCTCAGACCGCAGAGCTCTGCCTGTTGCTCTTCCTCCCATTACTCACGGAGATGATTTACTTTTGGGATTAGGTTAGACAGACAGTCCAAATGAGGACTAGTATATGTAGATTTTTTAGGATTAGGGTTGTGAATGAAATGTTGGTTTATGGGATTTGTAAATGATTTAATTCTGTTTTTATTTATATTTTACACAGCGTACCGCTTTTTCATGATTGGGATTGCTTATTATTTTACCACTGGAGATACGACCTTCACATAATGTAGTAATCAGTGTATTGTGTTGATAAAGTCTGTTCATCGGTGGTCTTCATTCTTAAGAACAAGTTTTATACATTAAAAGGGTCAATTTGTTGTAGCTCATCTGGTTGAATATGTGCAAATGCTGCATGCCCTCTGTATAGTTCTGGTTCATCTCCAAACTGCTGCATGTTGTCCTTGTTCTGACCCATTTCCTTCGAGTTCACAGTCCAAAACTGTCCTGAGAGTCAGAAAACATCCTGATTACCAGAATGAATTCATGATCCAGCCTTGAAAAGACCACAAAATGACAACTTTTAAGGAAATTAATTTATTGTGTACAGCTGAAAATGTAAACATCTGTAAACATCCCCATTTTTACCTGATTTAGATAGAAGGGACATTTTCATCACAGAGTTTCTGTCAAATAAACCAGCTTTGGGGCGCGGGATGTCATCAGGTGATTGGAGGTTTGATAAATGTGAACTCCAATGTTCTGGTTTGTTTCGCTCCACTGAAGCATCTCTGATGTTGATGATGATGGCTGTTATAACGAGGTCTGCCCTTGTTAGAGAGGAGTCCATTAATCTGCACATACACATAGACACACACACAAAGTCATTGTGGTAATGTGATTGTTCTTCAGTTTATTGAAGCTCTGACACACATTCAGCTGTTACACAACGATAATCCTGTGTGTGTGTGTTTAATTTGACCTGAGCTTTGAGTGTCACGATGCTGTATGCTCTGGTTCTAACCTTTAACCTTTGAGCTTGGGTCAGATCTATTTGTTGGGTTTGTTCCAGTCAGTGATTATTGATTGTTGATGTGTCAGATCCCTCAGGTGAGCTATGCATCAACAGCTCCGGAGCTCAGCGACAACAATAGATACGACTTCTTCTCTAGGGTGGTTCCGCCAGACTCATACCAGGCCCAGACCATGCTGGACATCGTTAAAGCTCTAGGCTGGAACTACGTCTCCACGCTAGCTTCCGAGGGAAACTACGGAGAGAGCGGCGTGGACGCCTTCATGCAGATATCCAGAGAGGCTGGTACTGAGACCCTTTATAATACTTACACCCGATCATCTGTGCTTCTGACCAGGATCTGTCCTTTAACTCGCATATAAAAAGTTTTCTCCCTTCTTTCGTCTTCGTAATATTGTTAAAATCGGGAGCATCCTGTCCCAGAGTGATGCAGAGAAACTGCTCCATGTTACTTCAGGATTGGACTACTGTAATTCTTTATTATTGGGCTGTCCCACAAATTCTCTGAAAAGCCTTCCTTGGGGACCTATACTGCAGCCCATCACCAGGGGGTGACCAGGACATGTCAGCTTCACCTCTGTCTCGAACTTCGGTTCTCCATCTTCTTACTGTCTGTTGGGTCATGACTGGATGATACTGAACTTGTTCAAAGCGTCTTCAGATGGTTTTTGTGGTCAAATATCATTGTGTGGATAACCTGAACTGAACTCCCACCTGTCCATCTCTCCGTCAGGTGGGGTGTGTATTGCTCAGTCTGTCAAGATTCCCCGTGAGCCGACAGCTGGAGAGTTCGACAAGATCATCAAACGTCTCATGGAGACTAGTAATGCCAGAGGGGTGATCATCTTTGCCAACGAAGACGACATCAAGTAAAAACACAAATGCAGTTCATAGAAACATCAAAACAAACTGACAGCAGGTGGTTGGTTTGTATGATCACATGACTCACTTTGATTCATTCCACCTGATTCTGGTAGGCGTGTTCTTGAGGCGGCGAAGCGTGCTAATCTGACAGGGCACTTCCTGTTTGTTGGGTCGGACAGTTGGGGAGCAAAGAGTTCACCTGTCACAGAGCTGGAGGATGTTGCAGAGGGCGCTGTCACCATCCTGCCGAAACGAGCTTCAATTGATGGTACAACCAAACAAACATGCCCAAACTGAACCCGTAACCGGGTTGATGTGTGACCGCGTTTCTGCGTGTGTTCTGCAGGGTTTGATCAGTATTTCATGTCCCGTTCTCTGGAGAACAACCGCAGGAACATCTGGTTCGCTGAGTTCTGGGAGGACGACTTCAGATGCAAACTGACCCGTCCTGGAATCAAACTGGACCCTGACAAGAAGAAGTGCACAGGTACCCCCAAACCTGAGGGATGGGAACACTTTATTAGAACAACCCCATGTTGTGTAATGTCGTGTCTCTGCAGGTGACGAGAGGATCGGCCGGGATTCATCCTATGAGCAGGAGGGCAAAGTTCAGTTTGTGATCGACGCTGTGTATGCCGTCGCACACGCTCTGCACACCATGCACCAGGACCTGTGTCCCAGCAGCCACGGCGTCTGCAGCAACATGGACCCTGTGGAGGGGCGCCTGCTGCTTGACTACATCAGAGCTGTCAACTTTAATGGTGAGAACATCACCTGAAACACCTGCAGACCTGGGACAGCTGGTGCCGGGTGGGTTCAGTCTGAGTCTGGGGTGGCCAAGCGGTTTAGTTTTCTTCTGCTGAAGACACCATTCAGGGTTTATGGTGGAGAAAGACCCAGGACAAAGGAAAGTTGAAACATTTATTCCTGACAAGCGGGCTTTGGGGACAGGATGTGGTCTTCATGATAATTAAGAAACAGGAGATTAAAACATTTATCTTGTCTGGGAAAGACAAATAGTTTAAAACAATCAGTGTGTCTGGGTGACACAAATGCAATATAGTCATAGTTACACCTGAGATTGAATTCTTCTGCAGCAGAAATAATGTAATGAAAAACGAGGCAGAAAATTCCAGATATTCTGAAAGTTGACATGAAAAATACATAATCAGACAGTCAAACGTTACATTTTTTCTTTCTGTTTCCTGCCCTAACCCCAGTTAGGAATCTGGATTATAGTTCAAAACAATGACAACAAAACAAACAAACACACATTTTCTGCCAACCACGATCAGGTTGTGTAATAATACTCAGTCTGTTGATGAAGATTCTCAGTCATCCAGATAAAGGTAAACAGAAGCTTGAATAAGGGCAACTGGACTTCTATCACTCAGCAATATTGTTATTTTTTAGATAATTACAGCATAGATCCTTGGATAATTGGCCGTGTAGAACCACAGAGCATCTTCCCTTGTCTGCTGGCAGAATGGTGATGTTCTTGTCTCTGCTTCCTTTCCTGTGGTTGGAGGGAGGAGTTTTAGCTCTGGGGAGGCTGCTGTTACCTTCATATGTAGCGGTTCTGCTTCTGCCTCAGAGATTTTGTTATTCCTTATTGCAGATTCAGTGGCTGCAATGAGGTCCACCATTGGCAGTTGAGGAGAAATGACAAAGTTGAGTCCTTTAGCTAACACATCCTTTTCTGGTTGAGTGAGGTCCCTACCTGACATGTTCTTCAGCCAGTGGTCTTGGATGTCCACATCCGTATCATGTCCTTGTTCGATAGATGCAGATGTGTTCCAAGACACATCAGATCTTCACTGTAAGGTTTGGATTAAAAACCATCTTTGAACAGAGGAGGTGGTCTCAGGTATCACCTTCCCACTGAATCTCCTCCCCAGGGAAGAATCCTGTGACCAGAACTCGCCCTTTCAGGCAGGTAGATAATTCAGAGGTGATAATGACTGTGACAACATGTACATTGGTCAGGAGGTTTGGTGACACATGTGACTGTAACGATGCTCCCTGCTTATCAGCTGATACTCCCCACCATCTAGTTCAGAACTGAAGAACGTTTCGGATGAGAGGTGAAACATTTTCAAGATTAAAGAAGAAGAAGTGCAGTTGTCCTTATTCAAGCTCTTATGACAATAATGTTAAAGATTTCCACACTGCAATGAATTACATCCTTTATTTTGTAAGAAAGCTAGCATATTAAACTGAGTCATTTGACCTAAATATTTTATCATCTAATTGTGTGGTTTTTTTTTTAATACAGCTTTATTTACTGGTCTCTACAGATCAGGAGATGTTCAACAAAAGACCTGAAGTCTCTCTGGATGTGGTTCACCTGTAAGAGTCAGAACATTCAATTAAAACCAGCAGGTGGACTTATGTAGAGTCTTCATTGACGTAGACTTTGGATAAGACTATTCCCTGGTTAAGTTGCGGTCCTGATCGCTGAGGGGAGATTTTGGCTCCTTGAAATCTCCCCTAGCATGGAAAACTCTGTGTTGAATGTAGTCTTTGTAAAGTTCAAGAGACAACCAGGTGAGGCTGGATGTGAAACAGAAAGAGCGTCAGGGCTGTTGACCTGAATCCTGTCCTCAGTGGTAGATACTGGCGTCCTTCAGGGTTCAGTTTCATGTAAGGCGTGCATCTGACCTGAGTGTTCTTCACCCCCCACACTCCTCAAGGCATGACTTAACTGAGCACAAACTGCAGTAGTTTCATCCTTGGAGATATCAAATCCATATTTTATAAGGACAAGAAGCTGCAGTAGCTGAAAACAAAGAATTTAATGTGTAACAGTTGCACGCCATGGAGGCCACCACCTCGTCTCCCTCTGGCCTTTAACCTCGTCTCTCTGGTTGTAAATATAGAAACATTCGTCCCCTAAATGTTTCACCTTTTTATCTAAAGTCAGGTCTTATTTGGGATTTTTGTGCACTTTTGGTGTTTGACTGTAAACATTGCATTAGACAAACTTTCACAGGGCCATCAGAACCTTACATCAGAACCTGACATCAGAACCTTACATCAGAACCTTACATCAGAACCTGACATCAGAACCTGACATCAGAACCTTACATCAGAACCTTACATCAGAACCTGACATCAGAACCTTACATCAGAACCATACATCAGAACCTTACATCAGAACCTTACATCAGAACCTGACATCAGAACCTTACATCAGAACCTTACATCAGAACCTGACATCAGAACCTTACATCAGAACCTTACATCAGAACCTGACATCAGAACCTTACATCAGAACCTTACATCAGAACCTGACATCAGAACCATACATCAGAACCTGACATCAGAACCTTACATCAGAACCTTACATCAGAACCTGACATCAGAACCTTACATCAGAACCATACATCAGAACCTGACATCAGAACCTTACATCAGAACCTTACATCAGAACCTGACATCAGAACCTGACATCAGAACCTTACATCAGAACCATACATCAGAACCTGACATCAGAACCTTACATCAGAACCTGACATCAGAACCATACATCAGAACCTGACATCAGAACCTTACATCAGAACCTGACATCAGAACCTGACATCAGAACCTTACATCAGAACCTTACATCAGAACCTGACATCAGAACCTGACATCAGAACCTTACATCAGAACCATACATCAGAACCATACATCAGAACCTGACATCAGAACCTTACATCAGAACCTGACATCAGAACCTTACATCAGAACCATACATCAGAACCTTACATCAGAACCTTACATCAGAACCTGACATCAGATCCTGACATCAGTACCTGACATCAGAACGTGACATCAGAACCTGACATCAGAACCTTACATCAGAACCTGACATCAGAACCTGACATCAGAACCTTACATCAGATCCTGACATCAGAACCTGACATCAGAACCTGACATCAGAACCATACATCAGAACCTTACATCAGAACCATACATCAGAACCTGACATCAGAACCTGACATCAGAACCTGACATCAGAACCTTACATCAGAACCTGACATCAGAACCTGACATCAGAACCTGACATCAGAACCATACATCAGAACCTGACATCAGAACCTTACATCAGAACCTTACATCAGAACCTGACATCAGAACCTGACATCAGAACCTTACATCAGAACCATACATCAGAACCTGACATCAGAACCTTACATCAGAACCTTACATCAGAACCTGACATCAGAACCATACATCAGAACCTGACATCAGAACCTTACATCAGAACCTTACATCAGAACCTGACATCAGAACCTTACATCAGAACCTTACATCAGAACCTGACATCAGAACCTGACATCAGAACCTTACATCAGAACCATACATCAGAACCTTACATCAGAACCTTACATCAGAACCTGACATCAGAACCATACATCAGAACCTGACATCAGAACCTTACATCAGAACCTGACATCAGAACCTGACATCAGAACCTTACATCAGAACCATACATCAGAACCTGACATCAGAACCTTACATCAGAACCTTACATCAGAACCTGACATCAGAACCTGACATCAGAACCTTACATCAGAACCATACATCAGAACCTTACATCAGAACCTTACATCAGAACCTGACATCAGATCCTGACATCAGTACCTGACATCAGAACCTGACATCAGAACCTGACATCAGAACCTTACATCAGAACCTGACATCAGAACCTGACATCAGAACCTTACATCAGAACCTTACATCAGAACCTGACATCAGAACCTTACATCAGATCCTGACATCAGAACCTGACATCAGAACCTGACATCAGAACCATACATCAGAACCATACATCAGAACCTTACAACAGAACCTTACATCAGAACCATACATCAGAACCTTACACCAGAACCTGACATCAGAACCTGACATCAGAACCTTACATCAGAACCTTACATCAGAACCTGACATCAGAACCTGACATCAGAACCTTACATCAGAACCTTACATCAGATCCTGACATCAGAACCTGATCTTTCCTGCTGAACACTCTGTGTTCTACATATTCTATGTTCCCTGTATTCTGTATGTTCCTTGTTGATAAATGCTCTCTGTGTCCTATGTGTTCTGTGTTCTACATGTTGTGCTTGCAATGTTCTACATCTTTTACATGTTCCATGTTCTACATGTTCTGTGTTCAACATGTTCTCTTTGTTCTAAATGTTCTGTGTTCTACATGTTCTCTTTGTTCTACATATTCTGTGTTCAACATGTTCTCTTTGTTCTACATGTTCTGTGTTCAACATGTTCTCTTTGTTCTACATGTTCTGTGTTCTACATGTTCTCTTTGTTCTACATATTCTGTGTTCAACATGTTCTCTTTGTTCTACATGTTCTGTGTTCAACATGTTCTCTTTGTTCTACATATTCTGTGTTCAACATGTTCTCTTTGTTCTACATGTTCTGTGTTCAACATGTTCTCTTTGTTCTACGTGTTCTGTGTTCAACATGTTCTCTTTGTTCTACGTGTTCTGTGTTCTACATGTTCTCTTTGTTCTACATGTTCTCTTTGTTCTACATGTTCTCTTTGTTCTACATGTTCTCTTTGTTCTACATGTTCTGTGTTCAACATGTTCTCTTTGTTCTACATATTCTGTGTTCAACATGTTCTCTTTGTTCTACATGTTCTGTGTTCAACATGTTCTCTTTGTTCTACATGTTCTGTGTTCAACATGTTCTCTTTGTTCTACATGTTCTGTGTTCAACATGTTCTCTTTGTTCTACATGTTCTGTGTTCAACATGTTCTCTTTGTTCTACATATTCTGTGTTCAACATGTTCTCTTTGTTCTACATATTCCGTGTTCTACATGTTCTCTTTGTTCTACATATTCTGTGTTCAACATGTTCTCTTTGTTCTACATGTTCTGTGTTCAACATGTTCTCTTTGTTCTACATGTTCTGTGTTCTACATGTTCTCTTTGTTCTACATGTTCTGTGTTCAACATGTTCTTTTTGTTCTACATGTTCTGTGTTCAACATGTTCTGTGTTCAACATGTTCTCTTTGTTCTACATGTTCTGTGTTCAACATGTTCTCTTTGTTCTACATGTTCTGTGTTCTACATGTTCTCTTTGTTCTACATGTTCTGTGTTCTACATGTTCTCTTTGTTCTACATGTTCTGTGTTCAACATGTTCTCTTTGTTCTACATATTCTGTGTTCAACATGTTCTCTTTGTTCTACATATTCTGTGTTCTACATGTTCTCTTTGTTCTACATGTTCTGTGTTCAAAATGTTCTCTTTGTTCTACATATTCCGTGTTCTACATGTTCTCTTTGTTCTACATGTTCTGTGTTCAACATGTTCTCTTTGTTCTACATATTCCGTGTTCTACATGTTCTCTTTGTTCTACATATTCTGTGTTCAACATGTTCTCTTTGTTCTACATATTCTGTGTTCAACATGTTCTTTGTTCTACATATTCTGTGTTCTACATGTTCTCTTTGTTCTACATGTTCTGTGTTCAACATGTTCTCTTTGTTCTACATGTTCTGTGTTCTACATGTTCTCTTTGTTCTACATATTCTGTGTTCTACATGTTCTCTTTGTTCTACATATTCTGTGTTCTACATGTTCTCTTTGTTCTACATATTCTGTGTTCAACATGTTCCATGTTCTACATATTCTGTGTTCTACATGTTCTCTTTGTTCTACATATTCTGTGTTCAACATGTTCTCTGTGTTCTACATATTCTGTGTTCAACATGTTCTCTTTGTTCTACATGTTCTGTGTTCAACATGTTCTCTTTGTTCTACATATTCTGTGTTCAACATGTTCTCTTTGTTCTACATGTTCTGTGTTCTACATGTTCTCTTTGTTCTACATATTCTGTGTTCTACATGTTCTCTTTGTTCTACATATTCCGTGTTCTACATGTTCTCTTTGTTCTACATGTTCTGTGTTCAACATGTTCTCTTTGTTCTACATATTCCGTGTTCTACATGTTCTCTTTGTTCTACATGTTCCGTGTTCTACATGTTCTCTTTGTTCTACATGTTCTGTGTTCAACATGTTCTCTTTGTTCTACATGTTCTGTGTTCAACATGTTCTCTTTGTTCTACATGTTCTGTGTTCAACATGTTCTCTTTGTTCTACATGTTCTGTGTTCAACATGTTCTCTTTGTTCTACATGTTCTGTGTTCAACATGTTCTCTTTGTTCTACATGTTCTGTGTTCAACATGTTCTCTTTGTTCTACATGTTCTGTGTTCAACATGTTCTCTTTGTTCTACATGTTCTGTGTTCAACATGTTCTCTTTGTACTACATATTCTGTGTTCAACATGTTCTCTTTGTTCTACATATTCCGTGTTCTACATGTTCTCTTTGTTCTACATATTCTGTGTTCAACATGTTCTCTGTGTTCTACATATTCTGTGTTCAACATGTTCTCTTTGTTCTACATGTTCTGTGTTCAACATGTTCTCTTTGTTCTACATATTCTGTGTTCTACATGTTCTCTTTGTTCTACATATTCTGTGTTCAACATGTTCTCTTTGTTCTACATGTTCTGTGTTCAACATGTTCTCTTTGTTCTACATGTTCTGTGTTCAACATGTTCTCTTTGTTCTACATGTTCTGTGTTCAACATGTTCTCTTTGTTCTACATGTTCTGTGTTCAACATGTTCTCTTTGTTCTACATGTATTGTGTTCAACATGTTCTCTTTGTTCTACATATTCCGTGTTCTACATGTTCTCTTTGTTCTACATATTCCGTGTTCAACATGTTCTCTTTGTTCTACATGTTCTGTGTTCAACATGTTCTCTTTGTTCTACATGTTCTGTGTTCTACATGTTCTCTTTGTTCTACATATTCTGTGTTCTACATGTTCTCTTTGTTCTACATGTTCTGTGTTCTACATGTTCTCTTTGTTCTACATGTTCTGTGTTCAACATGTTCTCTTTGTTCTACATGTTCTGTGTTCAACATGTTCTCTTTGTTCTACATATTCCGTGTTCTACATGTTCTCTTTGTTCTACATATTCTGTGTTCAACATGTTCTCTTTGTTCTACATATTCTGTGTTCAACATGTTCTCTTTGTTCTACATGTTCTGTGTTCTACATGTTCTCTTTGTTCTACATGTTCTGTGTTCAACATGTTCTCTTTGTTCTACATATTCTGTGTTCAACATGTTCTCTTTGTTCTACATATTCTGTGTTCTACATGTTCTCTTTGTTCTACATGTTCTGTGTTCAAAATGTTCTCTTTGTTCTACATATTCCGTGTTCTACATGTTCTCTTTGTTCTACATGTTCTGTGTTCTACATGTTCTCTTTGTTCTACATGTTCTGTGTTCAACATGTTCTCTTTGTTCTACATGTTCTGTGTTCAACATGTTCTCTTTGTTCTACATGTTCTGTGTTCAACATGTTCTCTTTGTTCTACATATTCTGTGTTCTACATGTTCTCTTTGTTCTACATATTCCGTGTTCTACATGTTCTCTTTGTTCTACATGTTCTGTGTTCAACATGTTCTCTTTGTTCTACATATTCCGTGTTCTACATGTTCTCTTTGTTCTACATGTTCTGTGTTCAACATGTTCTCTTTGTTCTACATATTCCGTGTTCTACATGTTCTCTTTGTTCTACATGTTCTGTGTTCAACATGTTCTCTTTGTTCTACATATTCTGTGTTCTACATGTTCTCTTTGTTCTACATATTCCGTGTTCTACATGTTCTCTTTGTTCTACATGTTCTGTGTTCAACATGTTCTC
The DNA here is from genome assembly GCF_036924035.1 of Leuresthes tenuis. Lineage (NCBI taxonomy): Eukaryota > Metazoa > Chordata > Actinopteri > Atheriniformes > Atherinopsidae > Leuresthes > Leuresthes tenuis. The sequence continues at coordinate 56,516 of NW_027325370.1, forward strand.
TTTGTTCTACATATTCCGTGTTCTACATGTTCTCTTTGTTCTACATGTTCTGTGTTCTACATGTTCTCTTTGTTCTACATGTTCTGTGTTCAACATGTTCTGTGTTTGCAATGTTCAACATTTTCTCTGTGTACTACATCTTATACATGTTCTCCACGGTTCTTGTGCTTTACATGTCGTGAATAGTTGTTGTTTTTGGCAGTTTTTGCTTTAAACTCACAAAGATGTGAGGTTAATGCACTTCACATGTTTTTCCTGAGGACTCACAGGGACTTTGTTAATATTTAAATGGAGCAGCTGCTGAAACTGTGGAAGAAAATTTCCACTGAAACAAACTAGTAGAGCTGAGATGCAGCAGTTATACCTGGTGAAGGCATTTCCTCTGCAAGATTTGATCAGATATCGGATTCAATGTAATTTGAATTCTCATCGGTTTTAGATTATGATGTCTCCTTTATTGATTGTGAAAATGTTTAATCAAGGCCCAAAAGCAGAAGGCAGAGACAGATTACTGAGAATTTTAATAAAACAAAACAAAAATCACAGCAAAGCTGGAAAACCATAAATTAATAAACCAAAAACTCGTAAATTAAATAACGATTGAATACTTGATAGACAGCGACAGGAACAACAATGAGGATCAGACAGGAACCAGGATCTGTATGTACTGAGGGTACAACAGCTGTTGTGATTGGTAACAGAAACCTGAACAGAGACAGGAAGTAACACCAACACAAGGAGCAAGGACCTCCAAAATAAGATAGGAAGTAACATTAACTAAAGTAACTGAGGGAATCCAGGTAATATGACAAGAAAACTAAACTGAGCCAAGAACTGAAATTCTGGAAACTAAAAACACAAAGAATACAAACTCAAATGAGGTTTGAAGATGAAAACAAAATGGATCTAAAGTCAGAACTCTGAGCTGAGGTCTGAGAACAAAACCAAGAAACCAAACAATACACAGAGATCATGAACCTGCTACGGTTGGTGGAGATGATGTGAAGAGGTCCCAAATGCAGATGCCAACAGGAGGTTGAATTGACTCAAGATTGATTTTTAAAGTTGGAACACCAACAACCTAAGAACAGACAGACAGACAGTGACAATGGACCTGAACAAGACAAGTAGAGAAAATCATGGGTGGTTCATGAGCGACAGCAGCTGAGACAGATTGAATACAGGTGAGTATTAAGCATCAAACCAAACAGGGGAACTGAGGACAACTACTGGTGAGAAGGTGGGACAAGAAACTAAACAGAATGGAGACCAAACAAGACTAATTCATCAAAGTAATACTGCAAAGACAAACTATGAGTGTATAAAAGACAAGTAAAGACAAGGCAGATACAAATGGAGGAGATCCTGATAAAAACAATAACTACAAAAAATAAACTATAATCTGTAACAAAATGGCAACTAGGAACACAAAACAGTGCTGAAACAGAAAGAAGCACAGAGAATAAGCCCAAGCTTAACACTAGATAAAAAACAGAAATTGTTCACAGAAATAACTCCATCCAAGACCCAGAAACCCTGACAGAATGATCCAAACATTTACATGTCTTAAATTAATACTTCATTGTGGTTTTCCTGAGGTCAACTTGTGGTCTGGCTCAGATAAACATGCCCAGTCTTTCTGTTGGTTTGTGTTGTTGAACTGTCTGTTGTTTAGCCTCACCGAAATAAAAAGTTCACACAAATTTCAAACACCTGATTTAAGGAGTTCTTTCTTTTCCTCACTTCCCAAAGTTTGGGATAGATGAGGGCTGGAGCCAGCACTGAGAGATAAACCTGAAGCTTTGTGGTCAGACTCAGCCCTGATGAACCATCACTGCTTAAGCTGTCAGCCTCATCCCAAGCAGAATCTGAGAGACTGATTAATCCATTGTTTACAGCTAACAACCCCAAATGAGAACCAGAAGCTAACACTGGGAGAATTGTATTTCAGAGGTATTTGTTCATCTCTTTGTGCAAATCAGACTGACTCAGTTTCAGCTGGATGACTTGATGATGATGTGTAGTTTCTGTCTGGGTGGATTGTTTCTGAAAGATGCAACATTAGTGATTCAATCAAAAAGAGAGTTCTTAAGCTGGTTCTGTCCCTCGCTGCAGCTACAGGGGTCTCTGTTAGCTGGTTCTGTCCCTCTCTGCAGCTACAGGGGTCTCTGTTAGCTGGTTCTGTCCCTCTCTGCAGCTACAGGGGTCTCTGTTAGCTGGTTCTGTCCCTCGCTGCAGCTACAGGGGTCTCTGTTAGCTGGTTCTGTCCCTCTCTGCAGCTACAGGGGTCTATGTTAGCTGGTTCTGTCCCTCTCTGCAGCTACAGGGGTCTCTGTTAGCTGGTTCTGTCCCTTGCTGCAGCTACAGGGGTCTCTGTTAGCTGGTTCTGTCCCTCGCTGCAGCTACAGGGGTCTCTGTTAGCTGGTTCTGTCCCTCTCTGCAGCTACAGGGGTCTCTGTTAGCTGGTTCTGTCCCTTGCTGCAGCTACAGGGGTCTCTGTTAGCTGGTTCTGTCCCTCTCTGCAGCTACAGGGGTCTCTGTTAGCTGGTTCTGTCCCTTGCTGCAGCTACAGGGGTCTCTGTTAGCTGGTTCTGTCCCTCTCTGCAGCTACAGGGGTCTCTGTTAGCTGGTTCTGTCCCTCTCTGCAGCTACAGGGGTCTCTGTTAGCTGGTTCTGTCCCTTGCTGCAGCTACAGGGGTCTCTGTTAGCTGGTTCTGTCCCTCTCTGCAGCTACAGGGGTCTCTGTTAGCTGGTTCTGTCCCTCTCTGCAGCTACAGGGGTCTCTGTTAGCTGGTTCTGTCCCTCTCTGCAGCTACAGGGGTCTCTGTTAGCTGGTTCTGTCCCTCTCTGCAGCTACAGGGGTCTCTGTTAGCTGGTTCTGTCCCTCTCTGCAGCTACAGGGGTCTCTGTTAGCTGGTTCTGTCCCTTGCTGCAGCTACAGGGGTCTCTGTTAGCTGGTTCTGTCCCTCGCTGCAGCTACAGGGGTCTCTGTTAGCTGGTTCTGTCCCTCTCTGCAGCTACAGGGGTCTCTGTTAGCTGGTTCTGTCCCTCTCTGCAGCTACAGGGGTCTCTGTTAGCTGGTTCTGTCCCTTGCTGCAGCTACAGGGGTCTCTGTTAGCTGGTTCTGTCCCTCTCTGCAGCTACAGGGGTCTCTGTTAGCTGGTTCTGTCCCTCTCTGCAGCTACAGGGGTCTCTGTTAGCTGGTTCTGTCCCTCTCTGCAGCTACAGGGGTCTCTGTTAGCTGGTTCTGTCCCTTGCTGCAGCTACAGGGGTCTCTGTTAGCTGGTTCTGTCTCTTGCTGCAGCTACAGGGGTCTCTGTTAGCTGGTTCTGTCCCTCTCTGCAGCTACAGGGGTCTCTGTTAGCTGGTTCTGTCCCTCTCTGCAGCTACAGGGGTCTCTGTTAGCTGGTTCTGTCTCTTGCTGCAGCTACAGGGGTCTCTGTTAGCTGGTTCTGTCCCTCTCTGCAGCTACAGGGGTCTATGTTAGCTGGTTCTGTCCCTTGCTGCAGCTACAGGGGTCTCTGTTAGCTGGTTCTGTCTCTTGCTGCAGCTACAGGGGTCTCTGTTAGCTGGTTCTGTCCCTCTCTGCAGCTACAGGGGTCTATGTTAGCTGGTTCTGTCCCTCTCTGCAGCTACAGGGGTCTCTGTTAGCTGGTTCTGTCCCTCTCTGCAGCTACAGGGGTCTCTGTTAGCTGGTTCTGTCCCTCTCTGCAGCTACAGGGGTCTCTGTTAGCTGGTTCTGTCCCTCTCTGCAGCTACAGGGGTCTCTGTTAGCTGGTTCTGTCTCTTGCTGCAGCTACAGGGGTCTCTGTTAGCTGGTTCTGTCCCTCTCTGCAGCTACAGGGGTCTATGTTAGCTGGTTCTGTCCCTCGCTGCAGCTACAGGGGTCTCTGTTAGCTGGTTCTGTCCCTCTCTGCAGCTACAGGGGTCTCTATTAGCTGGTTCTGTCCCTTGCTGCAGCTACAGGGGTCTCTGTTAGCTGGTTCTGTCCCTTGCTGCAGCTACAGGGGTCTCTGTTAGCTGGTTCTGTCCCTCTCTGCAGCTACAGGGGTCTCTGTTAGCTGGTTCTGTCCCTCTCTGCAGCTACAGGGGTCTCTGTTAGCTGGTTCTGTCCCTCTCTGCAGCTACAGGGGTCTCTGTTAGCTGGTTCTGTCCCTCTCTGCAGCTACAGGGGTCTCTGTTAGCTGGTTCTGTCCCTCGCTGCAGCTACAGGGGTCTCTGTTAGCTGGTTCTGTCCCTCTCTGCAGCTACAGGGGTCTCTGTTAGCTGGTTCTGTCCCTCGCTGCAGCTACAGGGGTCTCTGTTAGCTGGTTCTGTCTCTTGCTGCAGCTACAGGGGTCTCTGTTAGCTGGTTCTGTCCCTTGCTGCAGCTACAGGGGTCTCTGTTAGCTGGTTCTGTCCCTCTCTGCAGCTACAGGGGTCTCTGTTAGCTGGTTCTGTCCCTCTCTGCAGCTACAGGGGTCTCTGTTAGCTGGTTCTGTCCCTCTCTGCAGCTACAGGGGTCTCTGTTAGCTGGTTCTGTCCCTCTCTGCAGCTACAGGGGTCTCTGTTAGCTGGTTCTGTCCCTTGCTGCAGCTACAGGGGTCTCTGTTAGCTGGTTCTGTCCCTCTCTGCAGCTACAGGGGTCTCTGTTAGCTGGTTCTGTCCCTTGCTGCAGCTACAGGGGTCTCTGTTAGCTGGTTCTGTCCCTCTCTGCAGCTACAGGGGTCTCTGTTAGCTGGTTCTGTCCCTCTCTGCAGCTACAGGGGTCTCTGTTAGCTGGTTCTGTCCCTTGCTGCAGCTACAGGGGTCTCTGTTAGCTGGTTCTGTCCCTCTCTGCAGCTACAGGGGTCTCTGTTAGCTGGTTCTGTCCCTCTCTGCAGCTACAGGGGTCTCTGTTAGCTGGTTCTGTCCCTCGCTGCAGCTACAGGGGTCTCTGTTAGCTGGTTCTGTCCCTTGCTGCAGCTACAGGGGTCTCTGTTAGCTGGTTCTGTCCCTTGCTGCAGCTACAGGGGTCTCTGTTAGCTGGTTCTGTCCCTCTCTGCAGCTACAGGGGTCTCTGTTAGCTGGTTCTGTCCCTTGCTGCAGCTACAGGGGTCTCTGTTAGCTGGTTCTGTCCCTTGCTGCAGCTACAGGGGTCTCTGTTAGCTGGTTCTGTCTCTTGCTGCAGCTACAGGGGTCTCTGTTAGCTGGTTCTGTCCCTCTCTGCAGCTACAGGGGTCTCTGTTAGCTGGTTCTGTCCCTCTCTGCAGCTACAGGGGTCTCTGTTAGCTGGTTCTGTCCCTCTCTGCAGCTACAGGGGTCTCTGTTAGCTGGTTCTGTCCCTCTCTGCAGCTACAGGGGTCTCTGTTAGCTGGTTCTGTCCCTCTCTGCAGCTACAGGGGTCTCTGTTAGCTGGTTCTGTCCCTCGCTGCAGCTACAGGGGTCTCTGTTAGCTGGTTCTGTCCCTCTCTGCAGCTACAGGGGTCTCTGTTAGCTGGTTCTGTCCCTCTCTGCAGCTACAGGGGTCTCTGTTAGCTGGTTCTGTCCCTTGCTTCAGCTACAGGGGTCTCTGATTTATCATCTCAGTTCCACTGTGTTTTGATTTTCTGTTTTCCTTCTTCTATGAGCTTATTGTGAGCTGTGGCATGACCCGTATGTCTCTGTGTCCAACAGGAAGTGCAGGTACAAGTGTTTTGTTCAATGAAAACGGAGATGCTCCGGGACGGTATGACATCTTTCAGTTTCAGATGACCAATCACAGCCATCCTGGTTATCATGTCATCGGTCAGTGGACTAACAACCTGAGGCTTAATGTAAGATGCTGACTGTTAAAATAAAATGATGTAGTGAAATGGACGACATCAGCTGCATTTTAACTTCTCACTGACTTTCTGTGCCCACCTGTCCTACTCTTTGTAGCTGGAGGAGATGCAGTGGTCAGGAGGAGACCGATCGGTCCCAGAGTCCATCTGTAGCTTCCCCTGTAAATCCGGAGAGAGGAAGAAGATGGTGAAGGGAGTTCCCTGCTGCTGGCACTGTGAGGTAGAGCCTCTCATAAACAGCATGCAAACAGAACAGTTGTTAGTTTTCTGTCAGTTCTTTAACCGTTTTGGGGCTTTTCTGTCTTCGTACCGACAGCAGGGATGACTGAGTCACTCATGTCCAGATCATTATTCCTGCAGCTTCACTGCCTGTGAAGTCACATGTTCACGATCAGTTCTGCCTGATGTCAGCTGGACAGTTTATGGTTTGATTCAGAGAAGTGGATCATACCATACAAATTAGTTTAGGACATAAGTGCTGTTGTGCAGAGCAGAGGTTCATGCTACACACCTGTCAGAGCTGTAGAAATATTTCATTTCTGCACTTAGGTTACAAAGAGCGTCCATAAAAGTTCGCAGAAAGTGCTTTTCAAACAGTCTCGAGACCAATCCAATCCTTTACAAATGAACATCAACTGATACAAAATCTTGAATGTTTCATGTTCGTCCAAGAAAAAGACAACATTTTTACCTGTTCTCCCCTGATCTGATGTTTCTACATGTCTGTGGCATTAACCATAGAGTATGTAACCATGGTCACACAAATACAAACAAAAAGAGGAATTCTTTTAACTTTGATATCGTTTGTACAGTGAACTCACAATGAATAAATTTTCCCAAAGCACTTTGCAACCCAACGGTTTCTGATAAGCAGCTCTTGATCAGATTGGAAAGAAAAAAACCTTTAAAAGGATGAAACCTCTGACAGAATCTGACTTTTCTGAATGTGCTGTTAGGACAGGGGGAGAGGTGCATCATGGGAGCTCCCCCAGCAGGCTGGGCCTATAGCAGCAGAACTATGGGATGTTTCAGGCTCACCTGAGCCATCCCTAACTATAAGCTTTATCAGAAAGGAAAGTTTCAGCCTGATCTTAAAGGTAGAGAGGGTGTCTGCTTCCTGAAGCCAAACTGGCAGCTGGTTCCACAGAGAGGGGCCTGATAACTGAAGGCTCTGCCTCCCATTCTGCTTTTAGGGGCCTGATAACTGAAGGCTCTGCCTCCCATTCTGCTTTTAGGGGCCTGATAACTGAAGGCTCTGCCTCCCATTCTGCTTTTAGGGGCCTGATAACTGAAGGCTCTGCCTCCCATTCTGCTTTTAGGGGCCTGATAACTGAAGGCTCTGCCTCCCATTCTGCTTTTAGGGGCCTGATAACTGAAGGCTCTGCCTCCCATTCTGCTTTTAGGGGCCTGATAACTGAAGGCTCTGCCTCCCATTCTGCTTTTAGGGGCCTGATAACTGAAGGCTCTGCCTCCCATTCTGCTTTTAGAAACTCTGGGAACCACAAGGAAACCTGCAGCCTGAGAGCAAAGTGCTCTGTTGGGGAAATATCCAACTGTGAGATCTTTAAGATGTGATGGAGCTCGGTCATTAAGAGCTTTATATGTGAGGAGAAGAATCTCAAATCTTGAACTCACTGATTTCCAGTTATTTAAATGGATTTGTCTCCTTGACTGCTTGATTGTAAGAATGATTGTAACATTCACAAATGTTCTGTTCTGTGTTATAAATGAGAGCTTCATCATTGTGGTCTTTATGAGGTCCAGCCGCAGCAGGGACTTGTCTCTCATATCTAGTTCAGACAAACATCAACCAGTCTTTGATCTTTCCTGCTAGTTCTCCTCCCATATAAAGCTTATAGTTAGGGATGGCTTAGTGAAACATCACGTGGTTATGCTCTGTAACAGAGTCTTAACATGTTCAGGTCTCTGTTACAGAACATGTCTGTCTCTGATTCCTTTGCAGCTCTGTGACGGATATCAGTACCAGCTGGATGAGTTTACCTGTGAGATCTGTCCATCAGACATGCGCCCAGCCCCCAACAGAACTGCCTGTCGTCCGACCCCAATCATCAAGTTGGAGTGGAACTCTCCCTGGGCCTTAGTACCTGCCTCTCTAGCTATGCTCGGTATCCTGGCAACCAGCGCTGTGGTGATAACCTTCATCCGGTTCAACGACACTCCCATCGTCAGGGCATCAGGGAGGGAACTCAGCTATGTTCTACTAACAGGTGAGTACAGGAAAAGTCTACATCTCCAGCAGGGAGCATGACATCATCAGCACATTCCCTGTGTGTGGTCCACAGGAATCTTCCTGATCTACCTCATAACCTTCCTGATGATCGCAGAGCCAGGTGTTGTGGCATGTGCCTTCCGGCGCCTCCTGCTGGGCCTCGGTATGGCCATCACTTATTCCGCCATGTTAACCAAAACCAACCGCATCTACCGGATCTTTGAACAGGGCAAGAGGTCGGTGACCCCTCCCAAATTCATTAGCCCCACTTCCCAACTTGCCATCACCTTCATCCTCATCTCAGTCCAGGTGAGTGCGCAGATGTCAAATGATACCAGGTCCTCTGGTGCGACATCTCTCTGCTTTATTCGACTTTCTGTGTGTTTGTTAGGTCTTTGGTGTGTTTGTGTGGTTTGGTGTCGTACCTCCTCACACTATCATTGACTATGAGGAGCTCCGCCCTCCAAACCCAGACCTGGCCCGAGGTATCCTGAAGTGTGACATGTCTGACCTGTCAATCATCTGCTGCCTCAGCTACAGCATCGTTCTAATGGTAACACATTGATTTGTATTGATCCCTCCGTCCCTTTCAGACATGAGATATATATTAATGTCTTTGTGTTAAAGTGACATTCACGGCCTGTCTCACTACTCACAGCCCATAAAGACATCTGTGCACGTGAGGTCGGACAGGGGCCTTTCACAGGTGTACATAAACTGAGTTCATTTGACTCTTAGACTGAACACAGATGGACTTAACTGAACTAATTATGTGACTTTAAGGCTGATTATTAAAAATCAATAAAAACGTTTAGATAAAAACTAAAAATGACATATAATTATATAAACGACGAACAAAATTGAGAGCTACACAGACTTGCTGTCAATAAGACCGGCAAATAGCAACCGATATAGAAATCTAGGTGTACAGAAAATGGGAAAATGGAGCGATGGGTTTGAGTGCCCCAATGGTCTGAAGAGCTATGGTCTTCCAAACTTGTTCGAGGTGAGGAGCCAGACAAATAAAAGATCAAACTATCCTTATGATGAAAACAATCAAGGAGGTCAATTAACTTCCCAGGGAATGGGAGAGTTATTGATGCCGGGGCCTCCCACTGGGGGTTATGGTTAGGAAAGGCTTGTTGATGGCGGTACACATTTCCCATGGGTTTAGGGTGAGCAGTGGTCAGAGGTGGATGCCTAGTGTTCTGGTCAGGGCACAACCCTCAGCTGCAGAAACTCAGAACACAGAATGTCACTTCAGTGGTGAGAGAGGAGGGATATCAACTAGGATTGGGCTGACCTCAACACACAGCAGACATTCAGGAGGGGGGCTGGACTTTATTCCACTCTGGGTCCTTCTTTCAGTTGGGTGTCCAAATATGTCTCTGAAAATTGTTCAGTTGATCCAAAACACTGCAGCTGGAGTGCTGACATGTACCTTCAAAGACAGATCACACTTAAAACCCTTTTTACCCCATGTAAACCTCAATTTACTTACAATTTATTGTAGTTCCCTCAAGAATTTTTTGCTCCCTAACTACAGACTTACTTCTGGATCTCAGAATTTCCAGGTCCAAAATGGGAGTCAGAGCTTCCAGTTTTCAGGCTCCTATTTAGTGGAACCAGCTGCCAGCCTCTCTGCTGTTAAGATGGATCCATAAGGGTGCCTGGCATCGGCACACCAAACGTTGAATATCTGTCATTGATTTTGTAATTGAATCATTACAACTGTGACCTTATCTTGGACGGTTGGGTGAAGAGAAGAGCTGAGTTGTCAACTGATCACCACCTGTTGGTGAGTTGGAGCAGATGGTGGATAACAGACAGGCTTGGTGCACCTAAGCCTTTAGTGAAGTGTGCTGGGAACACCCAGAGGCTCCAGTCAATGAAAACTTAAACTCCCCTCTTCAACAGAGATTCTCCAACATTCTGCTGGAGAAAGGGGACGGAGGGTGAAGCTGTGTCCTGGGCCTTCGTTGTCAAGGAGGCTGTACAGAGCAAGCTGCCTCTTGTTATCAATTCTGTTCATAACCGTAATGAACAGAATTTCCAGGCACAGCAATGGACCAAGGCTATCCAATTCAGTTGGTTTAGAATTGCATCTTACTTTTTTTTCAGGTGATTTGGTCCTGTTGGTTGAGCAGAGACCTCAAGCAGGAGTTTGTGATATATGAAGCAGCTGGGAAGCGAGTCTGAGAACAAGGTTATTTTCATTCTGAAAATGGTGGATTCCTCATTCATGGTTGGGGTGGTATCGCTCCCTCAAGTGGAGTTTAATTGTCTCGGGACGTGTACTGTTCATGTTGTTTAGGAACACCTGTCTCATTTGTTGCTTTATTTTGGCCAGGTAACATGTACGGTGTATGCAGTGAAGAGTCGTGGTGTTCCAGAGACGTTCAATGAAGCAAAGCCAATCGGCTTCACCATGTACACAACCTGTATCGTCTGGCTCGCCTTCGTACCCATCTTCTTTGGTACCGCGCAGTCCACAGAGAAGGTAAGAACCAGGGAAACCCTTAGTGAGCTGAACCAGAACAACAGCACTAACCCAACCACATAATCAGCCAGCTGATGTTCTGCGAGCCACAGCTTCAATCCTGTTTTGGAGATGGGGGGGGCTACCAGAGCGGTGATAGACTGACATGTTATGATCAAACTAATTGATCCAACAGATGTATCATTTGAACCAGTTGCAGTGTTCAGTAAGCTTTTGCTGTTCTGGAACTTTAATTTAATTCACACGAACTTTCTCAGAAGCATGAATTTGGAATGTTTTGTACTTTTAAAATGACACAAAAACACCAAAATGTATTCTCACCTGCAGACTAACAAGTACAGAGGTCAGTTTTTGTTGTTTTTAGGAGAAAACTGAAGAGGCCAAAAAAAGCTGGTTGTGGTGTTTGTTTGTTTCAGTCTAACTTGAGGGAGAAACTAGTCTTTAATGTGACAAATGAACTGCAGCAGAATTAGTCACAAAGTGGAGGCATAGAACAAATGGATTATACAGACTGTAAACCAACACAGGCACTAATTATGCAACTTTGTTTAAAGCTTAGTCAAAAGAGCTCCAACAAACACATGGAAGAGACAATAAAAGCCAGAAATATCATGAAGGAAACAGCAGTGTCAGACAGAAACAGATTTAACTGAGAACAGCGAACAAACAGACAGATAAGAGGCTTTTGAAAGGGAAAATAAAAACATACAGAGCAGATCATCTGCACGTGTTCCTCCATCCATCCATTTTCTATACCTGCTTAATCCGTTGGTTGGGTTGTGGGGGGGTGGAGCCTATCCCAGTGGTCATCGGGCAAGAGGCAGGTTCACCTGGACAGGTCGCCATCACAGGCCACACAGAGACACACGAGACAAACAACACTCAGTCCAAAGGACAATTTTAGAGTCACCAATTAACCTGACAGCATGTTTTTGGACGGTGGGAAGAAGCTGGAGAAAACCCACGCATACATGGGGAGAAGATGCAGACTCCACACAGAAAGGCCCCAGGTGGGGATCGAACCTGGAACCTCTGCTGTGAGGCGACGGTGCTAACCACCACACCACCGTGCAGCCCTCCTGTGTTCCTATTTAATCTTTTTTTAGATTAAATCTCATTTAGAACTCAGCGTATCATCTCCACAACCTGCAAAAATACCTTCAGGAGGCTTCATTCAGGTGTTCAGTTCTGACAGTCACATTAAGAAAAGAATCATGTAGGATAAACTGTTCAGTAAAATATGTGAATCACATATTTAAAGTCTCCAGACTATCCTGTTAACACAGAAAGTTTACAGTTATTTGTCACACTTTATGAACCGATCAGTCCACAGGTGACATCTGACCTCAGCTGTACTCAGTTCTTTAACCCCTGAAACAAAGAAAAAGCAACTAAATCTGATTCTTTTCAGTTGATTTTGACCCACAGTCATGGTTTAAAGCAGCTCAGGAACTGTTGGGGAGCAACAACTATAAAAAATAGAATTGAAATGCTTCTACCTCCCCCTCTGTAAATGTTTTGGTTTCCCTTGGTCTCTGTGGTGGTGTGGACTGACCTCCCCTGCAGAAGAAAATAAAAAGCTGTGCCGGCCAGCAGAAAACCAGAGGTCTCTATTTCATTTCTCATCAGAGGTATTAGGAAGGAAGCACAAAAACCACAATGCACAGACGCAACATTACTGTACAACGCTTTATCAGGTTTTATACAGATTATGATGTGAGTCAGAACACCGACTGTTACTCTGGGTTCTTCAGGATGCATGTAGACTTTGTAATGTTATTGTGACTGCAGGTTATAATCCAAGCCTTCTTCGTTTCCACAGATGTTCATCCAGACTGCCACTCTGACCGTCTCCATGTCCCTCAGTGCGTCTGTCTCGCTTGGTATGCTCTACATGCCCAAAGTTTATGTGATCATCTTCCACCCGGAGCAGAATGTCCAGAAGAGAAAGAGGAGCTTCAAGGTCCGAATACGTTGTTCTGTCTGCTGCTGCACGTCTGCCGTTTGACTGACAGTAACTGTGCTGATTGAATATTATGTTGTTGCAGGGAGTCGTCCAGGCAGCCAAATCATTAACAGATAAACCCAACGGGGAGACAAAGATTGAACCGGACAGATCTCAATAATACTGCCGAGTACAGGTAACAAACTATGGTACAGAACACAGAATATACACTGCATTACACAATGACTCAATAACAGCAGAACCCTGATCAATAACAGCAGAACCCTGATCACTAACAACAGAACAATGATCAATAACAGCAGAACCCTGTTCAATAACAACAGAACCCTGTTCAATAACAACAGAACAATGATCAATAACAACAGAACCCTGATCAATAACAACAGATCAATGATCAATAACAACAGAACCCTGATCAATAACAGCAGAACCCTGATCACTAACAACAGAACAATGATCAATAACAACAGAACAATGATCAATAACAGCAGAACCCTGATCAATAACAGCAGAACCCTGATCACTAACAACAGAACAATGATCAATAACAGCAGAACCCTGATCAATAACAGCAAAACCCTGTTCAATAACAACAGAACCCTGTTCAATAACAACAGAACAATGATCAATAACAACAGAACAATGATCAATAACAACAGAACCCTGTTCAATAACAACAGAACAATGATCAATAACAACAGAACCCTGTTCAATAACAACAGAACAATGATCAATAACAACAGAACAATGATCAATGACAGCAGAACCCTGATCACTAACAACAGAACAATGATCAATAACAGCAGAACCCTGTTCAATAACAACAGAACCCTGTTCAATAACAACAGAACAATGATCAATAACAAAAGAACAATGATCAATAACAACAGAACAATGATCAATAACAACAGAACCCTGTTCAATAACAACAGAACAGTGATCAATAACAACAGAACCCTGTTCAATAACAACAGAACAGTGATCAATAACAACAGAACCCTGTTCAATAACAAAAGAACAATGATCAATAACAACAGAACAATGATCAATAACAACAGAACCCTGTTCAATAACAACAGAACAATGATCAATAACAGCAGAACAATGATCAATAACAGCAGAACCCTGATCACTAACAGCAGAACAATGATCAATAACAGAAGAGCCCTGTTCAATAACAACAGAACAATGATCAATAACAGAAGAGCCCTGTTCAATAACAAAAGAACAATGATCAATAACAACAGAACCCTGTTCAATAACAAAAGAACAATGATCAATAACAACAGAACAATGATCAATAACAACAGAACCCTGTTCAATAACAACAGAACAATGATCAATAACAACAGAACAATGATCAATAACAGCAGAACCCTGATCACTAACAGCAGAACAATGATCAATAACAGAAGAGCCCTGTTCAATAACAACAGAACAATGATCAATAACAGAAGAGCCCTGTTCAATAACAAAAGAACAATGATCAATAACAGAAGAGCCCTGTTCAATAACAAAAGAACAATGATCAATAACAACAGAACCCTGTTCAATAACAAAAGAACAATGATCAATAACAACAGAACAATGATCAATAACAGCAGAACCCTGATCACTAACAGCAGAACAATGATCAATAACAGAAGAGCCCTGTTCAATAACAACAGAACAATGATCAATAACAGAAGAGCCCTGTTCAATAACAACAGAACAATGATCAATAACAGCAGACCCTGATCACTAACAACAGAACAATGATCAATAACAGCAGAACAATGATCAATAACAGAAGAACCCTGATCAATAACAACAGAATCCTGATCAATAACAGCAGAACAATGATCAATAACAGAAGAGCCCTGATCAATAACAATAGAACCCTGATCAATAACAGCAGAACAATGATCAATAACAGCAGAACCCTGTTCAATAACAACAGAACAATGATCAATAACAACAGAACAATGATCAATAACAGCAGAACCCTGTTCAATAACAACAGAACAATGATCAATAACAACAGAACAATGATCAATAACAACAGAACAATGATCAATAACAGCAGAACAATGATCAATAACAGCAGAACCCTGATCAATAACAGCAGAACCCTGATCAATAACAGCAGAACAATGATCAATAACAGCAGAACCCTGATCAATAACAGCAGAACCCTGATCAATAACAGCAGAACAATGATCAATAACAGCAGAACAATGATCAATAACAACAGAACAATGATCAATAACAACAGAACAATGATCAATAACAGCAGAACCATGTTCAATAACAACAGAACATTGATCAATAACAGCAGAACCCTGTTCAATAACAACAGAACAATGATCAATAACAGAACAATGATCAATAACAGAACAATGATCAATAACAGAACAATGATCAATAACAGCAGAACAATGATCAATAACAACAGAACAATGACCAATAACAGCAGAACCCTGTTCAATAACAACAGAACAATGATCAATAACAACAGAACCCTGTTCAATAACAGCAGAACAATGATCAATAACAGCAGAACCCTGTTCAATAACAACAGAACAATGATCAATAACAACAGAACAATGATCAATAACAGCAGAACCCTGTTCAATAACAACAGAACAATGATCAATAACAGCAGAACAATGATCAATAACAGCAGAACCCTGATCAATAACAGCAGAACCCTGATCAATAACAGCAGAACAATGATCAATAACAGCAGAACCCTGATCAATAACAGCAGAACAATGATCAATAACAGCAGAACCCTGATCAATAACAGCAGAACCCTGATCAATAACAGCAGAACAATGATCAATAACAGCAGAACCCTGATCAATAACAACAGAACAATGATCAATAACAACAGAACAATGATCAATAACAGCAGAACCCTGTTCAATAACAGCAGAACAATGATCAATAACAGCAGAACCCTGATCAATAACAACAGAACAATGATCAATAACAACAGAACAATGATCAATAACAGCAGAACCCTGTTCAATAACAACAGAACAATGATCAATAACAGCAGAACAATGATCAATAACAGCAGAACCCTGATCAATAACAGCAGAACAATGATCAATAACAGCAGAACCCTGATCAATAACAGCAGAACAATGATCAATAACAGCAGAACCCTGATCAATAACAGCAGAACCCTGATCAATAACAGCAGAACAATGATCAATAACAGCAGAACCCTGATCAATAACAACAGAACAATGATCAATAACAACAGAACAATGATCAATAACAGCAGAACCCTGATCAATAACAGCAGAACAATGATCAATAACAGCAGAACCCTGATCAATAACAGCAGAACCCTGATCAATAACAGCAGAACAATGATCAATAACAGCAGAACCCTGATCAATAACAACAGAACAATGATCAATAACAACAGAACAATGATCAATAACAGCAGAACCCTGTTCAATAACAACAGAACAATGATCAATAACAGCAGAACAATGATCAATAACAGCAGAACCCTGATCAATAACAGCAGAACAATGATCAATAACAGCAGAACCCTGATCAATAACAGCAGAACAATGATCAATAACAGCAGAACCCTGATCAATAACAGCAGAACAATGATCAATAACAGCAGAACCCTGATCAATAACAGCAGAACCCTGATCAATAACAGCAGAACAATGATCAATAACAGCAGAACCCTGATCAATAACAACAGAACAATGATCAATAACAACGGAACAATGATCAATAACAGAACAATGATCAATAACAACAGAACCCTGATCAATAACAGCAGAACAATGATCAATAACAGCAGAACCCTGATCAATAACAGCAGAACCCTGATCAATAACAGCAGAACAATGATCAATAACAGCAGAACCCTGATCAATAACAGCAGAACAATGATCAATAACAGCAGAACCCTGATCAATAACAGCAGAACCCTGATCAATAACAGCAGAACAATGATCAATAACAGCAGAACCCTGATCAATAACAGCAGAACCCTGTTCAATAACAACAGAACAATGATCAATAACAGCAGAACAATGATCAATAACAGCAGAACCCTGATCATTACAGGTGAACAGAACCACAGTTACAGGTGAACAGAACCACAGTTACAGGTGAACAGAACCACAGTTACAGGTTAATAGTGAACAGAACCACAGTTGCAGGTGAACAGAACCACAGTTGCAGGTTAATAGTGAACAGAACCACAGTTACAGGTGAACAGAACCACAGTTGCAGGTTAATAGTGAACAGAACCACAGTTACAGGTTAATAGTGAACAGAACCACAGTTGCAGGTTAATAGTGAACAGAACCACAGTTGCAGGTGAACAGAACCACAGTTACAGGTTAATAGTGAACAGAACCACAGTTACAGGTGAACAGAACCACAGTTACAGGTTAATAGTGAACAGAACCACAGTTACAGGTAAACAGAACCACAGTTGCAGGTGAACAGAACCACAGAGGCCTGAGACCGGTCACATAACTAAACTGAAACACCTTTTTGTTCTTTCGCAGGTAACCTGATGACATCATCACCATGAAGCTCACCAGGTCTCCATATGAACGTCCTCTGAGTTTGAATTTGTAAATCCTTCTCGTCAGACAGGAAGTGCTTGCTGAGAATTGTCGTCATGACAACAGACTTATGGTGTCAACTTGGAGTTTGGAGTGTTGTCATGACGACAAATACACATCTGATTGGCTGAAACGAGCTGCTGAGTCATAAAAATCACGAATTCCAAATATTACGACATATAAGATGAAGGCATTGTGTGTAACAGGTGGACTCAAGTGAGGAGACGTCATGTGACTTTACACCTGCAGCTGAACACCAGATCACTTCCTGTCTGAACCAGATTTTTCACTCCACAATAAGAAAGATCCAGTTTGACCTCCTCTGGTCACCTGACTGACTCACCTTTTCCCCTGGAGCTTTTCATCACCCCCTGAGAGCTCTAAGTCTCTGCGGATATGTGACAGACCGACTGCTAACATCAGCACATTAGATGCTTTAGATACTTAATTAAAGCAATCTCATCCAACTGCTACACAGAGGCTATCTCATACATATTTAATATCATAACTCATATAGAACATTACTTTATTATCAGAGTTTGGAAGTGAAAAATAAAGATAAAAAGGTAAATATAGTGCTGTCACAGGCTGCTCATCCTCCTGTCCTCATATTTATGAATCACAGTTAGTGCGACTGGATGAAAATAACGTAGCGTCGCTATAAAAGCTGCAGCTGCAAGGCATTCTGGGACAGCATGAGCTCCTTCCTCTCATAAAGGACGGGCCGGTGTTTCCTACAGGAGATCATTGAGGAAGCGTTGGAGCTCCTTTCCTTCAGCTCTGATCATGGCTGCCGCTCACACACTTCCAGCTCATTTCACTCCGTCAGGAAGGTTCTGAACACGCAGTTGGACCGGGCCATGAAGGTTCTGAACACGCAGTTGGACCGGGCCCTGAAGGTTCTGAACACGCAGTTGGACCGGGCCATGAGTCGGTGTTGCAGTTGTAATTCCTCTTCTTCTGTTGCTAAAGATATTCAGTTTGTTCAACTTCACTTGCCTCACTGTAATGTTGTTTATGATGACATCATCCACACGTTTAAAGGAAGTCTGTGATCAGTGTTATTGATTATCAGCTCATTAAAAATGACCATCCGGTTCTGAGTTGTTTCTTTTCACAGAACTTCATGATTGTTGGAACGGACGTTTGAGTCCAAATGCATCACGATACAGCCGTGAGATCCGGGTCTGACCGAGTGATCCGGGTCCAGGTCTGAGTCAGTGATCCGGGTCCAGGTGTGAGCGAGTGATCCGGGTCCAGGTGTGAGCGAGTGATCCGGGTCCAGGTGTGAGCGAGTGATCCGGGTCCAGGTCTGACCGAGTGATCCGGGTCCAGGTGTGAGTGATCCGGGTCCAGGTCTGAGTGAGTGATCCGGGTCCAGGTCTGAGCGAGTGATCCGGGTCCAGGTGTGAGCGAGTGATCCGGGTCCAGGAGTGAGCGAGTGATCCGGGTCCAGGTCTGAGCGAGTGATCCGGGTCCAGGTGTGAGCGAGTGATCCGGGTCCAGGTCTGAGTGAGTGATCCGGGTCCAGGTGTGAGCGAGTGATCCGGGTCCAGGTGTGAGTGATCCGGGTCCAGGTGTGAGTGATCCGGGTCCAGGAGTGAGCGAGTGATCCGGGTCCAGGTCTGAGTGAGTGATCCGGGTCCAGGTCTGAGCGAGTGATCCGGGTCCAGGTGTGAGCGAGTGATCCGGGTCCAGGTGTGAGCGAGTGATCCGGGTCCAGGTGTGAGTGATCCGGGTCCAGGAGTGAGCGAGTGATCCGGGTCCAGGTCTGAGTGAGTGATCCGGGTCCAGGTCTGAGCGAGTGATCCGGGTCCAGGTCTGAGTGAGTGATCCGGGTCCAGGTCTGAGCGAGTGATCCGGGTCCAGGTCTGAGCGAGTGATCCGGGTCCAGGTGTGAGCGAGTGATCCGGGTCCAGGTGTGAGCGAGTGATCCGGGTCCAGGTGTGAGTGATCCGGGTCCAGGAGTGAGCGAGTGATCCGGGTCCAGGTCTGAGTGAGTGATCCGGGTCCAGGTCTGAGCGAGTGATCCGGGTCCAGGTCTGAGTGAGTGATCCGGGTCCAGGTCTGAGCGAGTGATCCGGGTCCAGGTCTGAGCGAGTGATCCGGGTCCAGGTGTGAGCGAGTGATCCGGGTCCAGGTCTGAGTCAGTGATCCGGGTCCAGGTCTGAGTCAGTGATCCGGGTCCAGGTCTGAGTGAGTGATCCGGGTCCAGGAGTGAGCGAGTGATCCGGGTCCAGGTCTGAGTGAGTGATCCGGGTCCAGGTGTGAGTGATCCGGGTCCAGGTGTGAGTGAGTGATCCGGGTCCAGGTGTGAGTGATCCGGGTCCAGGTGTGAGTGATCCGGGTCCAGGTGTGAGTGATCCGGGTCCAGGTGTGAGTGATCCGGGTCCAGGTCTGAGCGAGTGATCCGGGTCCAGGTGTGAGCGAGTGATCCGGGTCCAGGTGTGAGTGAGTGATCCGGGTCCAGGTGTGAGTGATCCGGGTCCAGGTGTGAGTGATCCGGGTCCAGGTGTGAGCGAGTGATCCGGGTCCAGGTGTGAGTATCATCACAGAGGGAATCCAGAGAATGTCCTTAGACACAAGAAGCAAGAAAGGTGGGGGGAGGGGTACTTTCAGTCCATTTGGGTTCATAAACAGGCGACAGTTCTGTTTCACTTTCGGTTTTATTTCAATTACAAATTACAACAAATGTCATCTCAAGGCACTTGAATAATAAAGTCCAATTCAAGCTAATTGGAATTCAATTCATTGTAATCATAATCCAATTAAATTAAAATAATTAATTTAAAAATAATCCAATTAATTCATATAGAGCCAATTCAAAAATAATTTCCTCTGGCAGAACGGGTCCAGTCATCCCAAACTATAAGCTTTATCAAAAAGGAAAGTTTAAAGCCTAATCTTAAAAGTGAAAAGGGTGTCTGCTTCCCGGACATTTACTGGCAGCTTATTCCACAAGAGAACCAGAACCAGGAAGAAACCTCTGGCAGAACCAGAACCAGGAAGAAACCTCTGGCAGAACCAGAACCAGGAAGAAACCTCTGGCAGAACCAGAACCAGGAAGGGTGGCCCTCCGCCTCGACCAGCTGGGGTTTGAGAAGACAGAAAAGAGGGAAAAGAGGGGGGGAAAACACCATAACACCATTCAAAGGATACCTGCTGGAACAGGGAAACACAAGTTAATAACCACAATAATGTCACATGGACATAATATCAATTGAGAAATTAAACAGGGGGAAAAAGAGAGCAAAGTGAGGAAAGGTGTGACAGATGAGGTCCCCCAGCAGTCTAAGCCTATAGCAGCAGAACTATGGGATGTTTCAGGCTCACCTGAGCCATGCCTCACTATAAGCTTTATCAGAAAGGAAAGTTTCAGCCTGATCTTAAAGGTAGAGAGGGTGTCTGCTTCCTGAAGCCAAACTGGCAGCTGGTTCCACAGAGAGGGGCCTGATAACTGAAGGCTCTGCCTCCCATTCTGCTTTTAGGGGCCTGATAACTGAAGGCTCTGCCTCCCATTCTGCTTTTAGGGGCCTGATAACTGAAGGCTCTGCCTCCCATTCTACTTTTAGGGGCCTGATAACTGAAGGCTCTGCCTCCCATTCTGCTTTTAGGGGCCTGATAACTGAAGGCTCTGCCTCCCATTCTACTTTTAGGGGCCTGATAACTGAAGGCTCTGCCTCCCATTCTGCTTTTAGGGGCCTGATAACTGAAGGCTCTGCCTCCCATTCTGCTTTTAGGGGCCTGATAACTGAAGGCTCTGCCTCCCATTCTACTTTTAGGGGCCTGATAACTGAAGGCTCTGCCTCCCATTCTACTTTTAGGGGCCTGATAACTGAAGGCTCTGCCTCCCATTCTGCTTTTAGGGGCCTGATAACTGAAGGCTCTGCCTCCCATTCTGCTTTTAGGGGCCTGATAACTGAAGGCTCTCCCTCCCATTCTGCTTTTAGGGGCCTGATAACTGAAGGCTCTGCCTCCCATTCTGCTTTTAGGGGCCTGATAACTGAAGGCTCTGCCTCCCATTCTGCTTTTAGGGGCCTGATAACTGAAGGCTCTGCCTCCCATTCTGCTTTTAGGGGCCTGATAACTGAAGGCTCTGCCTCCCATTCTGCTTTTAGGGGCCTGATAACTGAAGGCTCTGCCTCCCATTCTGCTTTTAGGGGCCCGATAACTGAAGGCTCTGCCTCCCATTCTGCTTTTAGGGGCCTGATAACTGAAGGCTCTGCCTCCCATTCTGCTTTTAGGGGCCCGATAACTGAAGGCTCTGCCTCCCATTCTGCTTTTAGGGGCCTGATAACTGAAGGATTAAAGGAACTGCATTAGGCTGGTTTAAGTCATATTTATCTGATAGATTCCAGTTTGTTCTTGTAAATGAAGAATCTTCCTCACACACCAGAGTAAGTCATGGAGTTCCTCAGGGTTCTGTGCTTGGACCGATTCTTTTTACTTTATACATGCTTCCATTAGGTAACATTATCAGACAGCATGGCATAAATTTCCATTGCTATGCTGATGATACTCAGCTGTACTTATCTATGAAACCAGATGAAACCAACAGGTTGGTCAGACTACAAGCCTGTCTTAAAGACATAAAGACCTGGATGACTCAGAACTTTCTGCTTCTAAACTCAGACAAAACTGAAGTTGTTCTTTTTGGACCTGAGTGCTTCAGGGAGAAATTGTCTAGTTATATAGTTACTCTAGATGGTATTTCTTTGGCTTCTAGTCCTACAGTGAGGAACCTTGGAGTTATTTCTGACCAGGATCTGTTCTTTGACTCTCATATAAAACAGGTTTCTGCCTTCTTTCACCTTCGTAATAAATCAGGACCATCCTGTCTCAGAGTGATGCAGAGAAACTGCTCCATGCATCTGTTCCTTCAGGACTGAACTACTGTAATTCCTTATTATTGTTCTGTCCCACAGATTCTCTGAAAAGCCTCCAGCTGATCCAAAACCCTGCAGCCAGAGTTCTGATGAGATCTAACAGCAGAGATCCAAAAGAACATATTCCTACATTTAATTTGATAAGTTTGGTGGAATAGATTTTTCTATTAAAATGTGACTTTTATGTTTCTTAATGACTCAACTTTCCAGATTTCATCAGCAGGATTTGTTCTCTTGAAAGAAGGTCGATAAGGACCGTTTCTCTGTTTGGACTAACAGTTTGTTAAATATCCAACTACTGTTTTTAATATGATTCATAGTTACAATGATGATTCAGTCTAATAAGGCAGAAACATAAAACAAAATCTATTTATTGTGTGATTAGAACTTCTCATTTATTTAATTTTATTCCTAAAGGTTACTGCCTGAGCTCAGTCTGTATTTCCAAACATAAAATAATAATATTACTAATAATGAAACAAATAAATAAATGTTAGTTTGATTTGTTGAG
The DNA here is from genome assembly GCF_036924035.1 of Leuresthes tenuis. Classification (NCBI taxonomy): domain Eukaryota; kingdom Metazoa; phylum Chordata; class Actinopteri; order Atheriniformes; family Atherinopsidae; genus Leuresthes; species Leuresthes tenuis. The sequence goes on from NW_027325370.1 coordinate 78,987, forward strand.
CCACTACTCCCTGCAGGGCGGGTCTGATCGCTCCCTAACCGGCCCGGCTGCTCCAGGTTCTGATCTAAACATTATTCATTTTTTATATTAACTGAACTCATGAAGGTCGCCAAACTGGAGCCCCTCAACGCCCTTGCTCCACCTGACAAACGGCAGCCCTGACGGAGTCCAACCCTCGCGGGAAACACATCCGACTTACTGCCGGGAATAAAGACCAAATTCTGACACCGGTCGTGCAGAGACCGAACAGAGGAGCCAGATGAGATGGCTCGAGCATCTGCTTAGGATCCCTGGTGAGGTGTCCAGGCACGTCCCACGGGGAGGAGACCCCGGGGAAGACCCAGGACACTTGGAGAGACTCTGTCTCTCGGCTGGCCTGGGAACGCCTCGGGGTCCCCCCGGAAGAGCTGGAGGAAGTGGCCGGGGACAGTCTGGGCTTCTCTGCTCAAGCTGCTGCCCCCGCGACCCGATCCCCGGAGAAGCGGCAGATGATGGATGAACTCACGAAGTTTCAGCGGGTTTTTACTGGATCAGAACCCGGATCCCGATCAGCTGCTTCTGTCTGATCACGTGATTGTTTCTGCGAGCGGCTGGTTCTGTCTGTAACATCCAACATGGCGGCATCCGCGGCTTCACGTGAGCTCTTTAAGGAGGGAGTCAGAGCGGTTCTTCACACTTGGCCGGTTCTGCAGGTGAGCACCAGAACCAGGCCCAGCTGAGCGGGTCTGACGGTCCCCATGACAGAAAGACAGGTACACGGACAAGTGATCGCGTGGCTGCGGGTTGATGCTAACAGGCTAATGCTAAAAGGCTTCATAGATACCCGCTAATCAGAGTGATCGATAAACTTCCGGTTCTGTTCAGTTTGTCAGTCAGCTGATTAGACAAATATTAATCTGTCTCCGCGCCTGTCCTTAGTTTGATCCGAGCCGAACTTTCATGGGAACCGAGACCGCTTCCGACTGAAGTGAAATGAAGGTTCTGTTAGAGAAACGGTTCTATGGTCAGTGAAAGTCACGTGGTAACCATGGAGCCAGGTGAGACGAGAGGTGATTATTGATTATTAGACTGAAGCAGGGTTCAGAATTTAAAGTAAAGTTGGAACCAGAAACATAAACAGAACCGGATGAGAGTGGGAGCAGGTTCGGGTTTTACAGGTGTTTGGTTACTCTGTTATGAATTTCTGCTTCTTCCATATTTGAGATAAAACTGACCAATGAGAGGAAGACGTCACACAGTATAAAAATAGTTTCTTCTGTAGAACCATAGTTAATCTCAGTCTCCGGGTCAGGACTGATCTGTTCAGCCAGTATGACATCAGGTGGTAACCTACAGGTAAACTCGTGGTTCTGCTGGTAAACTCGTGGTTCTGCTGGTAAACTCGTGGTTCTGCTGGTAAACTCGTGGTTCTGCTGGTAAACTCGTGGTTCTGCTGGTAAACTCGTGGTTCTGCTGCTGGTCCAGTGTGGTCTGACAGCTGCAGTCGCTTCTCATTATGAAGCAGAAAGGTTGAGTTCCGTCATCAGCTGTTTGTGTGTTTGTCAGATCGCTGTGGATAACGGCTTTGGGGGCGTGTACGGCCAGCAGAAAGCGGATTGGATGGTGGATGCTGTTCAACAGTATTTCCATGACAACGGTGAGTAACTAGGGTAACAACATTCTCCTCAGACTCAGGTGTGAATAGGGATGTCACGATTACCTGTTTTCACAATTAATTGCGATATTAAGATTAGTTAATCGTTACTACTATAGTTAATACTCAGTTAGTTAACGTTTCCTAAATGGAGTTAATTTCCAGTAAAGATTCAGCTGGAACATATCGGTACATCAGCGCAACTCGGAATGAACACAGAGCTACACAACAGCCGCTTGTGTTGCTTTTGGGTCCGTCCGGTTGCAGACGGAGGGATCCCAGCCCCACAGCAGGTAAAGCACGGAGAGGAAGGGCTATTCCCTCCGAAAAAACGCTCAAAGTCAGCCGTGGAGGATTTATTTTGACCAGGATGTAATTGTGGAAGGCGACCCGCCGAAGTGTGAGACCTGAGCAATATGTCCGATATGTTTCCCACCTGCGGGACAGCCACTCAGCGTTGGACCCAAACTTCAGTAAATAGTAACTGGGTTAAATCAATGTTTACCCAACACAACAATAAACTGGTAGAACATACTTATCGTGCCATTTGCCGTTAATGGTTTGGCAAACATTAATGTAACGTTAATAAAGCCGAACGCGTCTCACAGGAAGTCACCAAACAGATTAATAACTGCCTGAATAAGAAAAAGTTATATAATCTAAAGGTTCTCAGTCAGTGAACATTCATCATTACCTCCTTTTGCTTTCTGTATTGAGCAAAAAGCAGTAAAACCACTATGGGATGTCCCTTTCATTTAGATTAATTTATTTGTGGCAATGTAATTTAAAAATAAAATTAAAGGGCCAAAATAATAGATACATTTTTTATCTGGCCACATAAGATCAAACAAACAAATGATTTTAATAGCTTAAAGATTTAGTGTATATTCCCCCTGAGGATTAATATTTGCTCCTATAAAACACTTTAAATATTTGCATAGAATCACTAATATTTCTATTTGGATGTTTTAAATTTATTTCCTCTTTTCTTATTCACTGGCTGCAGGTCCAGCAGCTCAACAGCCGACTGCAGAACAGGGAAATGAATCAAAATAAGACCGATAAGGAGTGTTCGTGTGAAATTAATTAATGCAAAAATAATCGGGAAAATCATATTATCCCCATTATTTCTGTGAAAATAATCACACCAAGAACATCTGTAATGGTGACGTCCTTCGGTGTGAATTATTCACACCAAGGGATTTATTACTATTGTTTTCTTCAGAGACGCAGCCTTTGAGTTCCAAGATGGCGGACTGATACAAACTCTCACACTAAACTCCTCCAAACTCCTGCTTTTGAAAGGATTTCCCCTCTGAACGGATACTGCAAAGTTTGTAAGTTGTTCTTTCTGTAAAAACGACCGTTTTAGGCTCAGCAAGAGCCTAAAAAGAACTTTTCATCACGCTCCCAACTGAAGGGCTGAAGGTATACTTCACAGCCTTTAATGCACACTGACAACAGCTGTGAGAGGAGTCCTGTCCTTCCGCCCCGTCCAAAGGAGCTCATACTCAAAAACTATCAAAACCAAATGAAGACCAAGTTTCAAACTCAATTCTTGCAGCAATCGATCCACAGCGTGCAGTTAAAACAGAATGTGCGATGATAGGCAGTGAGTCTCGGTGCTGGAAGAGAAGTGGAGCACCTGAAAGCAGGTAATGAGATCAAGGAAAAAGCATGTGAGCAAGACAGAGAATCAGAGGAATGAAAGAAAAGATGAACGAAGACACCAGGAAAGACGTGATTCAACTACTGAACACAGCCCCTGGATGGCAGAAACATGGAGGACATTGTGGACATAGTTCATCGGATCGGCAGGTAGACGGAGAACAAGACCCAACAAATCATCCAGTTTACAAGACGCCAGCACAGAGACGCCTTCTGGAAAGTAAGGAAGGAGTCCAGCGTCTGCACTGGAGCAGGAATCAGGTTCATGGAGGACAGACTGGTGAGAGAAGCTCTCTGGTCCTTATCTCAGGAGGAGACGGGTTTAAAACCTTTTGTTAAATGGTTCCTTAACGTTTACACTGCTTTGACGGTTCCCAGCAGGCGGTCTGTTCAAACTCTGACTCATCTTTAGTTTCACTGAACACAAGGGGCTCAGAGACAATGTGCAGCGAAAGCTATTTTCCTGTTTTGTGAAGGACGAAAAGCACGTTGCACTTTTCTTCAAAGCCATTGAAGTGCTGCAGACTGCTCCTTCCGGGGGAATCAGTGGGGAGACGAGAGTCTGTTTATTGGATCAAAGGAATCAGCAGGTGTTGATCTGCTTTAATAAATGTCCGGGGAATGGGAGAAAGGCCATTGGTCTTTTTGAGAAAAGAAAAAACCGCCTTCCTCCTCTCAGTACTGATTTAGTTGAGATGTGTGATTCTGGAGTTGAAATGTGGGAACTGGAAAAAGTTTTTCTGGCAAGATATCAAAGAACTTTAATGTTATTCCATTGGGGAATGTTTTAAGAAGAAGTTCATGATACCTACAATGAAACCAGGATTAATAACACTAAAAAACTCATCCTGAATACTAAACTCAACTGAAGCTCTGTGAGAGTGAGCGTTAGAATAAGTATGGGATAGAGCTAACTATGCTAACAGGCTAATGCTAATGTGTAAATTATAGGGAGAAATAAGCTGATTATTAGTCTAAGAGGAGGAAGAAACGTCACAGAGCACACACAAGGCAACAGGAAGTGATGCAATACGTCTCACAGCAAAGCCACTTTATCACGGTTTGTCAACCTTTACTTTTGATTGATCCCCTTTAATTATTTTATTTATTTAAATATTTATTTTATTTATTGTCATTGCTTTACTTTGAATTGATGTTCTGTCGCTCAGTTCTGAAAGGAACACATTTTGTAATTTGAATTTGAATATGCTTCTTTGTACTTTGCTATAATTAAATATATACATATATATATATATATATATATATGTATATATATATGTATGTATATATCTTCCTGTGAGACGGTTCTGCTTCACTCTGCTGTTCTGATCTGTCTGTGGTCAGCTGACCTGCAGCAGTATGAGGTCGAAGACTTCATCACCGAGCTGATGGACCAGGAGTTTGACACCGTGGTGGAAGACGGGAGTTTACCTCAGGTACAGCTGCTGTGCTGCAGTCCATGAGGTCACCGCCCAGAGCTGTGAGCTCTGCCAGCTAAAAGCTGCGTGTGTGTGTGTGTGTGTGTGTGTGTGTGTGTGTGTGTGTGTGTGTGTGTGTGTGTGTGTGTGTGTGTGTGTGTGTGTGTGTGTGTGTGTGTGTGTGTGTGTGTGTGTGTGTGTGTGTGTGTGTGTGTGTGTGTGTGTGTGTGTGTGTGTGTGTGTGTCTGTGTGTGTGTGTGTGTGTCTCTGTGTGTGTCTCTGTGTGTGTGTGTGTGTGTGTGTGTGTGTGTCTGTGTGTGTGTGTGTGTGTGTGTGTGTGTGTGTCTCTGTGTGTGTGTGTGTGTGTGTGTGTGTGTGTGTCTGTGTGTGTGTCTCTGTGTGTGTGTGTGTGTGTGTGTGTGTGTCTCTGTGTGTCTGTGTGTGTGTCTCTGTGTGTGTGTGTCTCTGTGTGTGTGTTTGTGTGTGTGTGTGTGTGTGTGTGTGTGTGTGTGTGTGTGTGTGTGTGTGTGTGTGTGTGTGTGTGTGTGTGTGTGTGTGTGTGTGTGTGTGTCTGTGTGTGTGTGTGTGTGTCTCTGTGTGTGTCTCTGTGTGTGTGTGTGTGTGTGTGTGTGTGTCTGTGTGTGTCTGTGTGTGTCTGTGTGTGTGTGTGTGTGTGTGTGTGTGTGTGTCTCTGTGTGTGTGTGTGTGTGTGTGTGTCTGTGTGTGTGTCTCTGTGTGTGTGTGTGTGTGTGTGTGTGTGTCTCTGTGTGTCTGTGTGTGTGTCTCTGTGTGTGTCTGTGTGTGTGTGTGTGTGTGTGTGTCTCTGTGTGTGTCTCTGTGTGTCTGTGTGTGTGTGTGTGTGTGTGTGTCTCTGTGTGTGTGTGTGTGTGTGTGTGTGTGTGTGTGTGTGTGTGTGTGTGTGTGTGTGTGTGTGTGTGTGTGTGTGTGTGTGTGTGTGTGTGTGTGTGTGTGTGTGTGTGCAGGTGTCCCTCGCTCTGCTCCAGATGTTCGCTCAGTGGCGGCACGGCTCGCTGCAGCAGCTCCAACACGCCATCAGCTCTCTGAGGCTCAGCAAGGCGCAGAGAGCGCAGGTCATGGCTCCCCCACAGTCTGACGCAGAGACGGCCAGCGGAGCGCAGGTATGCCTCACCTGCCACACGCAGCTCTGATTGGTCAGTTCACTGCGCCGTGCCTCTCACATTAAAGCCCAGTTGGTTCCTGCAGCTTTTTGTCCTCCGGCGCCGAAGGGGCTCTTTCCAAAGTGCAAACTAACGTGTTTATTAGGGAGTCCTCCTCAGACTGAGTGTCGTACAACAGCTTTATGGGATAACCAGAACCTCCATTCAAATCAGTTTTATTTATAAAGCGCATTATTAGAACAAATGTCATTTCAAGACTCTTCAAAGATACAGCCCAATTAGAATCCATTTAATTAATTAAGGGGAAAACCTCCTTGAACAGTCTGGTTGGGATTGGGTCTAACATACAAGTTGATGGTTTAGAAGAGACTATTGCTGTTGTTAGCTCAGAGAGATCAACTGGACAGAAGCCGTCTAAATACAAATCAGGTTCTAAAGATACTTCTAAAGCTGCTGCACTTGATGATACATCAGTGATAATAATGGGAAGGATTCCATTAATCTTCTCTCTGATAGAAACAGTTTTATTGATGAAGAATCTCATGAAATCATCACTGCTGAGAGTTAAAGGAATACATGGCTCAACAGAGCTCGGACTCTTTGTCAGCCTGGCAGCAGCGCTGAAAAGAAACCTGGGATTATTCTTATTCTCTTCTATCAATGATGAATAATAAGCAGTTCTAGCTTTACGAAGTGCTTTCTTATACGTTATTAAACTATCTTTCCAGACTAATTGAGACTCTTCTAAATTAGAGGAACGCCACTGTCTCTCCAGCTTTCTTCAGTCTGCTTTAAAGCAGCTGTGAATTATACCAAGGAGCCAACCTCTTCTGACTGATTACCTTCCTTTTCAGAGGGGCAACATTGTCCAGTGTTGGACGCATTGAAGCTGTAGTGCTGTCAACAAGAGAGTCAAGTTCTACTGGAGTAAAATTTAGGTAGCCATCCTCTGTCATATCTGCACATGGCAGTGAAGAAAAGGATGATGAAATCAACTCTTTAAATCTGGTTACAGCATTCTCTGACAGACACCTTCTATATGTAGAATTCTTCTCAGAAACCGTAAAGTCAAGTAATGTAAATTCAAAAGTTATTAAAAAATGGTCAGACAAGACAGGGTTATGAGGGAACACTGTTAACTGTTCACTCTCAATGCCATAAGTCAAAGGTCAAGGGTATGATTAAGGCAGTGAGTAGGTCTGTGAACACTTTGAGAAAATCCAATAGAGTCTAATATAGAATTAAAGTTAATATTTAGGCTGTCATTTTCAACATCTACATGAATATTAAAGTCACCCACTACAATGACTTTATCTGTACTCAGCACTAACTGGGATAAAAACTCTGAGAATTCAGAGAGAAACTCAGAATAAGGGCCAGGTGGACGATACACAACAACAAACACAAGAGGTTTCTGTGATTTCCACTTTGGGAAAAACTGAGAATCAGAGATTCAAAAGAGCTAAAACTAATCTTGGGTCTAGGACTGATTAGTAACCCTGATCTGAAGATAGCTGCCACTCCTCCTCCTCTGCCTGTGGTTCTAGGAACATGAACATTTAAATAGTCAGAGGGAGTTGATTCATTAATGCTAACATGATCCTCCTGCTGCAGCCAGGTTTCTGTAAGACTAAATATATCAATATGATGATCACAAATCAAATCATTCACTAACAGAGACTTCAAAGGGAGAGATCTAATATTCAGCAAACCACATTTAATAGTTTTTGTTCAGTTAAAGTTTTGTCTGATTGTCTGTGTTTAACTGGATCTCTGAACAGAGGAGGTGGTCTCAGGTATCACCTTCCAGCTCCTACCATGCAGCCCTCAGGGGGTCCTCATGCTGAGATTAACTGGAGCTACAGTTGGGTCCTTATCTGAGGGTAATTATCCTTGGATATATGGCGCTGAATGAATGGAATCACTGGCACAAAGCAGGTCATACCCCGGTACCATAGGTGGCGCTGTCCCCATTTCAGCTATCGCTAATAGAGCCACTTCCTGTTGGCGTCTTCACCGCCAACAGCAACAAACTCAGGCATTCAGAAAGATGGCGAACGCAGAGCGAGATGAAGCTGCGTCCCTCTCCATCTGTGATGAGCTGGTTATGGAACAGAGATGCACAACGGTCTCCATCGCCTTGTTTCTGTCTTTCTGACGGCAGCAACAGGAATATCGTCAGTGCACGTTCAGTGCACGTTCAGTGCACGTTCAGTGCACGTTCAGTGCACGTTTGGATCGAGTTATCTCAGGTCTGAATCCGATCCTTGGTCAGATTAAGGCGTCTACATGACTTTAATAACTTAATAACGGAGCATTGAAGCTGATGGTCAGCAGCTGTGAAAAAGCTGACAGTTTGAGTCCGGAACAGAACCATGGCCACAGGTTCTGATCACAGGAACAGAACCATGGCCACAGGTTCTGATCACAGGAACAGAACCATGGCCACAGGTTCTGATCACAGGAACAGAACCATGGCCACAGGTTCTGATCAGAGTTCTGTGTGTTTGTCTGTGTGCAGGTGATGGAGTGTGAAGCGTCCGGTCCGTCGGTCAGTAGGACTGCTCCGGCTCAGGAGGAGGAGGATGGCTGGACAGTTGTCAGGAAGAAGAAGTGATGAGGAAGATGAAGAGCAACTGAACCTGAGGCTCCAGCTGCAGACAGGTGGAGGCTGAACCTCAGGCTCCAGCTGCAGGTGGAGGCTGAACTTCAGGCTCCAGCTGCAGGTGGAGGCTGAACCTGAGGCTCCAGCTGCAGGTGGAGGCTGAACCTGAGGCTCCAGCTGCAGGTGGAGGCTGAACTTCAGGCTCCAGCTGCAGGTGGAGGCTGAACCTGAGGCTCCAGCTGCAGGTGGAGGCTGAACCTGAGGCTCCAGCTGCAGGTGGAGGCTGAACCTCAGGCTCCAGCTGCAGGTGGAGGCTGAACTTCAGGCTCCAGCTGCAGGTGGAGGCTGAACCTGAGGCTCCAGCTGCAGGTGGAGGCTGAACCTGAGGCTCCAGCTGCAGGTGGAGGCTGAACTTCAGGCTCCAGCTGCAGGTGGAGGCTGAACCTGAGGCTCCAGCTGCAGGTGGAGGCTGAACCTGAGGCTCCAGCTGCAGGTGGAGGCTGAACCTCAGGCTCCAGCTGCAGGTGGAGGCTGAACTTCAGGCTCCAGCTGCAGGTGGAGGCTGAACCTGAGGCTCCAGCTGCAGGTGGAGGCTGAACCTGAGGCTCCAGCTGCAGACAGGTGGAGGCTGAACCTCAGGCTCCAGCTGCAGGTGGAGGCTGAACCTGAGGCTCCAGCTGCAGACAGGTGGAGGCTGAACCTCAGGCTCCAGCTGCAGGTGGAGGCTGAACTTCAGGCTCCAGCTGCAGGTGGAGGCTGAACCTGAGGCTCCAGCTGCAGGTGGAGGCTGAACCTGAGGCTCCAGCTGCAGGTGGAGGCTGAACTTCAGGCTCCACCTGCAGCTGAACCTGAGGCTGAACCTGAGGCTCCAGCTGCAGACAGGTGGAGGCTGAACCTCAGGCTCCAGCTGCAGACAGGTGGAGGCTGAACTTCAGGCTCCAGCTGCAGACAGGTGGAGGCTGAACTTCAGGCTCCAGCTGCAGACAGGTGGAGGCTGAACTTCAGGCTCCAGCTGCAGACAGGTGGAGGCTGAACTTCAGGCTCCAGCTGCAGACAGGTGGAGGCTGAACTTCAGGCTCCAGCTGCAGGTGGAGGCTGAACCTCAGGCTCCAGCTGCAGGTGGAGGCTGAACCTCAGGCTCCAGCTGCAGACAGGTGGAGGCTGAACCTCAGGCTCCAGCTGCAGACAGGTGGAGGCTGAACTCCAGCTGCAGACAGGTGGAGGCTGAACTCCAGCTGCAGACAGGTGGAGGCTGAACTCCAGGCTCCAGCTGCAGACAGGTGGAGGCTGAACTCCAGCTGCAGACAGGTGGAGGCAGCAGGGATGATGGGACTCTTTGATTCTGTGGTTTTATATTAAACACCTTGAACATAACGGTGTGCTGTGATGTCACTGAACCACTTCACCCTCACTGCCAGCGTTCCAGTGGAGGAAAGGCAGCTGTTTGCAGTTCTGGAACCAGACCCAGAACCTCTGAGAAGGTTCTGGGTCCAGGAGGCAAAGTGTCTGTTGCTGTGAAACGGATATCAGCAGCATGTCATATTAAAATAGTTTGTGAATGTGTTCTTTTTGTATCTTTACCGTCTCAGAAGGACAGAAGAGGTCATGAAACATTAAGAGAAGCTACCTTATCGAGAGGGAAAACACAGCAGTGTGTGAAAAACTTACTGCTTCCATTAAGAGGGTAAATAGCAGCCAGGTGCTGCTGATCAATGCTCTGATTAATTGATCTGCAGCACACTCACTGTGAATTCAAGGTAAACACAAGGAACTTGTGCTAAAGAAGAAAATGGACCAGACTGAATAATCCCTTCAGACCAGTGAGCAGCGCAGACCAACTATTGGGCCACAGCGCCCCCAGGAGGCCGGTCAGGGATCACTGGCCTCCCAGAGCCACTCCTAATGCCAGCCGTCACTGCTCCTCACACCACAACAACCGCCTTTTTCACAGCCACAGGCTGCCCCCCCCCCCCTCCCACCAGCCATAGCAGGGATTCAAACCCTGGTTCAGGGGGTAAAGAAAGTAAAGAGGGGGCCAGAGGTGGAGGCAGGACAAGACGCACCAGCAGATTCAGCAGAGAAACTCACCGAAACAGTCCTACAGTCAGTAAAAATGTCAGCAAAAACAAGGCCACACAGCTCTGTGAAATAGACTCATTCTACTCCTGGAACACATGACTGTATCAGGCCTTAGAGGCTGTTTGCTGCAGCTAAGCTTCTTAGTACTTGGTGATATCGCCATGTTTAACGGACTGACCTTACAGCCTGACAGAATGGGCCGTAGAGCTGCAGAACCTGAACATAACGGGTCTGCATTTACTCAGAGAAATGAGGGAAAAACAGAAACTTGGAGAAAAGGATAAAATATAATGAATCAGTCTCACAATGTTAATCAGTAGCTTTACAGGAAAAACATCCAGGTGTGTAACAGAGCTGCTGCTGAACTGAAGGCTGTTACAGCAGCTACAGATCGGGAAGAGCTGCTGCTTATTGTTTCACCGTTTAAAGGTGGAACGTGGAAGCTTTAAAAAAGCTGTGATGTCACAGCAGCTTTCATCCTGAACAGGGCTCAGAGCAGCTGTGATGTCACAGCAGAAGCTGTGATGTCACAGGGCTCAGAGCAGCTGTGATGTCACAGCAGAAGCTGTGATGTCACAGGGCTCAGAGCAGCTGTGATGTCAGGAGATGTCCCGTTTGAAGCAGAAGAGGAAGAAAGTAGGAGGGAGTTTAAAGGCTGTTTGAAGGTAAAACCTCCTTTTGAATATAGAATTTAGTCAATGTCGAGCTTTCAGTTTTAATTTGGCGGTTCAGGTTCTGATTTTCATCATTTGATGGTTCTATTACAGTCTGAGTTGATTTATAGTTTTGATTTGTACAAACTGCGTTGTGTGTGTGTTGGAACATCATTTCTTAACATCTGAAAGTACATGTGAAGCCAGCTCTATCAAAGTATAAAAAGGTCAAAGGTCATTCTGTCTTTTATCTCAAACCCAATATATTTGAGCTCTGATTTGGAGGTGAGGGTTCTGCCATAAAAGCTAAATAATACACAGCTGATGAATTAAAATATTATTACTGTACTATTAGCTGCTGCTGCTCACAGTTCAAGAAGTTTTTCAGTCCAACTTTTAGTTCTCAAACAGCAACAGAGCAGCCCAACAGGAAGTACTTATTGGTCAGATTTTCAAAATATAAGCCCCCTGATCTCAATAGGAAGTTACCAGAATTATTTTAAATGTGCTAAACTATTCAAATAAAAGCTCATAGATGATCAGATGATAAGTTCAGGAACTCTGAGGTATGGAGGTTTTAAAACTGTCCCATGACTAAGTTATTTTATGTATTTTTTATTTAGATAAAGTGTATGTTTGCGGGTTAGGGTTGTTGGTTACTGGCAGCCTTCAGGTAGTATTTTATTTACAGCAGTTGCTGCTCAGACTGATGAGCAGGAGGAACACGAACCCGTTCAAACTGCGCGGTCCTGTTAAAGCGACCTCATGGGTCCGTTATGTAACTGGATGTCCCCACAAAAGCTGTAAAGCAGGCGGAGGGGGAGGTGGTGTGGAAGCGTGTTCGGACGCGGCCCGACCTTCAGGTGCACTGGCTGAACTTTGGGTTGGTTCCTCTGACACTCACTACCTGGACGGGTTGGACGATGAGGTAAGGTTCGGTCAGCAGGCGGTTCTGGGGTAGAGCAGCGGCCCCGGAGGTTCCGGTTAAAGCGGAAACTTTTAGCCTTTTTATGTTGACACCAGAGAAAAGACAAAGTTCCTGTTAGCCGTTAGCTTCCGTTAGCACCGCAGCTTGGTCCGACTCAGAGTTCCGGTCCGGCTCGGTGTCAGCTCTGTGGGACGACACCACGGTCTGTGGTTCTGGTAGAGTTCGGTGAGCGGCTGTTAACAGCCTGCTGTTTCCGGGCCAGTGATGAGATACCGAACTTGAGCAGAACTCAACAGGTCACCGAGAGTCCACCACGACTCTTCCCGTGTTAAGCACCCAGAACCCGGAGCTGGACCGGTTCTGCCGGTAATGAGTGTGTCATTACGACTGTAACAAAGTGCGGAGTCCAGTAGAGGCGGGGCCGAAAAGTTCGGCTGATTCACACACACGCTCAAAACTTTTCATCGTGCTCGGAACCGGGCCGCGGGTGGACGGATTCTCCCACTTTTTCAGGTAGAGTAACCAACAGCACGATGACGTCACCAGCAGCTGTTCCCCGAACCCGACCCGCAGTTCTAATTCTTTAAAGGAATAATGTTCAAATGACCCGAAAGTGCCGCTGATGACCCGGATGAGAAGCCGGTACAGGGTCATCTGGGTCACTCTGTTCTGATGTCAGTATAACTGGCCCCCTGGTTTGGGCCGGTTAGGTTGGCTGCTGATGATGCACAGAACCTCTCCTCATCACTACACTGTGTGAGCCTGGGTCCTTCTGGTCCATCTCACCAGAACTCTCTGTCTCCTCATCTCAGTCCAGTTCACCTCAGACCCGCTACAGATGGTTCTTGGTCAGGTTACAGTGCGTTTACCTCCTGTGGGGTGGTTCTGATCCTGTTTCCACAGAGATTCTTCATGTTTAGTTTTGTGTTTGGACTCATTTTGACCAGCTGGCAGAATGCAGAGGTCAGTTTATTGGTCTGGTTGGGTCAGAACCTCTCCTGAGAAACATCAGGTGGTTAAAGTCAGAGGGAGGAAAGCTGCTTCAGGACTCAGGAAAAGATGAGCAGCTGTGATCTGAAACTCCAGATGTTGAATAAATGTTCTCCAGAACCAGCTGCAGATGCTTCATCTGATGGATCTGACCCTGTGGTTCCAGGAAGGTTCTGAACACGCTGTGGACCGGGCCCTGAAGCTTCTGAACGCGCTGTTGGACCTGCCAGATGTGTTAACTCTGATCAGAGTGAAGCTGGCTGATGACGTCATAATGATGGAGTTGAACTGCAGGCGGTTGCAGCAGCACCCTGTGGTCATGGCTGGTATTACACCTGATTCCTCATTAAAGCAGCTGCTTCCTGTCCCTGTTTCTGACTCAGCTTCCTGACGTCTTAATGAAACATTTCGGTCCCAGAGACACAGAACAGCTGCTTCCAGACTCTGTTCACAGCAGCTGGTTGAGCAGGGATCCTCTGCTCTTCATCAGGGTCTTCATCAGGGTCTTCATCGGGGTCTTCATAGGGGTCTTCCTCAGGGTCTTCATCAGGTCTTCATCAGGGTCTTCATCGGGGTCTTCCTCAGGTCTTCATCAGGTCTTCATCAGGGTCTTCATTGGGGTCTTCATCGGGGTCTTCATCAGGGTCTTCCTCAGGTCTTCATCAGGGTCTTCATCGGGGTCTTCCTCAGGTCTTCATCGGGGTCTTCATCGGGGTCTTCCTCAGGTCTTCATCGGGGTCTTCCTCAGGGTCTTCATCGGGGTCTTCATCGGGGTCTTCCTCAGGGTCTTCATCAGGGTCTTCATTGGGGTCTTCATCGGGGTCTTCATCAGGGTCTTCCTCAGGTCTTCATCAGGGTCTTCATCGGGGTCTTCATCGGGGTCTTCCTCAGGGTCTTCCTCGGGGTCTTCATCGGGGTCTTCCTCAGGGTCTTCATCGGGGTCTTCCTCAGGGTCTTCATCAGGGTCTTCCTCTGGGTCTTCATCGGGGTCTTCATTGGGGTCTTCATCGGGGTCTTCCTCGGGGTCTTCATAGGGGTCTTCATCAGGGTCTTCATAGGGGTCTTCATAGGGGTCTTCATCGGGGTCTTCATCATGGTCTTCATCGGGGTCTTCATCGGGGTCTTCATAGGGGTCTTCATCGGGGTCTTCATCATGGTCTTCCTCAGGGTCTTCCTCGGGGTCTTCCTAGGGGTCTTCATCGGGGTCTTCATCGGGGTCTTCATAGGGGTCTTCATCGGGGTCTTCCTAGGGGTCTTCATAGGGGTCTTCATCAGGGTCTTCATCAGGGTCTTCATAGGGGTCTTCATAGGGGTCTTCATCGGGGTCTTCATCATGGTCTTCCTCGGGGTCCTCATCGGGGTCTTCCTAGGGGTCTTCATCGGGGTCTTCATCAGGGTCTTCATAGGGGTCTTCATCGGGGTCTTCATAGGGGTCTTCATAGGGGTCTTCATCGGGGTCTTCATCATGGTCTTCCTCGGGGTCTTCATCGGGGTCTTCCTAGGGGTCTTCATCGGGGTCTTCATCGGGGTCTTCATCAGGGTCTTCATAGGGGTCTTCATAGGGGTCTTCATCGGGGTCTTCATCATGGTCTTCCTCGGGGTCTTCATCGGGGTCTTCATCAGGGTCTTCATAGGGGTCTTCATCGGGGTCTTCCTCGGGGTCTTCATCAGGGTCTTCCTCGGGGTCTTCATCAGGGTCTTCATAGGGGTCTTCATCGGGGTCTTCCTAGGGGTCTTCATCGGGGTCTTCCTCGGGGTCTTCCTCGGGGTCTTCATCATGGTCTTCCTCCTCTCAGGTCACATGGACACAGATTCACTCAGTAAACCTCGAAGCAGGTTTCAGATTTTAGTTTTATTCTCAGATTCTGAGATTTCCCTCATGTGCAGTCGGTCCGCAGGCAGCTGGTTCTGACCTGTGTTTTTGGACCAGTCTCAGTCATGTGATGACCCGGTCCGGGTTGATAAAACACCCCAGACGGGTCAGCAGGTCAGGACCAGTCCACAGAAACTCTGGACTTCACTGTAAGGATGGAGGCTGATGGTTCTGCTCAGGTGGTTCTGTGAGGTAACAGAACCCTGCAGGTCAGAGTTGTTCTGTTGGAGGTTATCACAGAAGAAATTGATTGGTCGTCTTTTAAAAAAAAGATTAAGCTCGGGGTCAAAGATCTTTCACATGATCAACCTGATTGATCAATAGTCACTGGAATCAATCTGTTTTTCACCTTTGTGCAGGTGGTGCCGCAGATCTGAGATCAGCATGTTTCCTTGACGATGAAACCGACCGCTCTGAAACAGGTGCAGTTTGGACTCCGGCTGTGACGCGCGTCTGTTTCTCGCTCTGATTGGTTGGTCACCTGTTGGCTACCTGTCACCATGCAGCTGACCTATGAGAAGCTGCCAGCTCAACTGAGGCGGAGCTCTAGACTCAGGAAGCTCACCGCCATCCTGCTCGCTGCCTATGCCGTCAAAAAGCTGTCTCCATATGTGTGGAGGAGACTACAGGTGAGACATATCTGCACACAGGTGAAGAACGCACACGGCAGGTAACTGAGGATGTGTTTGTTTGTTCAGAGGGGAGCGCATGGCCAGATGGGCGGAGCTAAAATACCGGTGAGCACACTCAACAGTGTGAATGATGCTGAAGAAAAGAAGAAGAAGAAGAGGGACTCCAGGTGAGTGTGTTTCTGTGTGAGACACCTGCTCACCTGTTCACATGTTCACATGTTCACCTGTTCACATGTTCACCTGCTCACCTGTTCACCTGTTCACCTGCTCACCTGTTCACCTGTTCACATGTTCACCTGCTCACCTGTTCACCTGTTCACATGTTCACCTGCTCACCTGTTCACCTGTTCACATGTTCACCTGCTCACCTGTTCACCTGTTCACATGTTCACCTGCTCACCTGTTCACCTGCTCACCTGCTCACCTGTTCACCTGCTCACCTGTTCACCTGCTCACATGTTCACCTGTTCACATGTTCACCTGCTCACCTGTTCACCTGCTCACATGTTCACCTGTTCACATGTTCACCTGCTCACCTGTTCACATGTTCACATGTTCACCTGTTCACATGTTCACCTGCTCACCTGTTCACCTGCTCACATGTTGGCCTGTTCACATGTTCACCTGTTCACCTGCTCACCTGTTCACCTGCTCACATTTTCACCTGTTCACCTGCTCACCTGTTCACATGTTCACCTGTTCACATGTTCACCTGCTCACATGCTCACCTGTTCACCTGCTCACATTTTCACCTGTTCACCTGCTCACCTGTTCACCTGCTCACCTGCTCACCTGTTCACCTGTTCACCTGCTCACCTGTTCACCTGCTCACCTGTTCACCTGTTCACATGTTCACCTGTGTTTTTTAATCGTCCTCAGGTCTCCATCAGTGAACAGAGACTTTGCTGTCAGACTGTCTCACCTGTTGAAGCTGCTGTTTCCACGGTTACTGTGTAAAGAGTTCGGTCTACTCACCCTGCACTCTATCACCCTGATGTCCAGAACCTTCCTGTCCATCTACGTCGCCTCTCTTGACGGTACGAACCTCTTTCTACTTGTCTACACCTGTCTACACCTGTCTACACCTCTTTTTTACCTGTCTGCACCTGTCTCTACCTGTCTACACCTCTTTTTACCTGTCTGCACCTGTCTCTATCTGTCTACACCTCTTTTTTACCTGTCTGCACCTGTCTCTACCTGTCTACACCTCTTTTTTACCTGTCTGCACCTGTCTCTACCTGTCTACACCTCTTTTTTACCTGTCTGCACCTGTCTCTACCTGTCTACACCTCTTTTTTACCTGTCTGCACCTGTCTCTACCTGTCTACACCTCTTTTTACCTGTCTGCACCTGTCTCTACCTGTCTACACCTCTTTTTACCTGTCTGCACCTGTCTCTACCTGTCTACACCTCTTTTTACCCATCTCTACCTGTCTACACCTCTTTTTACCTGTCTCTACCTGTCTCTACCCGTCTACACCTCTTTTTACCTGTCTGCACCTGTCTCTACCTGTCTACACCTCTTTTTTACCTGTCTGCACCTGTCTCTACCTGTCTACACCTCTTTTTTACCTGTCTCTACCTGTCTCTACCTGTCTACACCTCTTTTTACCTGTCTGCACCTGTCTCTACCTGTCTACACCTCTTTTTTACCTGTCTGCACCTGTCTCTACCTGTCTACACCTCTTTTTACCCGTCTCTACCTGTCTACACCTCTTTTTACCTGTCTGCACCTGTCTCTACCTGTCTACACCTCTTTTTACCTGTCTCTACCTGTCTCTACCTGTCTACACCTCTTTTTACCTGTCTGCACCTGTCTCTACCTGTCTACACCTCTTTTTACCTGTCTGCACCTGTCTCTACCTGTCTACACCTCTTTTTACCCGTCTCTACCTGTCTACACCTCTTTTTACCCGTCTGCACCTGTCGCTACCTGTCTACACCTCTTTCTACCTGTCTACACCTCTTTTTACCCGTCTCTACCTGTCTACACGTCTTTTTTACCTGTCTCTACCTGTCTCTACCCGTCTACACCTCTTTTTTACCTGTCTGCACCTGTCTCTACCTGTCTACACCTCTTTTTTACCTGTCTGCACCTGTCTCTACCTGTCTACACCTCTTTTTTACCTGTCTGCACCTGTCTCTACCTGTCTACACCTCTTTTTACCTGTCTGCACCTGTCTCTACCTGTCTACACCTCTTTTTACCTGTCTGCACCTGTCTCTACCTGTCTACACCTCTTTTTACCTGTCTGCACCTGTCTCTACCTGTCTACACCTCTTTTTACCTGTCTGCACCTGTCTCTACCTGTCTACACCTCTTTTTACCCATCTCTACCTGTCTACACCTCTTTTTACCTGTCTCTACCTGTCTCTACCCGTCTACACCTCTTTTTACCTGTCTGCACCTGTCTCTACCTGTCTACACCTCTTTTTTACCTGTCTGCACCTGTCTCTACCTGTCTACACCTCTTTTTACCTGTCTCTACCTGTCTCTACCTGTCTACACCTCTTTTTACCTGTCTGCACCTGTCTCTACCTGTCTACACCTCTTTTTTACCTGTCTGCACCTGTCTCTACCTGTCTACACCTCTTTTTACCCGTCTCTACCTGTCTACACCTCTTTTTACCTGTCTGCACCTGTCTCTACCTGTCTACACCTCTTTTTACCTGTCTCTACCTGTCTCTACCTGTCTACACCTCTTTTTACCTGTCTGCACCTGTCTCTACCTGTCTACACCTCTTTTTACCCGTCTCTACCTGTCTACACCTCTTTTTACCCGTCTGCACCTGTCGCTACCTGTCTACACCTCTTTCTACCTGTCTACACCTCTTTTTACCCGTCTCTACCTGTCTACACCTCTTTTTTACCTGTCTCTACCTGTCTCTACCCGTCTACACCTCTTTTTTACCTGTCTGCACCTGTCTCTACCTGTCTACACCTCTTTTTTACCTGTCTGCACCTGTCTCTACCTGTCTACACCTCTTTTTTACCTGTCTGCACCTGTCTCTACCTGTCTACACCTCTTTTTACCTGTCTGCACCTGTCTCTACCTGTCTACACCTCTTTTTACCTGTCTGCACCTGTCTCTACCTGTCTACACCTCTTTTTACCCATCTCTACCTGTCTACACCTCTTTTTACCTGTCTCTACCTGTCTCTACCCGTCTACACCTCTTTTTACCTGTCTGCACCTGTCTCTACCTGTCTACACCTCTTTTTTACCTGTCTGCACCTGTCTCTACCTGTCTACACCTCTTTTTACCTGTCTCTACCTGTCTACACCTCTTTTTACCTGTCTGCACCTGTCTCTACCTGTCTACACCTCTTTTTACCTGTCTCTACCTGTCTACACCTCTTTTTACCTGTCTGCACCTGTCTCTACCTGTCTACACCTCTTTTTTACCTGTCTGCACCTGTCTCTACCTGTCTACACCTCTTTTTACCCATCTCTACCTGTCTACACCTTTTTACCCGTCTCTACCTGTCTACACCTCTTTTTACCTGTCTCTACCTGTCTACACCTCTTTTTACCTGTCTGCACCTGTCTCTACCTGTCTACACCTCTTTTTACCTGTCTCTACCTGTCTCTACCTGTCTACACCTCTTTTTACCTGTCTGCACCTGTCTCTACCTGTCTACACCTCTTTTTACCCGTCTCTACCTGTCTACACCTCTTTTTACCCGTCTGCACCTGTCGCTACCTGTCTACACCTCTTTCTACCTGTCTACACCTCTTTTTACCCGTCTCTACCTGTCTACACCTCTTTTTTACCTGTCTCTACCCGTCTCTACCCGTCTCTACCTGTCTACACCTCTTTTTTACCTGTCTCTACCCGTCTCTACCCGTCTCTACCTGTCTCTACCCGTCTCTACCCGTCTCTACCCGTCTCTACCTGTCTCTACCCGTCTCTACCCGTCTCTACCTGTCTACACCTCTTTTTTACCTGTCTACACCTCTTTTTTACCTGTCTCTACCCGTCTCTACCTGTCTCTACCTGTCTCTACCCGTCTCTACCTGTCTCTACCCGTCTCTACCTGTCTACACCTCTTTTTTACCTGTCTCTACCTGTCTACACCTCTTTTTACCTGTCTCTACCCGTCTCTACCTGTCTCTACCCGTCTCTACCCGTCTCTACCTGTCTACACCTCTTTCTACCCGTCTCTACCTGTCTCTACCCGTCTCTACCTGTCTACACCTCTTTTTTACCTGTCTCTACCTGTCTACACCTCTTTTTACCTGTCTCTACCCGTCTCTACCCGTCTCTACCCGTCTCTACCTGTCTCTACCCGTCTCTACCTGTCTACACCTCTTTCTACCCGTCTCTACCTGTCTCTACCCGTCTCTACCTGTCTCTACCCGTCTCTACCTGTCTCTACCCGTCTCTACCTGTCTCTACCCGTCTCTACCTGTCTCTACCCGTCTCTACCTGTCTACACCTCTTTCTACCCGTCTCTACCTGTCTCTACCCGTCTCTACCCGTCTCTACCTGTCTACACCTCTTTTTACCTGTCTCTACCCGTCTCTACCTGTCTCTACCTGTCTCTACCCGTCTCTACCTGTCTCTACCCGTCTCTACCTGTCTACACCTCTTTTTTACCTGTCTCTACCTGTCTACACCTCTTTTTACCTGTCTCTACCCGTCTCTACCTGTCTCTACCCGTCTCTACCCGTCTCTACCTGTCTACACCTCTTTCTACCCGTCTCTACCTGTCTCTACCCGTCTCTACCCGTCTCTACCTGTCTACACCTCTTTTTTACCTGTCTCTACCCGTCTCTACCTGTCTCTACCTGTCTACACCTCTTTCTACCCGTCTCTACCTGTCTCTACCCGTCTCTACCTGTCTCTACCTGTCTCTACCCGTCTCTACCTGTCTCTACCCGTCTCTACCCGTCTCTACCCGTCTCTACCTGTCTCTACCCGTCTCTACCCGTCTCTACCTGTCTACACCTCTTTTTACCTGTCTCTACCCGTCTCTACCCGTCTCTACCTGTCTCTACCCGTCTCTACCCGTCTCTACCTGTCTACACCTCTTTCTACCCGTCTCTACCTGTCTCTACCCGTCTCTACCTGTCTACACCTCTTTCTACCTGTCTACACCTCTTTCTACCTGTCTACACCTCTTTCTACCCGTCTCTACCTGTCTCTACCCGTCTCTACCTGTCTACACCTCTTTTTACCTGTCTACACCTCTTTCTACCTGTCTACACCTCTTTCTACCTGTCTACACCTCTTTCTACCTGTCTACACCTCTTTCTACCTGTCTACACCTCTTTTTACCCGTCTCTACCTGTCTCTACCCGTCTCTACCCGTCTCTACCCGTCTCTACCTGTCTACACCTCTTTCTACCTGTCTACACCTCTTTCTACCTGTCTACACCTCTTTCTACCCGTCTCTACCTGTCTCTACCCGTCTCTACCTGTCTACACCTCTTTCTACCTGTCTACACCTCTTTCTACCTGTCTACACCTCTTTTTACCCGTCTCTACCTGTCTCTACCCGTCTCTACCCGTCTCTACCCGTCTCTACCCGTCTCTACCTGTCTACACCTCTTTCTACCTGTCTACACCTCTTTCTACCTGTCTACACCTCTTTCTACCCGTCTCTACCTGTCTCTACCCGTCTCTACCTGTCTACACCTCTTTCTACCTGTCTACACCTCTTTCTACCTGTCTACACCTCTTTTTACCTGTCTACACCTCTTTTTACCTGTCTCTACCCGTCTCTACCCGTCTCTACCCGTCTCTACCTGTCTACACCTCTTTCTACCTGTCTACACCTCTTTCTACCTGTCTACACCTCTTTCTACCCGTCTCTACCTGTCTCTACCCGTCTCTACCTGTCTACACCTCTTTCTACCTGTCTACACCTCTTTCTACCTGTCTACACCTCTTTCTACCTGTCTACACCTCTTTTTACCCGTCTCTACCCGTCTCTACCCGTCTCTACCCGTCTCTACCCGTCTCTACCCGTCTCTACCTGTCTACACCTCTTTCTACCTGTCTACACCTCTTTCTACCTGTCTACACCTCTTTCTACCCGTCTCTACCTGTCTCTACCCGTCTCTACCTGTCTACACCTCTTTCTACCTGTCTACACCTCTTTCTACCTGTCTACACCTCTTTCTACCTGTCTACACCTCTTTCTACCTGTCTACACCTCTTTCTACCTGTCTACACCTCTTTTTACCCGTCTCTACCTGTCTCTACCCGTCTCTACCCGTCTCTACCCGTCTCTACCCGTCTCTACCCGTCTCTACCTGTCTACACCTCTTTCTACCTGTCTACACCTCTTTCTACCTGTCTACACCTCTTTCTACCCGTCTCTACCTGTCTCTACCCGTCTCTACCTGTCTACACCTCTTTCTACCTGTCTACACCTCTTTTTACCTGTCTACACCTCTTTTTACCTGTCTCTACCCGTCTCTACCTGTCTGCACCTAATATATTTGACAGTAATCAGTGGTATTGATCTCTCAGGTGTGATAGTCAGGTGCATTGTGCAGAAGGATCCTCGAGCTTTCATGTTGCAGCTCTCCAAGTGGCTTCTTGTTGCAGTTCCTGCAACTTTTATCAACAGTGCCATCAGATTCCTGGAAGGTCAGCTTTCCCTCAGCTTCAGGAGCCGATTGGTCAACCATGCCTACCAACTGTACTTCACCAACCAGGTGAGACTCTCTCACAGGTGAGGCAGCTGTGTCTGACTGTCCAACTGTTTCGATCAGGACACACAACCCCCTGCATATTCATTCACCTGTGCCCCACCTGAGGATCTCTAAGTCAGGTTTCCTCTCTCCGTCCACAGACTTATTACGGCGTCAGCAACATGGACGGCCGTCTGTCCAATCCCGATCAGTCTCTGACTGAGGACATCGTCATGTTTTCGGCGTCCGTTGCACACCTGTACTCCAACCTGACGAAGCCCATTCTGGACGTGGTGGTCACCTGTTACACGCTGCTGCGCACCGCCCAGGCTAAAGGTACACGGCTACCATGCCTCTCAGTGAAGGTCAAAGTGGTTTCATTGGTCGGTCTGAACATCTTCCTCCCAAAGGAGCCGATACCACGTGGCCCGCCGCCATTGCCGGCCTGGTGGTGGCGCTTACCGCTAAAGTCCTGCGCTCCTGCTCACCTCACTTCGGGAGGCTGGTGGCCGAGGAGGCGAGGAGGAAGGGAGACCTGCGCTACATGCACTCGCGAATCATCACCAACTCTGAGGAGATCGCCTTCTATGGCGGACACAAGGTGAGCCTCAGATGGTCCGTTTTATCAGGTGGAGACTAACCTGTCTGACATGTCGAGGTGCGTTTGATTCGCAGGTGGAGACTAACCTGTCTGACATGTCGGGGTGCGTTTGATTCGCAGGCAGAGACTAACCTGTCTGACATGTCGGGGTGCGTTTGATTCGCAGGTGGAGACTAACCTGTCTGACATGTCGAGGTGCGTTTGATTCGCAGGTGGAGACTAACCTGTCTGACATGTTGGGGTGCGTTTGATTCGCAGGCAGAGACTAACCTGTCTGACATGTCGGGGTGCGTTTGATTCGCAGGTGGAGACTAACCTGTCTGACATGTCGAGGTGCGTTTTATCAGGTGGAGACTAACCTGTCTGACATGTCGAGGTGCGTTTGATTCGCAGGTGGAGACTAACCTGTCTGACATGTCGGGGTGCGTTTGATTCGCAGGCAGAGACTAACCTGTCTGACATGTCGAGGTGCGTTTGATTCGCAGGCAGAGACTAACCTGTCTGACATGTCGGGGTGCGTTTGTATCGCAGGTGGAGACTAACCTGTCTGACATGTTGGGGTGCGTTTGATTCGCAGGTGGAGACTAACCTGTCTGACATGTCGGGGTGCGTTTGATTTGCAGGTGGAGACTAACCTGTCTGACATGTCGGGGTGCGTTTGATTCGCAGGTGGAGACTAACCTGTCTGACATGTCGGGGTGCGTTTGATTTGCTGGTGGAGACTAACCTGTCTGACATGTCGGGGTGCGTTTGATTCGCAGGTGGAGACTAACCTGTCTGACATGTCGGGGTGCGTTTGATTCGCAGGTGGAGATGGCCCAGCTGCAGAGGAGCTACTCGGCGCTGTCCTCTCAGATCAATCTGATCCTGCTGAAGCGTCTCTGGTACATCATGCTGGAACAGTTCCTCATGAAGTACGTGTGGAGCGCCTCTGGGCTGGTGATGGTCGCCGTGCCCATCATCACGGCCACAGGATATTCCAAATATGGTAAATGCTCTGTTTGTAACGTACAAACTGTCAGACCTGTGGCCATCCGACCGTGTAACCTCTGGTGACCTCTGATGTGTGCAGACTCTGAGGAGGTGAAGCAGGCGGCGATGGTGATGAAGGAGGAGGAGCTTGTGAGCGAGCGAACGCAGGCGTTCACTACAGCCAGGAACCTCCTGAATGCTGCTGCTGACGCTGTGGAGAGAATCATGAGCTCCTACAAGGAAGTCAGTAAGCCACCCCCTCTTCTGCGGGTTACTGAGCCGCCGCCAGGTGACATAACGCTGATCTGACCCTGCAGGTAACGGAGCTGGCGGGCTACACCTCTCGGGTCTCTGAGATGTTCGACGTGTTTGAGGACGTGAATCAAGGAATCTACCGTCGTTCTGCAGAGAGAGAAGAAGAGTCATCAGGAGCGGCAGTGATCCAGCACGGGCAGAGAGTCTGCGGCCCGCTGGACATCAGAGGTGAGTTCTGCTGCTGGTTCTGTTCCCCCCCACCTCTGTAACACTGCTCTTTGTGACAGAACCAAACAACGTCTGATTCGGCCGAATGCAGCCTCGCCTTCAATCCCACATCAAACAGGAAGCTGGTGTTTTTCATGGTGTCTGCAGGTCATGTGATCAGTGTGGAGAAGGGGATTCGCTGTGAGAACTTACCAATCATCACACCTACGGGAGACGTGGTGGTGTCCAGCCTCAACATCCAGGTAACGCTCTTCTGTTTGGGCTGATCCGGTTTGAACTTCCTGAACCTGGAGGCGTTCGGTTCTTTGAAAATATGAATAAAACACGTTCTGCAGAAAGATGTTAACCAGCAGCTGTTTCCTCTGACGTGTTCCGCTGTTTTTATCATGACTCAGTTAAAGATGGATGTTAACTACAACATGTTCTGACCCAGAATCAGCAGCCAGTGGCGAACTGTGAATAAGTCGGATAGTGTCTGAAACACAGCCTCAGTGTCTGTGAAGGTCAGAGGTCACAGCTCATTAGCATCTGAAACAGACAGTTCTTCTTCTGTTAAAGACTCAGAATCAGGGGCAGAAGAATGTTGATGGAAACAGAACCTTCTCTCTGTGCTCCATCTCCCCTCTGATTGGTTTCAGGGAACCGACCGGATGCTTTTAGACTGTCAACATGTTCCAGAACCAGGTCACATGTTGCAGAACCAGGTCACATGTTGCAGAACCAGGTCACCTGTTGCAGAACCAGGGAACATGTTGCAGAACCAGGTCACATGTTGCAGAACCAGGTCACCTGTTGCAGAACCAGGTCACCTGTTGCAGAACCAGGAAACATGTTGCAGAACCAGGAAACATGTTGCAGAACCAGGTCACATGTTGCAGAACCAGGGAACATGTTGCAGAACCAGGGAACATGTTGCAGAACCAGGGAACATGTTGCAGAACCAGGTCACATGTTGCAGAACCAGGTCACCTGTTGCAGAACCAGGGAACATGTTGCAGAACCAGGGAACATGTTGCAGAACCAGGTCACATGTTGCAGAACCAGGTCACCTGTTGCAGAACCAGGTCACATGTTGCAGAACCAGGGAACATGTTCCAGAACCAGGAAACATGTTGCAGAACCAGGTCACATGTTGCAGAACCAGGTCACCTGTTGCAGAACCAGGTCACATGTTGCAGAACCAGGTCACATGTTGCAGAACCAGGGAACATGTTCCAGAACCAGGTCACATGTTCCAGAACCAGGTCACATGTTGCAGAACCAGGGAACATGTTCCAGAACCAGGAAACATGTTGCAGAACCAGGTCACATGTTGCAGAACCAGGTCACCTGTTGCAGAACCAGGGAACATGTTGCAGAACCAGGTCACATGTTGCAGAACCAGGTCACATGTTGCAGAACCAGGGAACATGTTGCAGAACCAGGTCACATGTTGCAGAACCAGGTCACATGTTGCAGAACCAGGTCACATGTTGCAGAACCAGGTCACATGTTGCAGAACCAGGTCACATGTTCCAGAACCAGGGAACATGTTGCAGAACCAGGTCACATGTTCCAGAACCAGGTCACATGTTGCAGAACCAGGGAACATGTTGCAGAACCAGGGAACATGTTGCAGAACCAGGTCACATGTTCCAGAACCAGGGAACATGTTGCAGAACCAGGGAACATGTTCCAGAACCAGGGAACATGTTGCAGAACCAGGTCACATGTTCCAGAACCAGGTCACATGTTCCAGAACCAGGTCACATGTTGCAGAACCAGGGAACATGTTGCAGAACCAGGTCACATGTTCCAGAACCAGGGAACATGTTCCAGAACCAGGGAACATGTTGCAGAACCAGGTCACATGTTCCAGAACCAGGGAACATGTTGCAGAACCAGGGAACATGTTCCAGAACCAGGGAACATGTTGCAGAACCAGGTCACATGTTCCAGAACCAGGTCACATGTTCCAGAACCAGGTCACATGTTGCAGAACCAGGGAACATGTTGCAGAACCAGGTCACATGTTCCAGAACCAGGGAACATGTTCCAGAACCAGGGAACATGTTGCAGAACCAGGGAACATGTTCCAGAACCAGGTCACATATTGCAGAACCAGGTCACATGTTGCAGAACCAGGTCACATGTTGCAGAACCAGGTCACATGTTCCAGAACCAGGTCACATGTTGCAGAACCAGGGAACATGTTGCAGAACCAGGGAACATGTTCCAGAACCAGGGAACATGTTGCAGAACCAGGTCACATGTTGCAGAACCAGGGAACATGTTCCAGAACCAGGTCACATGTTGCAGAACCAGGTCACATGTTGCAGAACCAGGGAACATGTTCCAGAACCAGGGAACATGTTGCAGAACCAGGGAACATGTTCCAGAACCAGGGAACATGTTGCAGAACCAGGTCACATGTTGCAGAACCAGGTCACATGTTCCAGAACCAGGGAACATGTTGCAGAACCAGGGAACATGTTCCAGAACCAGGGAACATGTTGCAGAACCAGGGAACATGTTGCAGAACCAGGTCACATGTTCCAGAACCAGGTCACATGTTGCAGAACCAGGTCACATGTTCCAGAACCAGGTCACATGTTGCAGAACCAGGTCACATGTTGCAGAACCAGGGAACATGTTCCAGAACCAGGGAACATGTTGCAGAACCAGGGAACATGTTGCAGAACCAGGGAACATGTTCCAGAACCAGGGAACATGTTGCAGAACCAGGTCACATGTTCCAGAACCAGGGAACATGTTGCAGAACCAGGGAACATGTTCCAGAACCAGGGAACATGTTGCAGAACCAGGGAACATGTTGCAGAACCAGGTCACATGTTCCAGAACCAGGGAACATGTTGCAGAACCAGGTCACATGTTGCAGAACCAGGTCACATGTTGCAGAACCAGGTCACATGTTCCAGAACCAGGTCACATGTTCCAGAACCAGGTCACATGTTGCAGAACCAGGGAACATGTTGCAGAACCAGGTCACATGTTCCAGAACCAGGGAACATGTTGCAGAACCAGGTCACATGTTGCAGAACCAGGTCACATGTTGCAGAACCAGGGAACATGTTCCAGAACCAGGTCACATGTTCCAGAACCAGGTCACATGTTGCAGAACCAGGGAACATGTTGCAGAACCAGGTCACATGTTCCAGAACCAGGGAACATGTTGCAGAACCAGGTCACATGTTGCAGAACCAGGTCACATGTTGCAGAACCAGGTCACATGTTGCAGAACCAGGTCACCTGTTGCAGAACCAGGGAACATGTTGCAGAACCAGGAAACATGTTGCAGAACCAGGTCACATGTTGCAGAACCAGGTCACATGTTGCAGAACCAGGTCACATGTTGCAGAACCAGGTCACATGTTGCAGAACCAGGTCACATGTTCCAGAACCAGGTCACATGTTGCAGAACCAGGGAACATGTTGCAGAACCAGGTCACATGTTGCAGAACCAGGGAACATGTTGCAGAACCAGGGAACATGTTGCAGAACCAGGTCACATGTTGCAGAACCAGGTCACATGTTGCAGAACCAGGGAACATGTTGCAGAACCAGGTCACATGTTCCAGAACCAGGGAACATGTTCCAGAATTAGGGAACATGTTGCAGAACCAGGTCACATGTTCCAGAACCAGGTCACATGTTGCAGAACCAGGTCACATGTTGCAGAACCAGGTCACATGTTGCAGAACCAGGGAACATGTTGCAGAACCAGGTCACATGTTCCAGAACCAGGTCACATGTTGCAGAACCAGGTCACATGTTGCAGAACCAGGTCACATGTTGCAGAACCAGGTCACATGTTCCAGAACCAGGGAACATGTTCCAGAACCAGGGAACATGTTGCAGAACCAGGTCACATGTTCCAGAACCAGGTCACATGTTGCAGAACCAGGGAACATGTTCCAGAACCAGGTCACATGTTCCAGAACCAGGTCACATGTTGCAGAACCAGGGAACATGTTCCAGAACCAGGTCACATGTTGCAGAACCAGGTCACATGTTCCAGAACCAGGTCACATGTTGCAGAACCAGGGAACATGTTCCAGAACCAGGGAACATGTTGCAGAACCAGGTCACATGTTGCAGAACCAGGTCACATGTTGCAGAACCAGGGAACATGTTGCAGAACCAGGTCACCTGTTGCAGAACCAGGGAACATGTTGCAGAACCAGGTCACATGTTGCAGAACCAGGGAACATGTTGCAGAACCAGGTCACATGTTGCAGAACCAGGTCACATGTTCCAGAACCAGGGAACATGTTGCAGAACCAGGTCACATGTTGCAGAACCAGGGAACATGTTGCAGAACCAGGTCACATGTTCCAGAACCAGGGAACATGTTCCAGAACCAGGTCACATGTTGCAGAACCAGGTCACATGTTCCAGAACCAGGGAACATGTTGCAGAACCAGGTCACATGTTGCAGAACCAGGTCACATGTTGCAGAACCAGGGAACATGTTGCAGAACCAGGTCACATGTTGCAGAACCAGGTCACATGTTCCAGAACCAGGGAACATGTTGCAGAACCAGGTCACATGTTGCAGAACCAGGGAACATGTTGCAGAACCAGGTCACATGTTCCAGAACCAGGTCACATGTTGCAGAACCAGGGAACATGTTGCAGAACCAGGTCACATGTTGCAGAACCAGGGAACATGTTCCAGAACCAGGTCACATGTTGCAGAACCAGGTCACATGTTCCAGAACCAGGGAACATGTTGCAGAACCAGGTCACATGTTCCAGAACCAGGGAACATGTTGCAGAACCAGGTCACATGTTGCAGAACCAGGGAACATGTTGCAGAACCAGGTCACATGTTGCAGAACCAGGGAACATGTTGCAGAACCAGGTCACATGTTCCAGAACCAGGTCACATGTTGCAGAACCAGGTCACATGTTGCAGAACCAGGGAACATGTTGCAGAACCAGGTCACATGTTCCAGAACCAGGGAACATGTTGCAGAACCAGGGAACATGTTCCAGAACCAGGTCACATGTTGCAGAACCAGGGAACATGTTGCAGAACCAGGTCACATGTTGCAGAACCAGGTCACATGTTCCAGAACCAGGTCACATGTTGCAGAACCAGGTCACATGTTGCAGAACCAGGTCACATGTTGCAGAACCAGGTCACATGTTCCAGAACCAGGGAACATGTTCCAGAACCAGGTCACATGTTGCAGAACCAGGTCACATGTTGCAGAACCAGGGAACATGTTCCAGAACCAGGTCACATGTTCCAGAACCAGGGAACATGTTCCAGAACCAGGTCACATGTTGCAGAACCAGGTCACATGTTGCAGAACCAGGGAACATGTTCCAGAACCAGGTCACATGTTGCAGAACCAGGTCACATGTTGCAGAACCAGGGAACATGTTGCAGAACCAGGTCACATGTTGCAGAACCAGGTCACCTGTTGCAGAACCAGGGAACATGTTGCAGAACCAGGTCACATGTTGCAGAACCAGGTCACATGTTGCAGAACCAGGGAACATGTTGCAGAACCAGGTCACATGTTGCAGAACCAGGTCACATGTTCCAGAACCAGGGAACATGTTGCAGAACCAGGTCACATGTTCCAGAACCAGGGAACATGTTGCAGAACCAGGTCACATGTTGCAGAACCAGGGAACATGTTGCAGAACCAGGTCACATGTTGCAGAACCAGGTCACATGTTGCAGAACCAGGGAACATGTTGCAGAACCAGGTCACATGTTGCAGAACCAGGTCACATGTTCCAGAACCAGGTCACATGTTGCAGAACCAGGTCACATGTTGCAGAACCAGGTCACATGTTGCAGAACCAGGTCACATGTTCCAGAACCAGGGAACATGTTCCAGAACCAGGTCACATGTTGCAGAACCAGGGAACATGTTGCAGAACCAGGGAACATGTTCCAGAACCAGGTCACATGTTGCAGAACCAGGTCACATGTTGCAGAACCAGGTCACATGTTGCAGAACCAGGTCACATGTTCCAGAACCAGGGAACATGTTGCAGAACCAGGTCACCTGTTGCAGAACCAGGTCACCTGTTGCAGAACCAGGGAACATGTTGCAGAACCAGGTCACATGTTGCAGAACCAGGTCACATGTTGCAGAACCAGGGAACATGTTGCAGAACCAGGTCACATGTTGCAGAACCAGGTCACATGTTCCAGAACCAGGGAACATGTTGCAGAACCAGGTCACATGTTCCAGAACCAGGGAACATGTTGCAGAACCAGGTCACATGTTGCAGAACCAGGGAACATGTTGCAGAACCAGGTCACATGTTGCAGAACCAGGTCACATGTTGCAGAACCAGGGAACATGTTGCAGAACCAGGTCACATGTTGCAGAACCAGGGAACATGTTCCAGAACCAGGTCACATGTTGCAGAACCAGGGAACATGTTGCAGAACCAGGTCACATGTTGCAGAACCAGGTCACATGTTGCAGAACCAGGTCACATGTTCCAGAACCAGGTCACATGTTGCAGAACCAGGTCACATGTTGCAGAACCAGGTCACATGTTGCAGAACCAGGGAACATGTTGCAGAACCAGGTCACATGTTGCAGAACCAGGTCACATGTTCCAGAACCAGGGAACATGTTGCAGAACCAGGTCACATGTTGCAGAACCAGGTCACATGTTGCAGAACCAGGTCACCTGTTGCAGAACCAGGTCACCTGTTGCAGAACCAGGGAACATGTTGCAGAACCAGGTCACATGTTGCAGAACCAGGTCACATGTTGCAGAACCAGGGAACATGTTGCAGAACCAGGTCACATGTTGCAGAACCAGGTCACATGTTCCAGAACCAGGGAACATGTTGCAGAACCAGGTCACATGTTCCAGAACCAGGGAACATGTTGCAGAACCAGGTCACATGTTGCAGAACCAGGGAACATGTTGCAGAACCAGGTCACATGTTGCAGAACCAGGTCACATGTTGCAGAACCAGGGAACATGTTGCAGAACCAGGTCACATGTTGCAGAACCAGGGAACATGTTCCAGAACCAGGTCACATGTTGCAGAACCAGGGAACATGTTGCAGAACCAGGTCACATGTTGCAGAACCAGGTCACATGTTGCAGAACCAGGTCACATGTTCCAGAACCAGGTCACATGTTGCAGAACCAGGTCACATGTTGCAGAACCAGGTCACATGTTGCAGAACCAGGGAACATGTTGCAGAACCAGGTCACATGTTGCAGAACCAGGTCACATGTTCCAGAACCAGGGAACATGTTGCAGAACCAGGTCACATGTTGCAGAACCAGGTCACATGTTGCAGAACCAGGTCACATGTTGCAGAACCAGGGAACATGTTGCAGAACCAGGGAACATGTTCCAGAACCAGGTCACATGTTGCAGAACCAGGTCACATGTTGCAGAACCAGGGAACATGTTGCAGAACCAGGTCACATGTTCCAGAACCAGGGAACATGTTGCAGAACCAGGTCACATGTTCCAGAACCAGGTCACATGTTGCAGAACCAGGGAACATGTTGCAGAACCAGGTCACATGTTGCAGAACCAGGTCACATGTTCCAGAACCAGGTCACATGTTGCAGAACCAGGTCACATGTTCCAGAACCAGGTCACATGTTGCAGAACCAGGTCACATGTTGCAGAACCAGGTCACATGTTGCTGTTTGTGTCTCAGGTGGATGACGGCATGAACGTGTTGATCACAGGTCCAAACGGCTGTGGGAAGAGTTCCCTGTTCAGAATCCTCAGTGGACTCTGGCCCGTTTATGGAGGAGTCCTGTACCGTCCAGAACCAAAGCACATGTTCTACATTCCTCAGAGGTACCCTGAAACACTGCTGCTCCCACCTCTGTAACTGAATCAGAACCATACCTCAGCTCAGGTGTGTTTTCTGCAGGCCGTACATGTCGGAGGGGACCCTCAGAGACCAGGTAATCTACCCAGACTCCGCCGATGAGATGGTTCTGAAGGGGCTGACAGATTCTGTGCTGGAGCAGATCCTGCGCACCGTGCACCTGCTCTACATCCTGGACAGAGAAGGAGGTGAGTGTGAGGCCGTAAACGTGCACGTGTGGCCCTGACGGTACTGTAGTGTTGCCATAGTAACCCTGTCCGGCTGTGTGTCTCAGGCTGGGAGTCGGTCAGCGACTGGAAGGATGTTCTGTCGGGAGGAGAGAAGCAGAGGATGGGGATGGCTCGCATGTTCTACCACCGGTATCTGCTCATAGGAGGGTGTCCGGTTCAATTTCATTCAGTTTATTTGAATAGCGCCAAAACACATCTGATGTCATCTCAAGACACTTCAATAATACAGTCCAATTTAAGCCAATTAGAGTCCAAATAGTCAGAGGGAGTTGATTCATTAATGCTAACATGATCCTCCTGCTGCAGCCAGGTTTCTGTAAGACAAAATATATCAATATGATCACAGATCAAATCATTCACTAACAGAGACTTCAAAGGGAGAGATCTAATATTCAGCAAACCACATTTAATAGTTTGATGCTTTTGTTCAGTTAAAGTTTTTGTCATTATGGGGTCTGTGGGGGGGGGATGGATGCCGTCTCTCCTCATCAGACCAGGTTTTCTCCAGAAAGATTGCCAATTATCTATGTAGCCCACGTTGTTTGCTGGACACCATCTAGACAACCAGCGATTGAATGAGGACATGCGGCTGAACATGTCATCACTGGTCAGATTTGGCAGGGGTCCAGAGAAAACTACGGAGTCCGACATTGTTTTGGCAAAATTACACACCGATGCAACATTAATTTCGATTGGAAGTCATTACCGCCGACGTGAATAACTCTTTTACCGTATTTCCGTTTATCCTTAGCCAGCAGTTTTAAATAGGATTCTATGTCGCCCGCTCTGGCCCCTGGAATGCATTTGACTATGGTCGCTGGTGTCACTAATGCCACATTTCTGACTATAGAGCTGCCAATTACCAGGGATTTGTCCTCAGTGGGTGTGTCGCTGAGTGGGGAAAATCTATTTGAAACGTGGACAGGTTGATGGTGAACCACGGGCTTGACTTTAGGACTATGACTCCTCTTCCTGACAGTCACCCAGCCACTCTTAAGTCCCGGAGGTTCGGCTTTAGTCAGAAACATCAGTCCTTCCAGACTGGCTCCTCCTCCTAGATGACATCATAAAGGTTTTCCAGGCTGGTCTCTGATTGGTAATCAGGTTTATTCATTTCTGATGATCTGTCTCCCGGCAGCCCGCGGTACGCCCTCCTGGACGAGTGCACGAGCGCCGTCAGCATAGATGTGGAGGGAACCATCTTCCAGGCCGCAAAGGATGCTGGGATTGCTCTGCTGTCTATCACCCACAGACCCTCCCTGTGGTCAGTAAACACGTGTGTTCTGTCTTTCTGAGGATGAATCAATAAGTGATAAAATCAAATGTATTGATTACTCTAGTGTTTATAAGTCTTCGGGGGAGGAAACATGCAGCGTTTTATTCACACAGGTCAGTCCGTGAGGTCAAACATTTAACTGATGATGAAGAGGGTGTTTTGCTGTGAAATGATCATGTAACTGTGGCTCCGTCTGGGTCCTGCAGGGGGCAGCAGAGCCCCGAGCTGCTGTCAGCTTCTGATCCTCTTCTGTCTCACAGGAAGTACCACTCCCACCTGCTGCAGTTTGATGGAGAGGGAGGATGGAAGTTTGAACCCCTGGATGCCTCCACCCGTCTTTCCCTGCAGGTGTGTTTACCTGAGGCTCTGTGTGATGTCATGTTCAGCAGGTAAAGGAGATCAGGTGCGTTTGGTTCGCTCACCCTCAGTCTCAAACTGAAGGGTCACCTGTTCCCACCTGTTCTGACCTCAATGATCCACTTCGTATCAAACCAGCGATCCAAAACAAAAGAACTCTGATTCACTTTAGCTGAAATACCTCTGCAGAATCAGCGGTTACCATGGTAACCGCCAGCACCACCACTGCATGCCTACGGCACGTGAAAGGGTGGGGAGAGGGAGCAGCCAATCACCAGCCTGCTCTGGGTCATGTGACTGACAGTCAGCAGCTGCAGGTCATCATCAGCTCCAGAGTTCAGTTTTATTCAGCAGTTTTTATTGATCGACTGCTGGAACCATTTTGTGTTTCTGAAGAAAACTCCGAAGTGATTCCAGGCGATCACCTGGAATCACTTCGGACTGAAAGAGTTTATTTGTCACATGCAGTGAAATGTAACCCTGAGTCACTCCTTAGATGGTGCAAAAATAGGTTTTAACAATAAAAACAAGAAGTAAAAAGCTAGTTATTTAAAACATATCCTAAACAACGTAAGTCTGGTAGTATAGACATATAAATGGATATATATATAGATAAATAGATATATAAATGGATATATATATAGATAAATAGATATATAAATGGATATATATATAGATAAATAGATATATAGATATATAAATGGATATATATATAGATAAATAGATATATAGATATATAAATGGATATATAGATGGATATATATAGATAGTAGGTGAGAAGCAGCATAAGAATCGGGTCAAATCGGTAAAGTGAAGTTACATCGAGACACTAAAAGTTCAGGAACTTTACTCTGAGGGTAAAGCTCCTCCTGAGTCTCAGTTGTTGTTGTCAGGCTACAGAACCGTTGGTTTTAGCAGCTGAAATAGACTATTACTGGGGTGGGAAGTTTCTCTGGTGGTTCTGACGGTTCTCCGGCAGCACCTGCTCCCCTGAAGGGAGGGCAGATCACTCTCTGCAGGCTCTCTGGTCCTGAGGCTATTGATGCCAAACCATGATGCGATGCTCGTGGTCATTGTGCTCACTGTAGAGGTTTTTGAGGATCTCAGAAGAGACGTAAACTAACCTGATGAAGCTCTGAGGAATCAATGGTGAGGGAAGGGAGAAC
Source organism: Leuresthes tenuis (assembly GCF_036924035.1). Lineage (NCBI taxonomy): Eukaryota > Metazoa > Chordata > Actinopteri > Atheriniformes > Atherinopsidae > Leuresthes > Leuresthes tenuis. The sequence goes on from NW_027325370.1 coordinate 114,185, forward strand.
ATCCCGTCCTGAGACAAACTTAAACAGCTGGCAGGTTTACAGAGACACCATCAGACAGGACGTTCAGCTGTAACAAGCAGAGCTGCTGTTGACGGAAAACATGCTGTTTGTACTGTGTTTGTCTCAGGAGGAGAAGCAGCGTCTGGAGAACCAGCTGTCAGGGATTCCCAAGATGCAACAGAGGCTGTTGGAGCTTCGCATTCTGCTGGGCGAGGCTGAGCGCAGCGAAGAAGAGGAAGACTGACCTGAATGAAATGTCCCCGCAAGGCAGAAAGTCCCCGCAAAGCAGAAGGTCCCCGCAAGGCAGAAGGTCCCCGCAAGGCAGAAGGTCCCCGCAAGGCAGAAGATCCCCGCAAGGCAGAAAGTCCCCGCAAAGCAGAATGTCCCCGCAAGGCAGAAGGTCCCCGCAAGGCAGAAGGTCCCCGCAAGGCAGAAGGTCCCCGCAAGGCAGAAGGTCCCCGCAAGGCAGAATGTCCCCGCAAGGCAGAATGTCCCCGCAAGGCAGAAGGTCCCCGCAAAGCAGAATGTCCCCGCAAGGCAGAATGTCCCCGCAAGGCAGAAAGTCCCCGCAAGGCAGCAGTTCCCCACAAAGCAGAATGTCCCCGCAAAGCAGAATGTCCCCGCAAGGCAGAAGGTCCCCGCAAGGCAGAAGGTCCCCACATTTCGATACGCAGACAGACGTGGACACGGACACACATTCAGGAGCGACTGAACCTTCTTGAAGTTTTATTAAACTTTTTTAAGTAGTCAGATCATACTAATTAGGAGAGTTCAGTCTTCTTACATGAGACCTTGGATTTTCTAACATTTTATTAACTAATCAATGTATTGATTAGAGGAATTACAGGCGGGTTCAGCAATCAGAGCGCTAAATGAGAACCCGGTCCAGGCAGCACGCAGCTGTGTTGGATTTACCTGCAGCACACCTGAGGCAGCATCTGGGCAGGGGGCCCCTCCTCACCTGTGGCTTCCTGCGCTGACTCCGCCTCCTTTACCTGGGAGTTCAGAGTTAGAACACCTGGTCTGAACATGATGGTTTAACAGCTGAGGATGCCGTGGACTCAGGGCAGTCACATGACTCACGTCAGCGGTCATGTGATCAATGCAGGTGTTTAATCATAGAAATCTTTACCTATTTGTAACGTCAGTGCAATCAAGAGTTCAGCTGATCGATAATCAATACGCTGCTGCAGAGTCTCATGTTACAGTGCAATCAGTGTGATGAAGAGGATGATGAAGAAGCCTCGTTTTAAAGGGCAGGAAATAAAAAAAAATCCTGTTGACGAGTATTTGTTTTCTGATCAATAATGTTTGTTCTGATCAATAATGTTTGTTCTGATCAGTGTGAAGAAGGAAACTGAGCATGTCACAACGTCACATGAGTTTTAAAATAAAAGTTTATTCACAATCAGAACATTTGGTTCCTGATCAGATTCTCCTCAGCGGATCAATATAAACCCAGTGAACAGACCAGAGATCCGAACTCTGAAGTTCTGGTGTCAGCAGACGGGCTCGGATCTTCTTCTGCAGTCACATACTGAAGTACTGAAGTCGGTCCAACTTGGACTGGTACCAGACTAAGGAACATGTTACTGAAGTCGGTCCAACTTGGACTGGTACCAGACTAAGGAACATGTCACTGAAGTCGGTCCAACTTGGACTGGTACCAGACTAAGGAACATGTCACTGAAGTAGGTCCAACTTGGACTGGTACCAGACTAAGGAACATGTTACTGAAGTCGGTCCAACTTGGACTGGTACCAGACTAAGGAACATGTCACTGAAGTAAGTCCAACTTGGACTGGTACCAGACTAAGGAACATGTCACTGAAGTAGGTCCAACTTGGACTGGTACCAGACTAAGGAACATGTGACTGAAGTCGGTCCAACTTGGACTGGTACCAGACTAAGGAACATGTCACTGAAGTAAGTCCAACTTGGACTGGTACCAGACTAAGGAACATGTCACTGAAGTCGGTCCAACTTGGACTGGTACCAGACTAAGGAACATGTCACTGAAGTAGGTCCAACTTGGACTGGTACCAGACTAAGGAACATGTTACTGAAGTCGGTCCAACTTGGACTGGTACCAGACTAAGGAACATGTGACTGAAGTCGGTCCAACTTGGACTGGTACCAGACTAAGGAACATGTCACTGAAGTCAGTCCAACTTGGACTGGTACCAGACTAAGGAACATGTCACTGAAGTAGGTCCAACTTGGACTGGTACCAGACTAAGGAACATGTGACTGAAGTAGGTCCAACTTGGACTGGTACCAGACTAAGGAACATGTGACTGAAGTCGGTCCAACTTGGACTGGTACCAGACTAAGGAACATGTCACTGAAGTCAGTCCAACTTGGACTGGTACCAGACTAAGGAACATGTCACTGAAGTAGGTCCAACTTGGACTGGTACCAGACTAAGGAACATGTGACTGAAGTCGGTCCAACTTGGACTGGTACCAGACTAAGGAACATGTCACTGAAGTAAGTCCAACTTGGACTGGTACCAGACTAAGGAACATGTCACTGAAGTCGGTCCAACTTGGACTGGTACCAGACTAAGGAACATGTCACTGAAGTAGGTCCAACTTGGACTGGTACCAGACTAAGGAACATGTTACTGAAGTCGGTCCAACTTGGACTGGTACCAGACTAAGGAACATGTCACTGAAGTAGGTCCAACTTGGACTGGTACCAGACTAAGGAACATGTGACTGAAGTCGGTCCAACTTGGACTGGTACCAGACTAAGGAACATGTCACTGAAGTCAGTCCAACTTGGACTGGTACCAGACTAAGGAACATGTTACTGAAGTCGGTCCAACTTGGACTGGTACCAGACTAAGGAACATGTCACTGAAGTCGGTCCAACTTGGACTGGTACCAGACTAAGGAACATGTGACTGAAGTCGGTCCAACTTGGACTGGTACCAGACTAAGGAACATGTTACTGAAGTCGGTCCAACTTGGACTGGTACCAGACTAAGGAACATGTGACTGAAGTCGGTCCAACTTGGACTGGTACCAGACTAAGGAACATGTCACTGAAGTAAGTCCAACCTGGACTGGTACCAGACTAAGGAACATGTGACTGAAGTCGGTCCAACTTGGACTGGTACCAGACTAAGGAACATGTCACTGAAGTAAGTCCAACTTGGACTGGTACCAGACTAAGGAACATGTCACTGAAGTAAGTCCAACCTGGACTGGTACCAGACTAAGGAACATGTGACTGAAGTCGGTCCAACTTGGACTGGTACCAGACTAAGGAACATGTCACTGAAGTAAGTCCAACCTGGACTGGTACCAGACTAAGGAACATGTGACTGAAGTCGGTCCAACTTGGACTGGTACCAGACTAAGGAACATGTCACTGAAGTAAGTCCAACTTGGACTGGTACCAGACTAAGGAACATGTCACTGAAGTAAGTCCAACCTGGACTGGTACCAGACTAAGGAACATGTGACTGAAGTCGGTCCAACTTGGACTGGTACCAGACTAAGGAACATGTCACTGAAGTAAGTCCAACCTGGACTGGTACCAGACTAAGGAACATGTTACTGAAGTCAGTCCAACTTGGACTGGTACCAGACTAAGGAACATGTTACTGAAGTAGGTCCAACTTGGACTGGTACCAGACTAAGGAACATGTTACTGAAGTCGGTCCAACTTGGACTGGTACCAGACTAAGGAACATGTCACTGAAGTAAGTCCAACTTGGACTGGTACCAGACTAAGGAACATGTCACTGAAGTAGGTCCAACTTGGACTGGTACCAGACTAAGGAACATGTTACTGAAGTCGGTCCAACTTGGACTGGTACCAGACTAAGGAACATGTCACTGAAGTAAGTCCAACTTGGACTGGTACGAGACTAAGGAACATGTGACTGAAGTCGGTCCAACTTGGACTGGTACCAGACTAAGGAACATGTCACTGAAGTAAGTCCAACTTGGACTGGTACCAGACTAAGGAACATGTGACTGAAGTCGGTCCAACTTGGACTGGTACCAGACTAAGGAACATGTTACTGAAGTCGGTCCAACTTGGACTGGTACCAGACTAAGGAACATGTGACTGAAGTAAGTCCAACTTGGACTGGTACCAGACTAAGGAACATGTTACTGAAGTAAGTCCAACTTGGACTGGTACCAGACTAAGGAACATGTTACTGAAGTAAGTCCAACTTGGACTGGTACCAGACTAAGGAACATGTTACTGAAGTCGGTCCAACTTGGACTGGTACCAGACTAAGGAACATGTTACTGAAGTCGGTCCAACTTGGACTGGTACCAGACTAAGGAACATGTTACTGAAGTCGGTCCAACTTGGACTGGTACCAGACTAAGGAACATGTCACTGAAGTCGGTCCAACTTGGACTGGTACCAGACTAAGGAACATGTTACTGAAGTAGGTCCAACTTGGACTGGTACCAGACTAAGGAACATGTGACTGAAGTCGGTCCAACTTGGACTGGTACCAGACTAAGGAACATGTTACTGAAGTCGGTCCAACTTGGACTGGTACCAGACTAAGGAACATGTCACTGAAGTAAGTCCAACTTGGACTGGTACCAGACTAAGGAACATGTCACTGAAGTAAGTCCAACTTGGACTGGTACCAGACTAAGGAACATGTTACTGAAGTCAGTCCAACTTGGACTGGTACCAGACTAAGGAACATGTCACTGAAGTAGGTCCAACTTGGACTGGTACCAGACTAAGGAACATGTTACTGAAGTCGGTCCAACTTGGACTGGTACCAGACTAAGGAACATGTCACTGAAGTAGGTCCAACTTGGACTGGTACCAGACTAAGGAACATGTTACTGAAGTCGGTCCAACTTGGACTGGTACCAGACTAAGGAACATGTTACTGAAGTCGGTCCAACTTGGACTGGTACCAGACTAAGGAACATGTCACTGAAGTAGGTCCAACTTGGACTGGTACCAGACTAAGGAACATGTTACTGAAGTCGGTCCAACTTGGACTGGTACCAGACTAAGGAACATGTTACTGAAGTCGGTCCAACTTGGACTGGTACCAGACTAAGGAACATGTTACTGAAGTAGGTCCAACTTGGACTGGTACCAGACTAAGGAACATGTTACTGAAGTCGGTCCAACTTGGACTGGTACCAGACTAAGGAACATGTTACTGAAGTCGGTCCAACTTGGACTGGTACCAGACTAAGGAACATGTTACTGAAGTCGGTCCAACTTGGACTGGTACCAGACTAAGGAACATGTTACTGAAGTAGGTCCAACTTGGACTGGTACCAGACTAAGGAACATGTTACTGAAGTCGGTCCAACTTGGACTGGTACCAGACTAAGGAACATGTTACTGAAGTAGGTCCAACTTGGACTGGTACCAGACTAAGGAACATGTTACTGAAGTAAGTCCAACTTGGACTGGTACCAGACTAAGGAACATGTCACTGAAGTAAGTCCAACTTGGACTGGTACCAGACTAAGGAACATGTGACTGAAGTCGGTCCAACTTGGACTGGTACCAGACTAAGGAACATGTTACTGAAGTAAGTCCAACTTGGACTGGTACCAGACTAAGGAACATGTCACTGAAGTCAGTCCAACTTGGACTGGTACCAGACTAAGGAACATGTCACTGAAGTCGGTCCAACCTGGACTGGTACCAGACTAAGGAACATGTGACTGAAGTCGGTCCAACTTGGACTGGTACCAGACTAAGGAACATGTTACTGAAGTCGGTCCAACTTGGACTGGTACCAGACTAAGGAACATGTTACTGAAGTCGGTCCAACTTGGACTGGTACCAGACTAAGGAACATGTCACTGAAGTAGGTCCAACTTGGACTGGTACCAGACTAAGGAACATGTTACTGAAGTCGGTCCAACTTGGACTGGTACCAGACTAAGGAACATGTGACTGAAGTCGGTCCAACTTGGACTGGTACCAGACTAAGGAACATGTTACTGAAGTCGGTCCAACTTGGACTGGTACCAGACTAAGGAACATGTCACTGAAGTCGGTCCAACTTGGACTGGTACCAGACTAAGGAACATGTTACTGAAGTCGGTCCAACTTGGACTGGTACCAGACTAAGGAACATGTTACTGAAGTCGGTCCAACTTGGACTGGTACCAGACTAAGGAACATGTTACTGAAGTCGGTCCAACTTGGACTGGTACCAGACTAAGGAACATGTTACTGAAGTCGGTCCAACTTGGACTGGTACCAGACTAAGGAACATGTTACTGAAGTCGGTCCAACTTGGACTGGTACCAGACTAAGGAACATGTTACTGAAGTCGGTCCAACTTGGACTGGTACCAGACTAAGGAACATGTTACTCAAGTCGGTCCAACTTGGACTGGTACCAGACTAAGGAACATGTTACTGAAGTCGGTCCAACTTGGACTGGTACCAGACTAAGGAACATGTTACTGAAGTAGGTCCAAATTGGACTGGTACCAGACTAAGGAACATGTGACTGAAGTCGGTCCAACTTGGACTCCAACTTGGACTGGTACCAGACTAAGGAACATGTGACTGAAGTCGGTCCAACTTGGACTGGTACCAGACTAAGGAACATGTCACTGAAGTAAGTCCAACTTGGACTGGTACCAGACTAAGGAACATGTGACTGAAGTCGGTCCAACTTGGACTGGTACCAGACTAAGGAACATGTCACTGAAGTAAGTCCAACTTGGACTGGTACCAGACTAAGGAACATGTCACTGAAGTCGGTCCAACTTGGACTGGTACCAGACTAAGGAACATGTTACTGAAGTAAGTCCAACTTGGACTGGTACCAGACTAAGGAACATGTCACTGAAGTCAGTCCAACTTGGACTGGTACCAGACTAAGGAACATGTGACTGAAGTCGGTCCAACTTGGACTGGTACCAGACTAAGGAACATGTTACTGAAGTCGGTCCAACCTGGACTGGTACCAGACTAAGGAACATGTGACTGAAGTCGGTCCAACTTGGACTGGTACCAGACTAAGGAACATGTGACTGAAGTCGGTCCAACTTGGACTGGTACCAGACTAAGGAACATGTGACTGAAGTCGGTCCAACTTGGACTGGTACCAGACTAAGGAACATGTTACTGAAGTCGGTCCAACTTGGACTGGTACCAGAATAAGGAACATGTCACTGAAGTCGGTCCAACTTGGACTGGTACCAGACTAAGGAACATGTTACTGAAGTCGGTCCAACTTGGACTGGTACCAGACTAAGGAACATGTCACTGAAGTAAGTCCAACTTGGACTGGTACCAGACTAAGGAACATGTGACTGAAGTCGGTCCAACTTGGACTGGTACCAGACTAAGGAACATGTCACTGAAGTCAGTCCAACTTGGACTGGTACCAGACTAAGGAACATGTTACTGAAGTAAGTCCAACTTGGACTGGTACCAGACTAAGGAACATGTTACTGAAGTCAGTCCAACTTGGACTGGTACCAGACTAAGGAACATGTTACTGAAGTCAGTCCAACCTGGACTGGTACCAGACTAAGGAACATGTTACTGAAGTAAGTCCAACCTGGACTGGTACCAGACTAAGGAACATGTTACTGAAGTCAGTCCAACTTGGACTGGTACCAGACTAAGGAACATGTTACTGAAGTCGGTCCAACTTGGACTGGTACCAGACTAAGGAACATGTCACTGAAGTAAGTCCAACTTGGACTGGTACCAGACTAAGGAACATGTCACTGAAGTAAGTCCAACTTGGACTGGTACCAGACTAAGGAACATGTTACTGAAGTAAGTCCAACTTGGACTGGTACCAGACTAAGGAACATGTCACTGAAGTAAGTCCAACCTGGACTGGTACCAGACTAAGGAACATGTTACTGAAGTAAGTCCAACCTGGACTGGTACCAGACTAAGGAACATGTGACTGAAGTCGGTCCAACTTGGACTGGTACCAGACTAAGGAACATGTTACTGAAGTCGGTCCAACTTGGACTGGTACCAGACTAAGGAACATGTCACTGAAGTCGGTCCAACTTGGACTGGTACCAGACTAAGGAACATGTCACTGAAGTCGGTCCAACTTGGACTGGTACCAGACTAAGGAACATGTCACTGAAGTCGGTCCAACTTGGACTGGTACCAGACTAAGGAACATGTCACTGAAGTCGGTCCAACTTGGACTGGTACCAGACTAAGGAACATGTCACTGAAGTCGGTCCAACTTGGACTGGTACCAGACTAAGGAACATGTCACTGAAGTAAGTCCAACTTGGACTGGTACCAGACTAAGGAACATGTTACTGAAGTTGGTCCAACTTGGACTGGTACCAGACTAAGGAACATGTCACTGAAGTAAGTCCAACTTGGACTGGTACCAGACTAAGGAACATGTCACTGAAGTAAGTCCAACTTGGACTGGTACCAGACTAAGGAACATGTCACTGAAGTAAGTCCAACTTGGACTGGTACCAGACTAAGGAACATGTTACTGAAGTAAGTCCAACTTGGACTGGTACCAGACTAAGGAACATGTCACTGAAGTAAGTCCAACTTGGACTGGTACCAGACTAAGGAACATGTTACTGAAGTCGGTCCAACTTGGACTGGTACCAGACTAAGGAACATGTCACTGAAGTAAGTCCAACTTGGACTGGTACCAGACTAAGGAACATGTCACTGAAGTAAGTCCAACTTGGACTGGTACCAGACTAAGGAACATGTCACTGAAGTAAGTCCAACTTGGACTGGTACCAGACTAAGGAACATGTTACTGAAGTAAGTCCAACTTGGACTGGTACCAGACTAAGGAACATGTTACTGAAGTCGGTCCAACTTGGACTGGTACCAGACTAAGGAACATGTCACTGAAGTAAGTCCAACTTGGACTGGTACCAGACTAAGGAACATGTCACTGAAGTAAGTCCAACTTGGACTGGTACCAGACTAAGGAACATGTCACTGAAGTAAGTCCAACTTGGACTGGTACCAGACTAAGGAACATGTTACTGAAGTAAGTCCAACTTGGACTGGTACCAGACTAAGGAACATGTTACTGAAGTAAGTCCAACTTGGACTGGTACCAGACTAAGGAACATGTCACTGAAGTAAGTCCAACTTGGACTGGTACCAGACTAAGGAACATGTCACTGAAGTCGGTCCAACTTGGACTGGTACCAGACTAAGGAACATGTTACTGAAGTAAGTCCAACTTGGACTGGTACCAGACTAAGGAACATGTGACTGAAGTCGGTCCAACTTGGACTGGTACCAGACTAAAGAACATGTTAAGAACCAGAACCACCTTCTTTGTATCTAACTGAAACACGTGAACAGAAGAATGTATCGATCTGTGATATTTAATCAGTGAGTGAGTCGGCGGAGAGTCCCGGCGCCGCCCGGAGCGCAGCGCAGCGGGGCGGGGTCTCTGTAGGACCTGTTGTACGGCTGTCGGTGCGGATCTCGCAGCTCCAGCTCTCTGCTGGACTCTCCGCGGCTCTCTGGAACTTTTCTCGGGCGACTTGGACTACGGTGGATCGCGGAGCAGCCCGCCGAGCTCAGGTGAGTCTGACCCAGGTCCCGTTGGACCCTTTTCACGGATCCAAGTTGGAATAAGCTGCTGGAAGGAAGGAACGCGCGTGCCAGGCGTGTCTGACAGCGGCGCTCCGGACTCCATGCAGGAATGTGGCGGTTTTACTTGAAGAGGGTTTTCTGTTTTATACTGTTAATGTGAGAGAAGCGGCTGCGCGTGCGTTCAAAGGGAGGCGGGACGTTCTCTGATTCGGTTCTAAAACACAGACCACACGCCCCAGTTCAGTACCGGTTCTGCTGGTTTCATTGGCTCAGCCGCTAAACCGGGCTGAGAGCAGCGAGTTTAAAAGTGGAGTTTTTGTACCAGAGTCTGGTCCAATGACGGACCTGCGGTTCGGTTCGGTTCTGACCTCAGGTTATCGGGCTGTGTTCTCTGAGCGTGTTTCTGTCTGCGGCTTCAGGCCTGTCCCGGCACGGCACCGATCAGCCCGGAGGGAATAACTCGCATTCCAACACACGCGGGAGCATACACGCACGCACGCACAGAGGCAAACTGCTGTAATTTTTATGGGAGAACATTTTAAAGGCACCTTCATTGACATTACATAAGACGAGTTTCCTCACGTGACCCGCGGACTGTTCAAAGTAAAAACAAATAACAGCCGGACACAGGAAGTGGATCTGACTCAGTTAACTGTTACTGAACACAGTGAAGTCTGCAGCCCTCAGCGGACGGGCTGAGTCCCGGTTCTGTTGGGTTCCGGTCGGTGTTCATGGGACGGTTCTGCAGGTTCTGTTCAGGCTCAGCAGTGATGGGGTCTGTTAAATCTGTTAAAACAAACAGAACCGCACAGCCTCCATGTTCTGCTGTCACTGCAGGTTTCTGGTTCTGACCCAAAGGGCTGATAAAATCCACGGTGGCTCAAATCAACTTTGTATTGATTAAAAACTGATCAACATCTGAATGTGGAACCCGGAATGATTTATGGACCGATCTGACGTCTGTTCAACATAAACGAAGTTCTTTAAATGGTTCAGTCTCAGTCTGCTGTCTGGGTGATGCTCAGAACCAGGGAACGGACCTAGCTGTAAAATAAAACCTGCTGTTCTCATTCATTTGATCAAAACAAGCTGGACCGACAGCACCAAAGGTCCAGCTAACGCTAACCTGATGATCAGCTTTCTCCAAAGGTTCCCACGTCAGTAAAGTGGAACCTTCAGGTAATGTGAGCAGAACCAAACCATGAAAGTGTTGAACTGCAGCTGACGGGCGACCCGGGACCCAGAAAGAAATGTGTTGCTTTGTGAAAGTCTGCAGACATTTAACCCAGAAACCTGAGCACCGGGTCAGAGGAGCTCCTCATCATCAGGGAGATGAAGATTATTAAACTGAAACATCCATTTGACTAATCTGAAGGATTTAGTCTGAGTCCAGAGTCAGATTATTGTTTGTGCCTAATCACCTCTAATCCACACACACTGTTAATGTGCTTTAATCTGCGCTTCAACTGGGCTCAAACCAGCAGCACCAGCTCAGGGTTCCACTGTCCTCAAACCGCAGTTTTCTGTTTCATGTCCTGGCATTCGGCCGGTTTCTGAACCACGGCCGGTCCAACCAGGTCCAGGTGAGGAGGAACCAGAAGCCCAGAGGTCCAGCTGCTGTTAACGTTTAAATAAAATCACTCTTCAGGGGTTTCCTTAAACTGAAGCCAGTCTTTAAAAATGGTTATTTTATTTGAGTAAAGCCAGTTCCCAACAAACAAGGCAACAGTGGAGAGAAACCCCTCCATCAGAACCAGAACCAGAACCAGGAAGGGCTCCAGCCCATCTGACTGAACCTTCCTCATAATAATCCACCTGCAGCTGCAGGAACTCATCATCATCATCATCATCTGCTGTAAGGAGGGGGCAGAGCCACTGATCAGGTTATTGATCATCTTTCCCTCCTGCTTTGTTACTTTCAGTCTGAGAAACTAAAAGATTCTGATTGGTCAGCTGAGCTCACCTCCACCTGTTCAGCACCAACTGCACAGATCACAGAACCGAGCACCAGCATCATGTTGTTGGTCAGTTAAAGCAGATAACCAGTTGGATCTGCTTCATGGCCCATGGTTCTGGGGGTGGAAAAGCTGTCATGTGATCAATAACCTGATACGTACTGTTACAGCAGTTCTGTTATTGATCGGTGCAGCTGGCGTTGGTCCCGAGAATGAACTGAGATGATCCTGTTGATCTGATGGAGGTGTATCTGTTTTAACCTGCTGTTTCACCATGGTAACCGATGCTGAGCTCATCACCATGGTAACCGATGCTGAGCTCATCACCATGGTAACCGATGCTGACCTCATCACCATGGTAACCGATGCTGAGCTCATGATTCTGTTCAGAGTTTCAGATTAAATGGTCTGATAACTGACAGAATTGAACCTGAAGAGAAAACCATGATAGAAGCTGTTATCTCTGATTTGCGGTTCTGGTTCTGGTTCTGGTGAGCAGTGAACACAAAGAAAGTCTGGCTGTGATGAACTGACTCACAGAACAACTGTTTAATTAACACTTACTGAGAAATAAATGAGTATAGAGCTGAGAAACATCTGCAGGAAGTGTCTTCTGCCGAGTCCGTGAAAAGTGTGTGTTACTGTGTGTGTGTCTGTGTGTGTGAGTGTGTGTGTTACTGTGTGTGTGTGTGTGTGTGTGTGTGTGTGTGTGTCTGTGTGTGTGTGTTACTGTGTGTGTCTGTGTGTGTGTGTGTGTTACTGTGTGAGTGTGTGTGTGTGTGTGTGTGTGTTACTGTGTGTGTCTGTGTGTGTGTGTGTGTTACTGTGTGTGTGTGTGTGTGTTACTGTGCGTGTAAATAAGAAATTAAATTGAACTGTAACTGTAATTAACTGCATTAAAACAGAGGGGATGTTCTCAGCATGGATGGAGGCCAAAGATAAGAAAATAGTTTTTTAAAAGTGTTGGAGGCTCTAATGCTAGACTGATCCACAAGTTGGGTTGAGCTAACAGAGCTATGAGCTAACAGAGCTGTGAGCTAACAGCAACTATGAGCTAACAGCAGCTATGAGCTAACAGCAGCTATGAGCTAAAAGCAGCTATGAGCTAACAGAGCTATGAGCTAACAGCAGCTATGAGCTAACAGAGCTATGAGCTAACAGCAGCTATGAGCTAACAGAGCTATGAGCTAACAGAGCTATGAGCTAACAGCAGCTATGAGCTAACAGAGCTATGAGCTAACAGCAGCTGTGAGCTAACAGCAACTATGAGCTAACAGCAGCTATGAGCTAACAGAGCTATGAGCTAACAGCAGCTATGAGCTAACAGAGCTATGATCTAACAGCAGCTATGAGTTAACAGAAGCTATGAGCTAACAGAGCTATAAGCTAACAGAGCTTTGAGCTAACAGCAGCTATGAGCTAACAGAGCTATAAGCTAACAGAGCTTTGAGCTAACAGCAGCTATGAGCTAACAGAGCTATGAGCTAACAGAGCTATGAGCTAACAGCAGCTATGAGCTAACAGAGCTATGAGCTAACAGAGCTATGAGCTAACAGCAGCTATGAGCTAACAGAGCTATGAGCTAACAGCAGCTATGAGCTAACAGAGCTATGAGCTAACAGAGCTATGAGCTAACAGCAGCTATGAGCTAACAGCAGCTATGAGCTAACAGAGCTATGAGCTAACAGAGCTATGAGCTAACAGAGCTATGAGCTAACAGCAGCTATGAGCTAACAGAGCTATGAGCTAACAGAGCTATAGCACACGTTCATTCATTCATTCTTCTTAAAGTATTGGTGAAATAAAGACAGATAATGCCTTATTTAGAGGCTGCATCCTCTAAGCCCCGTTCACTCCGTTATATGGATCTCCAGTTATCTAAATATCTTCTGAAGGACGCCGACTTTCACCAAACTGTTCTCAGTGAGCAGATGAACGTATTTCATGCCAGAAATAAGGTTTAAAAACACCGGAGTTCCCCTTTAATAAACGCAAGACTCTTTCCAAGTGAACCTTTAGTATTCAGATCAGGGGCAATTAAATTTGGAAATAATCTGCAAAATAGTGAAAATAAAGGTGGTGAGTGGGTGGGATGCAGTATCAGTGCCTTTAAAGGTGCAGCACGTGGCAGACAGGCAGGTAATTGGTGAAGAGTTGTTGCTTTTGTTGCAGTGAGATCAGCAGCTTAAAGCAGCTTTACCCATAATGACCTGGGGCGACAATTTTAAGACTCTGACTTTGAACATTTTTACAAATATTGATAAATGTGAGCACAAAGTCAGTGATTTCCAATAAAAGCTTAAAAACCACATTGTTTTTATTTTTTAGAGGCTGAGAAGTAAAAGATTTTATTGGACGGTTTTAAGTTCTCCAGAAAACCCTCAAAATCTGGTTTAGGTTTGTAAAGCGAAGTGTTATTTATCTGCGTGTGGTCCTTCTGGTGGCCCTAAAACCATGAAAATCCACATTAATCTCCTGAGTGTGTTTGGTGGTTAAGACCTGGTTTATGGCGCTGTACCTCTGGGTGGGTGCTGGGGGTCCAGGAAGTGTCAGTACCAGCCAAAGGTTTGGACCCAACGTAAGTCTGAAGTCTTTCCAATCGAGTCCAGTCCAAAGTAAACACACGAGTCCCAATTACAGTCAGGTTCAAATAAACTTTGAATTTTCAAGTCATTTGACCAAATATCAAATTCAAATGCAGAATAATAATAAAATATTTCCAGAAATAATAACTGGTGCATTTATTTTCCAAAGTAAGCAGCAACTGAAAGGACAAATAATTAACCCAGGACCAAAAATATACCTCGGCTCTAAGCTAACGTTACCTAGCCTTAGCTTACAGTTCTTTATGTAGCTGGTGCCTCCCGGCCATAATGTTCGTTCCGCACGTTTTGCACCCCGCAGTTCGCTTCTTATTGACCACGTGGTCATTTGTAAGCAGACCAAATCACCTTCAGTACCATTTTTTCCAAATGGGACCCAGTAATGTCACTGTGACTTCACAGTATGTTGTGTTGGACTTCAGGGTAGATGGTGTAAACCGACTGAAAATTAATACAGTTGATTGATTGAAATATGCTGTGAAATATCAAGTATTTTCATATATATATATATATATATATATATATATATATATATAAAGTGTGGTGCCGGGGTGGTTTTGAATGTCTCTGAAGCAGGGAATTGTGGGACAGAATAGCTCCCTTTGTTTCCTGAGGGACAGCAGTAAGGAAGCATTGGAGCTCCTTTGCTCAGTTTTTGGAGGATTCTCTCCAGTTCAAACTTTCAGGTCTCACTCTCCGTGAGGAAAGAGAGGAAACAGAAGTGTTGGACCAGAACCAAGGAGATTTGGACCAGAACCAAGGAGATTAATACATGCTGTGTCCTGCAAACACAAAGTTTCCTTCAGATCTCTTCCTGCAGTCACATGATCCCGAACCGTTCTGAGAGTCTGCAGTGAGTCCGATTCTGTGCAGGTTCTGTTTCTGCCGTTTGCAGATGTTGGGGGTCGGACCAGGACCTCACAAAGAGGGCAGAGGGGCTCAGGGTGGGGGTGTTTATTGTTGATTCCAGATTAGGGTGGGGCCTCCACAGGCTTATATTAACGCACACAGTGGGGTGTGGAGGAAGCGTCCTTGATCACACCAACTGCTGCACCCCTCCCCCTCCTGTGTGTCAGATCACGCACACACCGCCGTGTAGCTGGAGGTGATATTAATAATCCATGAAGAAGCTGGTTTTCTCCGAATCGCTCCCTGTGGAGGCTGCTAACCAGCTGCCTGTCAGGCAGACTCTGCATCACTTTCTGCTCTGAAACTGCTTTACTTTTACTTTGCTGCAACCTGTAATTGAATAAATCTGAAGCGATTCTGGTGTCCAGCGGGTTGCGGTTTGGACTCATGTCGAGGTGTAAAATCCATGCAACAGCTTGGGGTGACGTGGTCGTCAGATTATAAACGCACGCAGCTGCTGGTTTCTTCTTCTGCAGCTTCGGTTTTACGCCTGCAGTCCCTGCTGTCTGCAGGGTGGGGCCTGAGGTCCTGGCACTGCTGATTGGTTTGAGCTTTGTGGTGTCCCTCCTCAAAAAACCTGGAACTAAAGTTTGTTAGATTTTTGATTTTCACCCAGAAACCGTTTAAAATAATGTAAACGAGTTGGAACCAGAGTTCTGACAGATTGATCCGGAGAAGAAGAGTAGAAAAATAATCTGGTTACTAGTGTGTGTGACCCGTCGGAGCTGGTTCGGTTCTGCTGCTGGGGCTCACCTGGACCTCCAGCTGATGAACATATTTTTTGCGCTGCACCTGAACTGTGACATCATCAGGTGTGACATCATCAGGTGTGACATCATGGTCACATTTCGACCAGATTCTCAGGGCCAGAATCAGACCGGTTCCGGTTTTAGCTCCACTCGGTTAGTCAGGCATGTCCCGCTGATGGTTGGGGTTTCCATGGAGACGGTAAGGTTTCCATGGTGATGAGGAGCAGAACAGGACCTCGGATAGATGGTGAAACAGCACAGCGTGTGTTTGGCTGATGAAAAATTCTGTTTGATGTTGAATTGAAGCCACTGACTCCCAGAACCGGTCGGATCAACTTTATTCTCAACATCATCAGTGGCCGTTTGTGGTCAGAGCAGTTTTCTCTGAGTGGGAGGCAAACAGAACAATCCCTGAATGGGATGTGGGTCGATGTGTTGGTTCTGAAGAATCAGACCGTCGGGGTGAAGTGGGCCGGGACCCGGGCCTCTGATTAGGAGTTTCAGCCTCTGTTCATGGAGCATCCTGACACCCTGCATCGTGCTCAGCAGACATTTCATTAGATGGTTCTGGTTCTGGTTCTGGTGAGCAGGTGTGGTTCCCTACCTCCAAACCTGGGCTCAGGTTCTGTTTCCATCCAGCTGCTGTCGTGATGTTATAAAAAATATAAACAACAGAACCAGTTGGACCCGCTATTGTGTTTATGTGTGTATTTTTGTGTGTGTCTGTGTGTATTATAGTGTGTATTATAGTGTGTATTATAGTGTTATTGTGTGTTATAGTGTGTATTGTGTGTGTTATAGTGTGTCTGTGTATTATTGTGTGTATTGTTGTGTTATAGTGTGTCTGTGTGTGTTATAGTGTGTCTGTGTGTATTATAGTGTGTATTATAGTGTTATTGTGTGTTATAGTGTGTATTGTGTGTGTTATAGTGTGTCTGTGTGTATTATTGTGTGTATTGTTGTGTTATTGTGTGTCTGTGTGTGTTATTGTGTGTATTGTGTGTATTATAGTGTGTGTTATTGTGTTATTGTGTGTCTGTGTGTGTTATAGTGTGTATTATTGTGTGTATTATTGTGTGTCTGTGTGTGTTATAGTGTGTATTATTGTGTGTATTATTGTGTGTCTGTGTGTGTTATAGTGTGTCTGTGTGTGTTATAGTGTGTATTATTGTGTTATTGTGTGTCTGTGTGTATTATAGTGTGTATTATAGTGTGTGTCTGTGTGTATTATAGTGTGTATTATTGTGTTATAGTGTGTCTGTGTGTATTATAGTGTGTATTATAGTGTGTGTGTGTATTATAGTGTGTATTATTGTGTGTATTATTGTGTGTCTGTGTGTGTTATAGTGTGTCTGTGTGTGTTATAGTGTGTATTATTGTGTTATTGTGTGTCTGTGTGTATTATAGTGTGTATTATAGTGTGTGTCTGTGTGTATTATAGTGTGTATTATTGTGTTATAGTGTGTCTGTGTGTATTATAGTGTGTATTATAGTGTGTGTGTGTATTATAGTGTGTATTATTGTGTTATAGTGTGTCTGTGTGTATTATATAGTGTGTCTGTGTGTGTTATAGTGTGTATTATTGTGTTATTGTGTGTCTGTGTGTATTATAGTGTGTATTATAGTGTGTGTGTGTATTATAGTGTGTATTATTGTGTTATTGTGTGTCTGTGTGTATTATAGTGTGTATTATTGTGTTATAGTGTGTCTGTGTGTATTATATAGTGTGTCTGTGTGTGTTATAGTGTGTATTATTGTGTTATTGTGTGTCTGTGTGTATTATAGTGTGTATTATAGTGTGTGTCTGTGTGTGTTATAGTGTGTATTATTGTGTTATTGTGTTATTGTGTGTCTGTGTGTATTATAGTGTGTATTGTGTGTATTATTGTGTTATAGTGTGTATTATTGTGTTATAGTGTGTTATAGTGTGTATTATAGTGTGTTATTGTGTGTCTGTGTGTATTATAGTGTGTATTATTGTGTTATAGTGTGTCTGTGTGTATTATAGTGTGTATTGTGTGTCTGTGTGTATTATAGTGTGTCTGTGTGTATTATTGTGTTATAGTGTGTATTATTGTGTTATAGTGTATTATAGTGTGTATTATTGTGTTATTGTGTGTCTGTGTGTATTATAGTGTGTATTATAGTGTGTGTCTGTGTGTGTTATAGTGTGTATTATTGTGTTATTGTGTTATTGTGTGTCTGTGTGTATTATAGTGTGTATTGTGTGTATTATTGTGTTATAGTGTGTATTATTGTGTTATAGTGTATTATAGTGTGTATTATAGTGTGTTATTGTGTGTCTGTGTGTATTATAGTGTGTATTATTGTGTTATAGTGTGTCTGTGTGTATTATAGTGTGTATTGTGTGTCTGTGTGTATTATAGTGTGTCTGTGTGTATTATTGTGTGTATTATTGTGTTATAGTGTGTATTATTGTGTTATTGTGTGTTATAGTGTGTATTGTGTGTATTATTGTGTGTATTATAGTGTGTATTGTGTGTATTGTTGTGTTATTGTGTTACAGGAAGTCTCCTCTGAGTCGCACAATGAGCTGTTTTTACTCTCCTGCTGTTTCCGTTTCCTTCCCAGCTTTGGGTTAGACTTCCAGCCTCTTCCCTAACAGAACCTCCGGGTTCCTCCTCCTCGGTCCGTTCTCTGTCTGTCGGCTGCGGCTCTTTTTCGGTTCACCAACAGAACCTCGAACAGAACCTCGAACAGAACCTCGAACAGAACCTCGAACAGAACCTTTTACTGTTCTGTAACTCGTCTCCGGAGGGATTTTGGAGCGGCTCAGAGCAGAAGGTGAGCAGGATTTGTTGTAAATGAGGAAGATTAGGGCTCAGGCAGGTGTAGATCGGATCAGAACCAACAGGAAGCGCAGTCGGCACCACTCAGACACTTTGAATTCTTTGGTGTGAACGCTGGGTTCTGATTGGCTGAAAGGAGCCAGGAAACCTGAGGCCTGAAGCAGCAGGGAGATATTTCAGGCCCGAGTGTGACCCGTTCCCTGTTCACGTGCACTCTACTGGGCTGGTTCACGTGCACTCTGCTGGGCTGGTTCACGTGCACTCTGTTGGGCTGGTTCACGTGCACTCTGTTGGGCTGGTTCACGTGCACTCTGCTGGGCTGGTTCACGTGCACTCTGTTGGGCTGGTTCACGTGCACTCTGTTGGGCTGGTTCACGTGCACTCTGCTGGGCTGGTTCACGTGCACTCTGTTGGGCTGGTTCACGTGCACTCTGTTGGGCTGGTTCACGTGCACTCTGCTGGGCTGGTTCACGTGCACTCTGTTGGGCTGGTTCACGTGCACTCTGCTGGGCTGGTTCACGTGCACTCTGTTGGGCTGGTTCACGTGCACTCTGTTGGGCTGGTTCACGTGCACTCTGTTGGGCTGGTTCACGTGCACTCTGCTGGGCTGGTTCACGTGCACTCTGCTGGGCTGGTTCACGTGCACTCTGTTGGGCTGGTTCACGTGCACTCTGCTGGGCTGGTTCACGTGCACTCTGCTGGGCTGGTTCACGTGCACTCTGTTGGGCTGGTTCACGTGCACTCTGTTGGACTGGTTCACGTGCACTGTTGGGCTGGTTCACGTGCACTCTGTTGGACTGGTTCACGTGCACTCTGCTGGGCTGGTTCACGTGCACTCTGTTGGGCTGGTTCACGTGCACTCTGTTGGACTGGTTCACGTGCACTCTGTTGGGCTGGTTCACGTGCACTCTGTTGGGCTGGTTCACGTGCACTCTGCTGGGCTGGTTCACGTGCACTCTGCTGGGCTGGTTCACGTGCACTCTGCTGGGCTGGTTCACGTGCACTCTGCTGGGTTAGGGGTGGCTGTGCTTCCCGACCCGGAACTTGTTTATTCTTCTGTCTCCAGTGTCGGGTTCAGGTTAAACCGGCCGGTTCTGATGATGGGTTCTGCTCAGGAAGATAAAGGTTTGTTTGGAGCAGTGAGATGTCAGATGATCTTGGATCAGCTGCAGTCTGGTAACAACAGAACTCTGTTCCTGCTGCTTTCAGCCGGGCTTTAAATGGCTGCTCTGGGATCAGATTACAGCCTCTGGAACAGAAAGAGTGTAATTGGTGTCTGAGAGAGCAGCTGTCCTCATTCAGCAGCTTCTGTTACACCCCCAACTTATAAATACACACGTGCACACTCACATGCACACTCACATGCACACTCACACACATTCACACATGCACACACACTCACACACACATGCACACACACGTGCACACACACGTGCACACAGGCAGAACATGAACACAATAAATGAAGAACCCTTAAATCTGGAGCTGAAAACCAAAATCTGAAGAAATTCCGACTGAATGAAAAATGAATCTGAAATAAATCAGTGATTCCTTTAACTCTTATTTATCGTCAGACAGTCTGAGCTCAACATGTTTCCTGTTCAGCTTCATTTAATCTGGTAACAAACATCATTTCTACACCTCAGACCTGCAGCATCCCATAAAGTCAGTGAACCTTTTCCCACTTTGTCTCCTTCTGCCAACACTTAAAGCCGTTCTGACTCTGAGGAAACCAGGTGATGCAGAGTTCCAGCTGTTATTTTGTCCCATTCCTCCTTA
Source organism: Leuresthes tenuis (assembly GCF_036924035.1). Lineage (NCBI taxonomy): Eukaryota > Metazoa > Chordata > Actinopteri > Atheriniformes > Atherinopsidae > Leuresthes > Leuresthes tenuis. The sequence continues at coordinate 134,538 of NW_027325370.1, forward strand.
AACAGGTCTTAAGGTGTGCAGCAGTGCGGGGGGGTGGTTGTTTCTCTGCTGGGGACAGGTCAGGACTGCAGGCAGCCAGTCCTGCACCCGTACCTCTTCTTCCTCAGCCAGGCCTTTGGACTGTGGCAGAATGTGGTTTTCCATGGTCTGCTTGAACAATGCTGGGACGTCCCAGGAAAAGATGTGGCCTTGAAGGCAGCATATGTTGCTGTAAAATCTCAGGGAACTTTTCTGCATTAATGCTGCCGTCACAGAAGTGGAAATGAGCTTTGCCCCCTGATCCAACCCCATACCATCACAGAGCCTGGCTGCAGGGACTGGCTGCTGACAGCAGGCTGGATGCTGCTTTTGCTCTTTGCTCCATTTCTTCCAGCAAAGATGTGGAATACTGATGGGTCTGACCACAGCACACGTTTCCACCGTGTGACGGTCCATCCCAGACGCCTCCGAGCCCAGAGAAGTGGACGGTCCATCCCAGACGCCTCCGAGCCCAGAGAAGTGGACGAGGTTAACATCAGGCTTCTTTCCTGCACAGTACAGCTTGTGGTGCTTAAGGTTTCCACAGTAAACCTTCATCAAATAGGAACATTTTAAACTCCTCTGCTGCTCACAGACTCTCATGGAGGCTGATTTAGAATCTCTGAACTGCCAGCTCCAACATTTTTAGAATTTGTTGTCGCCTAAAATGTAAAAATGAACGTTTTTCAGTCAAAATGAATTAATTTTGACTGAAAAAAAAAGAAATATGTTCAGACAGAAATAAACTTTTATGATTTGGGGTTTGCACTAAAATGAAAAAAGGACATTTCTAAATGAACCATTGGTTTCATGATTCTGTTCGAAGGATGAAAACGAAAGTTAGTGAACACAGATTCAGCATCAGAGCAGCCACAGCTGCCGGGTCGGTCCGGGTCGGTCCGGTTCGGTCCGGGTCGGTGCGGGTCGGTGCGGGTCGGTCCGGGTCGGTCCGGGATAAACCGAGCACACTTTAACAGACTCAGATGTAAACGGGAGCTGAAAGTTTCCCACCTGCAGCACTGAGGAACCCACATGTCTGAGAGTGCACGTGATTAAATGTGTGCTGCTGAGAGTGCACGTGATTAAATGTGTACGATATTCCATGTATGCAGATTACAGCTTGATATTGTCTCAGTTTGCTGAGTTTCAATCATCAGATTAACTCCAGAGATTAGTGAAAGAAGGCCGCTGGCTTTAATGGGACCGGGCCGCTGGCTTTAATGGGACCGGGCCGGCGGCCGCTGGCTTTAATGGGACCGGGCCGCTGGCTTTAATGGGACCGGGCCGCCGGCTTTAATGGGACCGGGCCGCCGGCTTTAATGGGACCGGGCCGCCGGCTTTAATGGGACCGGGCCGCCGGCTTTAATGGGACCGGGTCGGCGGCCCATTTAACCACAGTTTGCATCTTTCTGAGCAGGGATCACATGATTCTGGATCAAAGTTGCAGATGAAGAAGAACCACAGGCTGTGTGGTTCTGTGTGGTCATAGTTGCCATGGTGTCGCTCCTTTTCTTCTCTGATTGGCTTCTTAGAGACAGAAGCTCCGCCCCCTGGTTGCAGTCCAGAGTCCAGGCACCAACCTGTGGTTCAGGTCCAGGAGAGATGCTTTTGATTTACAGGAAACCATATGTCAGCATATGGATCATGTTGGACCATGAGTTCAACACCAGAACCAGAGAACCTCTTCATGAGAAGTTCTGTCTTCAGTGAACACCGAGACGTTCGGGTTCAGCCTCTGTGATTCTGCAGGTTTATTCAGCCTCTGTGGTTCTGCAGGTTTATTCAGCCTCTGTGATTCTGCAGGTTTATTCAGCCTCTGTGTGATTCTGCAGGTTTATTCAGCCTCTGTGATTCTGCAGGTTTATTCAGCCTCTGTGGTTCTGCAGGTTTATTCAGCCTCTCTGTGGTTCTGCAGGTTTATTCAGCCTCTCTGTGGTTCTGCAGGTTTATTCAGCCTCTGTGTGGTTCTGCAGGTTTATTCAGCCTCTGTGGTTCTGCAGGTTTATTCAGCCTCTGTGGTTCTGCAGGTTTATTCAGCCTCTGTGATTCTGCAGGTTTATTCAGCCTCTCTGTGGTTCTGCAGGTTTATTCAGCCTCTGTGATTCTGCAGGTTTATTCAGCCTCTGTGGTTCTGCAGGTTTATTCAGCCTCTGTGATTCTGCAGGTTTATTCAGCCTCTCTGTGGTTCTGCAGGTTTATTCAGCCTCTGTGATTCTGCAGGTTTATTCAGCCTCTGATTCTGCAGGTTTATTCAGCCTCTGTGTGGTTCTGCAGGTTTATTCAGCCTCTGTGGTTCTGCAGGTTTATTCAGCCTCTGTGGTTCTGCAGGTTTATTCAGCCTCTGTGTGGTTCTGCAGGTTTATTCAGCCTCTCTGTGGTTCTGCAGGTTTATTCAGCCTCTGTGATTCTGCAGGTTTATTCAGCCTCTGTGGTTCTGCAGGTTTATTCAGCCTCTGTGGTTCTGCAGGTTTATTCAGCCTCTGTGTGGTTCTGCAGGTTTATTCAGCCTCTGTGTGGTTCTGCAGGTTTATTCAGCCTCTGTGGTTCTGCAGGTTTATTCAGCCTCTGTGGTTCTGCAGGTTTATTCAGCCTCTGTGGTTCTGCAGGTTTATTCAGCCTCTCTGTGATTCTGCAGGTTTATTCAGCCTCTGTGATTCTGCAGGTTTATTCAGCCTCTGTGGTTCTGCAGGTTTATTCAGCCTCTGTGGTTCTGCAGGTTTATTCAGCCTCTGTGGTTCTGCAGGTTTATTCAGCCTCTCTGTGATTCTGCAGGTTTATTCAGCCTCTGTGTGGTTCTGCAGGTTTATTCAGCCTCTGTGTGGTTCTGCAGGTTTATTCAGCCTCTGTGTGGTTCTGCAGGTTTATTCAGCCTCTGTGGTTCTGCAGGTTTATTCAGCCTCTGTGGTTCTGCAGGTTTATTCAGCCTCTGTGGTTCTGCAGGTTTATTCAGCCTCTGTGATTCTGCAGGTTTATTCAGCCTCTGTGGTTCTGCAGGTTTATTCAGCCTCTGTGTGGTTCTGCAGGTTTATTCAGCCTCTCTGTGGTTCTGCAGGTTTATTCAGCCTCTGTGGTTCTGCAGGTTTATTCAGCCTCTGTGGTTCTGCAGGTTTATTCAGCCTCTGTGGTTCTGCAGGTTTATTCAGCCTCTGTGTGGTTCTGCAGGTTTATTCAGCCTCTGTGGTTCTGCAGGTTTATTCAGCCTCTGTGGTTCTGCAGGTTTATTCAGCCTCTGTGATTCTGCAGGTTTATTCAGCCTCTGATTCTGCAGGTTTATTCAGCCTCTGTGTGGTTCTGCAGGTTTATTCAGCCTCTGTGATTCTGCAGGTTTATTCAGCCTCTGTGTGGTTCTGCAGGTTTATTCAGCCTCTGTGTGGTTCTGCAGGTTTATTCAGCCTCTGTGTGATTCTGCAGGTTTATTCAGCCTCTGTGATTCTGCAGGTTTATTCAGCCTCTGATTCTGCAGGTTTATTCAGCCTCTGTGGTTCTGCAGGTTTATTCAGCCTCTGTGGTTCTGCAGGTTTATTCAGCCTCTGTGTGGTTCTGCAGGTTTATTCAGCCTCTGTGTGGTTCTGCAGGTTTATTCAGCCTCTGTGGTTCTGCAGGTTTATTCAGCCTCTGTGGTTCTGCAGGTTTATTCAGCCTCTGTGGTTCTGCAGGTTTATTCAGCCTCTCTGTGATTCTGCAGGTTTATTCAGCCTCTGTGATTCTGCAGGTTTATTCAGCCTCTGTGGTTCTGCAGGTTTATTCAGCCTCTGTGGTTCTGCAGGTTTATTCAGCCTCTGTGGTTCTGCAGGTTTATTCAGCCTCTCTGTGATTCTGCAGGTTTATTCAGCCTCTGTGTGGTTCTGCAGGTTTATTCAGCCTCTGTGTGGTTCTGCAGGTTTATTCAGCCTCTGTGTGGTTCTGCAGGTTTATTCAGCCTCTGTGGTTCTGCAGGTTTATTCAGCCTCTGTGGTTCTGCAGGTTTATTCAGCCTCTGTGGTTCTGCAGGTTTATTCAGCCTCTGTGATTCTGCAGGTTTATTCAGCCTCTGTGTGGTTCTGCAGGTTTATTCAGCCTCTGTGGTTCTGCAGGTTTATTCAGCCTCTGTGGTTCTGCAGGTTTATTCAGCCTCTGTGGTTCTGCAGGTTTATTCAGCCTCTGTGGTTCTGCAGGTTTATTCAGCCTCTGTGTGGTTCTGCAGGTTTATTCAGCCTCTGTGGTTCTGCAGGTTTATTCAGCCTCTCTGTGGTTCTGCAGGTTTATTCAGCCTCTGTGATTCTGCAGGTTTATTCAGCCTCTGATTCTGCAGGTTTATTCAGCCTCTGTGTGGTTCTGCAGGTTTATTCAGCCTCTGTGATTCTGCAGGTTTATTCAGCCTCTGTGTGATTCTGCAGGTTTATTCAGCCTCTGTGTGGTTCTGCAGGTTTATTCAGCCTCTGTGGTTCTGCAGGTTTATTCAGCCTCTGTGGTTCTGCAGGTTTATTCAGCCTCTGTGGTTCTGCAGGTTTATTCAGCCTCTGTGTGGTTCTGCAGGTTTATTCAGCCTCTGTGGTTCTGCAGGTTTATTCAGCCTCTCTGTGATTCTGCAGGTTTATTCAGCCTCTGTGGTTCTGCAGGTTTATTCAGCCTCTGTGTGGTTCTGCAGGTTTATTCAGCCTCTGTGGTTCTGCAGGTTTATTCAGCCTCTCTGTGGTTCTGCAGGTTTATTCAGCCTCTGTGGTTCTGCAGGTTTATTCAGCCTCTGTGGTTCTGCAGGTTTATTCAGCCTCTGTGGTTCTGCAGGTTTATTCAGCCTCTGTGTGGTTCTGCAGGTTTATTCAGCCTCTGTGTGATTCTGCAGGTTTATTCAGCCTCTCTGTGATTCTGCAGGTTTATTCAGCCTCTGTGTGGTTCTGCAGGTTTATTCAGCCTCTGTGGTTCTGCAGGTTTATTCAGCCTCTGTGATTCTGCAGGTTTATTCAGCCTCTGTGGTTCTGCAGGTTTATTCAGCCTCTGTGTGGTTCTGCAGGTTTATTCAGCCTCTGTGGTTCTGCAGGTTTATTCAGCCTCTGTGGTTCTGCAGGTTTATTCAGCCTCTGTGGTTCTGCAGGTTTATTCAGCCTCTGTGGTTCTGCAGGTTTATTCAGCCTCTGTGTGGTTCTGCAGGTTTATTCAGCCTCTGTGTGATTCTGCAGGTTTATTCAGCCTCTGTGGTTCTGCAGGTTTATTCAGCCTCTGTGGTTCTGCAGGTTTATTCAGCCTCTGTGATTCTGCAGGTTTATTCAGCCTCTGTGGTTCTGCAGGTTTATTCAGCCTCTGTGTGGTTCTGCAGGTTTATTCAGCCTCTGTGTGGTTCTGCAGGTTTATTCAGCCTCTGTGATTCTGCAGGTTTATTCAGCCTCTGTGGTTCTGCAGGTTTATTCAGCCTCTGTGGTTCTGCAGGTTTATTCAGCCTCTGTGTGGTTCTGCAGGTTTATTCAGCCTCTGTGATTCTGCAGGTTTATTCAGCCTCTGTGGTTCTGCAGGTTTATTCAGCCTCTGTGATTCTGCAGGTTTATTCAGCCTCTGTGATTCTGCAGGTTTATTCAGCCTCTCTGTGGTTCTGCAGGTTTATTCAGCCTCTGTGGTTCTGCAGGTTTATTCAGCCTCTGTGATTCTGCAGGTTTATTCAGCCTCTGTGGTTCTGCAGGTTTATTCAGCCTCTCTGTGGTTCTGCAGGTTTATTCAGCCTCTGTGGTTCTGCAGGTTTATTCAGCCTCTGTGATTCTGCAGGTTTATTCAGCCTCTCTGTGGTTCTGCAGGTTTATTCAGCCTCTGTGGTTCTGCAGGTTTATTCAGCCTCTGTGGTTCTGCAGGTTTATTCAGCCTCTGTGGTTCTGCAGGTTTATTCAGCCTCTGTGTGGTTCTGCAGGTTTATTCAGCCTCTGTGGTTCTGCAGGTTTATTCAGCCTCTGTGGTTCTGCAGGTTTATTCAGCCTCTGTGGTTCTGCAGGTTTATTCAGCCTCTGTGGTTCTGCAGGTTTATTCAGCCTCTGTGATTCTGCAGGTTTATTCAGCCTCTGTGGTTCTGCAGGTTTATTCAGCCTCTGTGGTTCTGCAGGTTTATTCAGCCTCTGTGGTTCTGCAGGTTTATTCAGCCTCTGTGGTTCTGCAGGTTTATTCAGCCTCTGTGGTTCTGCAGGTTTATTCAGCCTCTGTGGTTCTGCAGGTTTATTCAGCCTCTGTGATTCTGCAGGTTTATTCAGCCTCTGTGGTTCTGCAGGTTTATTCAGCCTCTGTGGTTCTGCAGGTTTATTCAGCCTCTGTGGTTCTGCAGGTTTATTCAGCCTCTGTGGTTCTGCAGGTTTATTCAGCCTCTGTGGTTCTGCAGGTTTATTCAGCCTCTGTGGTTCTGCAGGTTTATTCAGCCTCTGTGTGGTTCTGCAGGTTTATTCAGCCTCTGTGATTCTGCAGGTTTATTCAGCCTCTGTGGTTCTGCAGGTTTATTCAGCCTCTGTGTGGTTCTGCAGGTTTATTCAGCCTCTGTGATTCTGCAGGTTTATTCAGCCTCTGTGATTCTGCAGGTTTATTCAGCCTCTGTGTGGTTCTGCAGGTTTATTCAGCCTCTCTGTGGTTCTGCAGGTTTATTCAGCCTCTGTGGTTCTGCAGGTTTATTCAGCCTCTGTGATTCTGCAGGTTTATTCAGCCTCTGTGATTCTGCAGGTTTATTCAGCCTCTGTGATTCTGCAGGTTTATTCAGCCTCTGTGGTTCTGCAGGTTTATTCAGCCTCTGTGTGGTTCTGCAGGTTTATTCAGCCTCTGTGTGGTTCTGCAGGTTTATTCAGCCTCTCTGTGATTCTGCAGGTTTATTCAGCCTCTGTGTGGTTCTGCAGGTTTATTCAGCCTCTCTGTGGTTCTGCAGGTTTATTCAGCCTCTGTGGTTCTGCAGGTTTATTCAGCCTCTGTGGTTCTGCAGGTTTATTCAGCCTCTCTGTGGTTCTGCAGGTTTATTCAGCCTCTGTGGTTCTGCAGGTTTATTCAGCCTCTGTGGTTCTGCAGGTTTATTCAGCCTCTGTGGTTCTGCAGGTTTATTCAGCCTCTGTGGTTCTGCAGGTTTATTCAGCCTCTCTGTGGTTCTGCAGGTTTATTCAGCCTCTCTGTGGTTCTGCAGGTTTATTCAGCCTCTGTGGTTCTGCAGGTTTATTCAGCCTCTGTGGTTCTGCAGGTTTATTCAGCCTCTCTGTGGTTCTGCAGGTTTATTCAGCCTCTGTGGTTCTGCAGGTTTATTCAGCCTCTGTGGTTCTGCAGGTTTATTCAGCCTCTGTGGTTCTGCAGGTTTATTCAGCCTCTCTGTGGTTCTGCAGGTTTATTCAGCCTCTGTGATTCTGCAGGTTTATTCAGCCTCTGTGGTTCTGCAGGTTTATTCAGCCTCTGTGGTTCTGCAGGTTTATTCAGCCTCTCTGTGGTTCTGCAGGTTTATTCAGCCTCTGTGTGGTTCTGCAGGTTTATTCAGCCTCTGTGATTCTGCAGGTTTATTCAGCCTCTGTGTGGTTCTGCAGGTTTATTCAGCCTCTGTGATTCTGCAGGTTTATTCAGCCTCTGTGGTTCTGCAGGTTTATTCAGCCTCTGTGTGGTTCTGCAGGTTTATTCAGCCTCTGTGTGGTTCTGCAGGTTTATTCAGCCTCTGTGGTTCTGCAGGTTTATTCAGCCTCTGTGTGATTCTGCAGGTTTATTCAGCCTCTGTGGTTCTGCAGGTTTATTCAGCCTCTGTGATTCTGCAGGTTTATTCAGCCTCTGTGTGATTCTGCAGGTTTATTCAGCCTCTGTGGTTCTGCAGGTTTATTCAGCCTCTGTGTGATTCTGCAGGTTTATTCAGCCTCTGTGGTTCTGCAGGTTTATTCAGCCTCTGTGGTTCTGCAGGTTTATTCAGCCTCTGTGATTCTGCAGGTTTATTCAGCCTCTGTGTGGTTCTGCAGGTTTATTCAGCCTCTCTGTGGTTCTGCAGGTTTATTCAGCCTCTGTGGTTCTGCAGGTTTATTCAGCCTCTGTGGTTCTGCAGGTTTATTCAGCCTCTGTGGTTCTGCAGGTTTATTCAGCCTCTGTGGTTCTGCAGGTTTATTCAGCCTCTGTGGTTCTGCAGGTTTATTCAGCCTCTGTGATTCTGCAGGTTTATTCAGCCTCTGTGATTCTGCAGGTTTATTCAGCCTCTGTGGTTCTGCAGGTTTATTCAGCCTCTGTGGTTCTGCAGGTTTATTCAGCCTCTGTGGTTCTGCAGGTTTATTCAGCCTCTGTGATTCTGCAGGTTTATTCAGCCTCTCTGTGGTTCTGCAGGTTTATTCAGCCTCTGTGGTTCTGCAGGTTTATTCAGCCTCTGTGATTCTGCAGGTTTATTCAGCCTCTGTGGTTCTGCAGGTTTATTCAGCCTCTGTGTGGTTCTGCAGGTTTATTCAGCCTCTGTGGTTCTGCAGGTTTATTCAGCCTCTGTGGTTCTGCAGGTTTATTCAGCCTCTGTGGTTCTGCAGGTTTATTCAGCCTCTGTGATTCTGCAGGTTTATTCAGCCTCTGTGATTCTGCAGGTTTATTCAGCCTCTGTGGTTCTGCAGGTTTATTCAGCCTCTGTGGTTCTGCAGGTTTATTCAGCCTCTGTGGTTCTGCAGGTTTATTCAGCCTCTGTGGTTCTGCAGGTTTATTCAGCCTCTGTGGTTCTGCAGGTTTATTCAGCCTCTCTGTGGTTCTGCAGGTTTATTCAGCCTCTGTGGTTCTGCAGGTTTATTCAGCCTCTCTGTGGTTCTGCAGGTTTATTCAGCCTCTGTGGTTCTGCAGGTTTATTCAGCCTCTGTGGTTCTGCAGGTTTATTCAGCCTCTCTGTGGTTCTGCAGGTTTATTCAGCCTCTGTGATTCTGCAGGTTTATTCAGCCTCTCTGTGGTTCTGCAGGTTTATTCAGCCTCTGTGGTTCTGCAGGTTTATTCAGCCTCTGTGGTTCTGCAGGTTTATTCAGCCTCTGTGGTTCTGCAGGTTTATTCAGCCTCTGTGGTTCTGCAGGTTTATTCAGCCTCTGTGGTTCTGCAGGTTTATTCAGCCTCTGTGATTCTGCAGGTTTATTCAGCCTCTCTGTGGTTCTGCAGGTTTATTCAGCCTCTGTGGTTCTGCAGGTTTATTCAGCCTCTGTGATTCTGCAGGTTTATTCAGCCTCTCTGTGGTTCTGCAGGTTTATTCAGCCTCTGTGATTCTGCAGGTTTATTCAGCCTCTGTGGTTCTGCAGGTTTATTCAGCCTCTGTGATTCTGCAGGTTTATTCAGCCTCTGTGATTCTGCAGGTTTATTCAGCCTCTGTGGTTCTGCAGGTTTATTCAGCCTCTGTGTGATTCTGCAGGTTTATTCAGCCTCTGTGGTTCTGCAGGTTTATTCAGCCTCTGTGGTTCTGCAGGTTTATTCAGCCTCTGTGGTTCTGCAGGTTTATTCAGCCTCTGTGATTCTGCAGGTTTATTCAGCCTCTGTGGTTCTGCAGGTTTATTCAGCCTCTGTGATTCTGCAGGTTTATTCAGCCTCTGTGGTTCTGCAGGTTTATTCAGCCTCTGTGGTTCTGCAGGTTTATTCAGCCTCTGTGGTTCTGCAGGTTTATTCAGCCTCTGTGATTCTGCAGGTTTATTCAGCCTCTGTGATTCTGCAGGTTTATTCAGCCTCTCTGTGGTTCTGCAGGTTTATTCAGCCTCTGTGGTTCTGCAGGTTTATTCAGCCTCTGTGATTCTGCAGGTTTATTCAGCCTCTGTGGTTCTGCAGGTTTATTCAGCCTCTCTGTGGTTCTGCAGGTTTATTCAGCCTCTGTGGTTCTGCAGGTTTATTCAGCCTCTGTGGTTCTGCAGGTTTATTCAGCCTCTGTGATTCTGCAGGTTTATTCAGCCTCTGTGGTTCTGCAGGTTTATTCAGCCTCTCTGTGGTTCTGCAGGTTTATTCAGCCTCTCTGTGATTCTGCAGGTTTATTCAGCCTCTGTGGTTCTGCAGGTTTATTCAGCCTCTGTGGTTCTGCAGGTTTATTCAGCCTCTGTGATTCTGCAGGTTTATTCAGCCTCTCTGTGATTCTGCAGGTTTATTCAGCCTCTCTGTGGTTCTGCAGGTTTATTCAGCCTCTGTGGTTCTGCAGGTTTATTCAGCCTCTGTGGTTCTGCAGGTTTATTCAGCCTCTGTGTGATTCTGCAGAGGAACAAACCTTCATGCTCTTTAGGAAGAACTGAACCAGTGCTTCTGCTTCCTGACTGAAATGAACACTGAGCTGAATGTTCTGAGTGACGACACGTCTGATATTTCCTCAGATGGATGAATGGACTCTGTGTCTGCCTGCGACCTCCTGGCCTCACTTCCTCCGACTCTCTCAGATATTACTGCACAGTAGGGACCTCCATCCCTCCTGATGACCAGAACCCAGAACTGACCCTCGGCTCAGACCTGGAGCCAGCCTGAGATTAAGTTTTTGAACAAACTTGAGTTTTATGTCTTTGTTGGTTTATAAATGGTCAGACATTACATCTAATTCAGCGTTTTCTTGCAATTCTTTTTGATATCTGTGTGAAACTGCAGTTTAGTGGTGATCATTTTGCAGCTCTGTCCTCAAACTTCAATATGATGAATAATCCAAATCCATTTGTTCCAAACAAATATTCTCTCAGCTTTGATTTAGCCCCCTGAAAGCAGCATGAAGGCAATAAACGAGCCAAACTGTGCTGCACCGTGTCATGGAAGAGCTGCATTAGCTGCTGTGGTCCTGTCATTGTCTCCTTGACCCGAGCTCTCTGGGTCCGATCCAGTGTCCTAACAGGACTTTCTTTGTTGAATAAAGGGCAAATGAACATAAAGATATCAACAAAGTGTCTGAAATTGAAGTGAGAGATGTTTAGGTGCTCATATTTGAACCTTTTCGGACCCGATGACCTCCTTAAAAACAGCCTTATTTTACATGAAACTATTTTTAAGCCCCTGAACAAACTTTCCTGTTTCTATGGAAGATGACTGGCTGCTCCGATCCCTGATCATTACCTCTGATCCTGATCTTTTTAAAGACGATTATCTGTTTTAAAACTCATATAAACACATTATTCTGCACCTGGGCTGCAAACAGAGGTCTTCACATCACCAACAGTAATAATGCAAACATCTGAAGTCGATTAATGAACGAAAATGTTCAGACAAAAGCCTGAAAACGCTGACTTTCATGCTGTATCACACTAACATGAGGTGACTGATCTCTGATGAGAAAAACCCTCCTCACAAAAACCAAGGGGAAGTTGTTGGTCCCTGCTTTTTGTCTTGCAGGCCCCAGCTGCTGTCCTTCAGTCTTTCAACATCTCAGAGCCCCAGAATAAAGCCGTCTTTGTCTTTGACACCTGCCCCTGATTGACAGGAGGCGGAGCCACAGCTGAGGGTCACTACAGGAAAGAGTCGCTGTTTTCTGAGGCTGTATGAACATCATGAGCAGAAAGATTCACTGTTTCTGACATGCTGTCCGCCTTCATTCCTCCCAGAAATGAGCTTTCCTCAGTTTAACCCGTTTCCAGAGAGACAGCAGTCCATGGTCATGTGTCTGCAGTCAGCAGGATGGGTCGGTGACCTGAAGCTCGCCATAAAAAGCTTTATTTTCACTGAACATTAAAGGTGTGTGCAGGCCAAAGCAGGGTGGGACAGGTGAGAAGGAGCTGCTCCCTCTGCATATAATCAATCAATATCTGCAGCGACTCACCAGCTCATTAACTCATTCTGTGCCCCGCCAAACAAACAAGAAGTGATTCATTGCTTGACCTCAGCGTCGGCCTTGAAGGCAGATGGCTGCCGAGGAGCCCAAAGAAATGAGGCTGCAGGCTGGGAGCCAAGAAGGGGGTGCAGGAACACACCTGGTCACACGTTCAGATCTTTATTCTAACGGCACCGTTAAAAACACTGAGTCACTGAGCAGTGCAGGTATGGGGCCACCTGAGGGAGACCTGGGTTCAGATCCCCTGCATGGAAGGTTCTACCTGCAGGTGAGACCCCCCCACTCTACCTGCCCCCCTGTGAGGTGCTTTGGATAAAAGCGTCTGCCAGATGCATAAACAGCTGTCCGATTGGTCATCTCTGATCTCTGAGATGTTCAGAGTGCTCTGGGTTTATCAGACTCTGTAAATATATCAGACGGGGTTCAGAAATCTGTTCTTGATCAATAAGAAGTTCTCTCTCTGTCAGATTCTGATCAGAACAAGAGCCCCTGAGCGTCAGATAAACCTGTAGAACTGACATGTTTCTGTGTTCCTGCAGGAAACGCCCTCCTGATGAAGAAGGATCCTCCTCCTCATCACAACAGCAGGTTGCCTCAACAGGTAGGTGCAGCTTTTATCCCGCCGGCCCGGAGGCAGTGACCTCAGAACCCCGCGGCGAGCACAAGAGTAAAAACAACCCGCAGGCGTTGAGTTGCCTGCGATGGAGACCTGCCAGCATCTTAGACTCAGGTCTGGACTTTCTAGGCTTTTCTTTGAGGTCAGGATTTCCCGAGGTTAAGACGTAACGGCGGAACCAAAGGCTGCAGAGATGGTCACGGTGCTTTATGCCGCCCTGAGGGGGGGATTAAGGACGGGGGGGCAGGAAACAGATGTTAGACAGCTGGAGTAAAATGGCCGAACCTGACCAAAACAGAACAGGAAGCATAAAGGAAAAGCAGCATCTATGAAGCAGAAAAAGCCCGACGAGGACAGTTTAGTCCTAAAAATGAATGGATGTGACGGCTGGTCTGTTTCCATCCATCAGGAACCAGATGTTAGACAGCTGAAGGACAGCAGTTTGCCTGTTTTCCTTCAGCAGCTCAGAGGGAAGGACGATGGAAGCAAAGAGAGACTCGGTTCTGGAGGAGTTAATAAGCGGCTGCAGCCTGCTGCTGGCACTGAGCCAAGAGCCTGAATGTCTCTTCATGTCCAGTTTGCTTTTTAAAAGAGTTAACGATAATAAGTTGAAGCTGAAAAATGTTCTTCTCTCTTCTATTTATTTAACTTTAGTCCTGCTGAGAAAACACGTTTCAGTGATTAAAAATATATTTTTCAATTAAGTTTAGTTGTATATAGATGTATAAAATACATAATATATATTATCAGTAGTGTGGGTGATGGCATTTATTCATCTTATCCTAACTCTGACCTTAGTAATCACAGGAGGACTTTTCCCCAAATCGTGCATCTTCTCCCAGAAGGAGGCTGTTCACCTCTTTCTTCTTCTTCTCCCCATCTCTGATCCACCTGAACTCGTGGTCACCATGAAACCTGCTCTGAATCTGTTGCATCTGAAGGTCGTGTTTCAGCGACTCTTTAAGCGTTTTTCTGGGACAGATCATCACGATAAGAAGCAGATCTGCAGGATGATCAGTTGTGTCATCCGCTGAAATGAGTTTCTGTAAATTACCGTCAGATTCAGACAGATGACTTTAATAAAGCGGTGATTTGATTCTCAGCCTGCGTGTTTTTTGTCCCTGCTGAGTTCCCGTAGATCGTGAACAGGCTGAACTTCTCTCTGCAGCTGCAGTTTGTTCCTCAGGAGACGATGAATCGAGTTGTGTTGGATGGTCTGTGGGACACATTTCCTCCCAATTACTGCGCCTCACCTTTCACCTCCTCCCCTCCCCCGCATTCATTACTCCGCCTGATTGGTTCGTGTCTGAATGGGCTGCTTTTCACGCTCTCTAAACACTCACCCCCCTTTGGAGCCTCTGCAGCCATCCTTCATCCTTTGTTTCTGCCTCACATACCTGAAGCCCTCGCTCTCATTTATATAATACGATGTATTATAGTATAGAGAAAAGATTCAGGACTGGACAATACTTTGGGTTTGGAAGCAGTTTGACACAAAGTTCCTCAGAATTAACACGGTTCTGTCCAGAGTCCTGATCCAGAGTCCTGATCCAGAGTCCTGATCCAGAGTCCTGACCCAGAGTCCTGACCCAAAGTCCTGACCCAGAGTCCTGACCCAGAGTCCTGACCCAGAGTCCTGACCCAGAGTCCTGATCCAAAGTCCTGACCCAGAGTCCTGACCCAGAGTCCTGACCCAGAGTCCTGACCCAAAGTCCTGATCCAGAGACCTGATCCAGAGTCCTGATCCAAAGTCCTGACCCAGAGTCCTGACCCAGAGTCCTGATCCAAAGTCCTGACCCAGAGTCCTGATCCAAAGTCCTGATCCAGAGTCCTGACCCAAAGTCCTGACCCAGAGTCCTGATCCAAAGTCCTGATCCAGAGTCCTGACCCAGAGTCCTGACCCAGAGTCCTGACCCAGAGTCCCGATCCAAAGTCCTGACCCAGAGTCCTGATCAGCCCTCATTTCTTTACTGACTTCTATTAAAACAGGAAACAGCTGATTTACTGAAACATGGTCAAATATGAATATAAATACAGAATATGAGGTTTTGTGATGGATTCTTTTCAGTCTGGTTTTCACAGATTACATCCAACCGCTGTACTGAAACTATCCTGTTCTGGTGTCACTGGATCTCTCCTCTGCCTTTGATGCTGTCCGCCACACAGTAAACAGGCTGTAGGAATGGTTTAGGATTACTGGTGTCCTTTTATAATGGTTCACATCCCACCGGTCTGGGATCTTTCACTGTTTCTGGGAATCGGGTAATGTCTGATTCTGTGGGGTACCTCAGGGATCTGTTCTTTTTCCAGTTCTCTTTTTGCTGTTTCCTCTTTGCCAAGTTATTCAATGTTACAATAATATTTCTTATCATCTCTATGCTGATAACATCCAGATATTATTAATCTTTTTGAAATATTGGAAATGGTCTTGTTTATAAAATTGCCTGACAGATACCAAGCAATGGTTAAAAGACAACTGCCTTCAGTTAAACAATGAGAAAACTGAAACTTTTATAGTAGCTCCAGACAAGCTGATCCCAGACAAAACACATCAGCTTTATGGGCTCTTCTGATGAATCAAATGCTAGAAATTTGGGTGTCTTTGATAGTTCGGTGTCATTTGAACATCCCTACAAACAATTAGTCAGGAGGTCAGATGGTTAGGATTTCCTGTGGTCAGATGGTTACGTTTTCCTGTGGTTCTGTGGTCAGGTGGTTCTGTGGTTAGGTGGTCCTGTGGTTAGGTGGTTCTGTGGTCAGGTGGTTCTGTGGTTAGGTGGTTCTGTGGTTAGGTGGTTCTGTGGTTAGGTGGTTCTGTGGTCAGGTGGTTCTGTGGTTAGGTGGTTCTGTGGTCAGGTGGTTCTGTGGTTAGGTGGTCCTGTGGTCAGGTGGTTCTATGGTCAGGTGGTTCTATGGTCAGGTGGTTCTGTGGTTAGGTGGTCCTGTGGTCAGGTGGTTCTGTGGTCAGGTGGTTCTGTGGTCAGGTGGTTCTGTGGTTAGGTGGTTCTGTGGTTAGGTGGTTCTGTGGTCAGGTGGTTCTGTGGTTAGGTGGTTCTGTGGTTAGGTGGTTCTGTGGTCAGGTGGTTCTGTGGTTAGGTGGTTCTGTGGTTCTGTGGTCAGGTGGTTCTGTGGTCAGGTGGTTCTGTGGTTAGGTGGTTCTGTGGTCAGGTGGTTCTGTGGTTAGGTTGTCCTGTGGTCAGATGGTTCTGTGGTTAGGTGGTTCTGTGGTTAGGTGGTTCTGTGGTTAGGTGGTCAGGTGGTTCTGTGGTCAGGTGGTTCTGTGGTTAGGTGGTTCTGTGGTTAGGTGGTCCTGTGGTCAGGTGGTTCTGTGGTCAGGTGGTTCTGTGGTTAGGTGGTTCTGTGGTTCTGTGGTTAGGTGGTTCTGTGGTTAGGTGGTTCTATGGTCAGGTGGTTCTATGGTCAGGTGGTTCTGTGGTCAGGTGGTTCTGTGGTCAGGTGGTTCTGTGGTTAGGTGGTGCTGTGGTTAGGTGGTCCTGTGGTTAGGTGGTTCTGTGGTTAGGTGGTCCTGTGGTTAGGTGGTTCTGTGGTCAGGTGGTTCTGTGGTTAGGTGGTTCTGTGGTTAGGTGGTTCTGTGGTCAGGTGGTTCTGTGGTTAGGTGGTTCTGTGGTCAGGTGGTTCTATGGTCAGGTGGTTCTGTGGTTAGGTGGTTCTGTGGTTAGGTGGTCCTGTGGTCAGGTGGTTCTGTGGTTAGGTGGTCCTGTGGTTAGGTGGTTCTGTGGTCAGGTGGTTCTGTGGTTAGGTGGTCCTGTGGTTAGGTGGTTCTGTGGTCAGGTGGTTCTGTGGTTAGGTGGTTCTGTGGTTAGGTGGTTCTGTGGTCAGGTGGTTCTGTGGTTAGGTGGTTCTGTGGTTAGGTGGTCCTGTGGTCAGGTGGTTCTGTGGTTAGGTGGTTCTGTGGTCAGGTGGTTCTGTGGTTAGGTGGTTCTGTGGTTAGGTGGTTCTGTGGTCAGGTGGTTCTATGGTCAGGTGGTTCTGTGGTTAGGTGGTCCTGTGGTTAGGTGGTCCTGTGGTCAGGTGGTCCTGTGGTCAGGTGGTTCTGTGGTTAGGTGGTTCTGTGGTTCTGTGGTTAGGTTTTCCTGTGGTCAGGTGGTCAGGTGGTTCTGTGGTCAGGTGGTTCTGTGGTTAGGTGGTCCTGTGGTCAGGTGGTCAGGTGGTTCTGTGGTTAGGTGGTCAGGTGGTTCTGTGGTCAGGTGGTTCTGTGGTTAGGTTTTCCTGTGGTCAGGTGGTTCTGTGGTCAGGTGGTTCTGTGGTCAGGTTGTTCTGTGGTTAGGTGGTCCTGTGGTTAGGTGGTTCTATGGTCAGGTGGTTCTGTGGTTAGGTGGTTCTGTGGTCAGGTGGTTCTGTGGTCAGGTGGTCAGGTGGTTCTGTGGTCAGGTGGTTCTGTGGTCAGGTGGTTCTGTGGTCAGGTTGTTCTGTGGTTAGGTGGTTCTGTGGTTAGGTGGTCCTGTGGTCAGGTGGTTTTGTGGTCAGGTGGTCAGGTGGTTCTGTGGTTAGGTGGTTCTGTGGTTAGGTGGTTCTGTGGTCAGGTGGTTCTGTGGTTAGGTTTTCCTGTGGTCAGGTGGTTCTGTGGTTAGGTGGTTCTGTGGTCAGGTTGTTCTGTGGTTAGGTGGTTCTGTGGTTAGGTGGTCCTGTGGTCAGGTGGTTCTGTGGTCAGGTGGTCAGGTGGTTCTGTGGTTAGGTGGTTCTGTGGTCAGGTGGTTCTGTGGTCAGGTGGTTCTGTGGTTAGGTTTTCCTGTGGTTAGGTTTTCCTGTGGTCAGGTGGTTCTGTGGTCAGGTGGTTCTGTGGTCAGGTGGTCAGGTGGTTCTGTGGTTCTGTGGTCAGGTGGTTCTGTGGTTAGGTGGTTCTGTGGTTAGGTTTTCCTGTGGTTCTGTGGTCAGGTGGTCAGGTGGTTCTGTGGTTAGGTTTTCCTGTGGTCAGGTGGTCCTGTGGTCAGGTGGTTCTGTGGTTAGGTGGTTCTGTGATCAGGTTGTTCTGTGGTTAGGTGGTTCTGTGGTTAGGTGGTCCTGTGGTTATGTGGTTCTGTGGTTAGGTGGTCCTGTGGTCAGGTGGTTCTGTGGTCAGGTGGTTCTGTGGTTAGGTGGTTCTGTGGTTAGGTGGTCCTGTGGTCAGGTGGTTCTGTGGTCAGGTGGTCAGGTGGTTCTGTGGTCAGGTGGTTCTGTGGTCAGGTTGTTCTGTCGTTAGGTGGTTCTGTGGTCAGGTTGTTCTGTGGTTAGGTGGTTCTGTGGTTAGGTGGTTCTGTGGTTAGGTGGTTCTGTGGTCAGGTGGTTCTGTGGTTAGGTTTTCCTGTGGTCAGGTGGTTCTGTGGTTAGGTGGTTCTGTGGTCAGGTTGTTCTGTGGTTAGGTGGTTCTGTGGTCAGGTGGTTCTGTGGTCAGGTGGTTCTGTGGTCAGGTGGTCAGGTGGTTCTGTGGTGAGGTTTTCCTGTGGTTCTGTGGTCAGGTGGTTAGGTGGTCAGGTGGTTCTGTGGTTAGGTTATCCTGTGGTCAGGTGGTTCTGTGGTCAGGTGGTTCTGTGGTCAGGTGGTCAGGTGGTTCTTTGGTCAGGTGGTTCTGTGGTCAGGTTTTCCTGTGGTTCTGTGGTCAGGTGGTCAGGTGGTCAGGTGGTCAGGTGGTTCTGTGGTTAGGTTATCCTGTGGTCAGGTTGTTCTGTGGTCAGGTGGTTCTGTGGTCAGGTGGTTCTGTGGTCAGGTGGTCAGGTGGTTCTGTGGTCAGGTGGTTCTGTGGTTAGGTTTTCCTGTGGTTCTGTGGTCAGGTGGTCAGGTGGTCAGGTGGTTCTGTGGTCAGGTGGTCAGGTGGTTCTGTGGTTAGGTTTTCCTGTGGTTAGGTTTTCCTGTGGTTCTGTGGTCAGGTGGTCAGGTGGTCAGGTGGTTCTGTGGTCAGGTGGTCAGGTGGTCAGGTGGTTCTGTGGTCAGGTGGTCAGGTGGTTCTGTGGTTAGGTTTTCCTGTGGTTAGGTTTTCCTGTGGTTCTGTGGTCAGGTGGTCAGGTGGTCAGGTGGTCAGGTGGTCAGGTGGTTCTGTGGTCAGGTGGTTCTGTGGTTAGGTGGTTCTGTGGTCAGGTGGTTCTGTGGTTAGGTGGTTCTGTGGTCAGGTGGTCAGGTGGTTCTGTGGTTAGGTGGTTCTGTGGTCTGGTGGTTCTGTGGTCAGGTGGTTCTGTGGTCAGGTGGTCAGGTGGTCAGGTGGTTCTGTGGTTAGGTGGTTCTGTGGTTAGGTGGTTCTGTGGTAAGATGGTCAGGTTGTTCTGTGGTTAGGTTGTTCTGTGGTTAGGTGGTTCTGTGGTTAGGTGGTCAGGTGGTTCTGTGGTCAGGTTGTTCTGTGGTTCTGTGGTTAGGTGGTTCTGTGGTCAGGTTTTCCTGTGGTCCTGTGGTCAGATGGTTAGGTTTTCCTGTGGTTCTGTGGTTAGGTGGTTCTGTGGTCAGGTGGTTCTGTGGTTCTGTGGTCAGGTGGTTCTGTGGTCAGGTGGTTCTGTGGTTCTGTGGTCAGGTGGTTCTGTGGTTAGGTGGTCCTGTGGTCAGGTGGTTCTGTGGTCAGGTGGTCCTGTGGTCAGGTGGTCCTGTGGTCAGGTGGTTCTGTGGTCAGGTGGTTCTGTGGTTAGGTGGTCAGGTGGTTCTGTGGTTAGGTGGTTCTGTGGTCAGGTGGTTCTGTGGTCAGGTGGTCCTGTGGTCAGGTGGTTCTGTGGTCAGGTGGTTCTGTGGTTAGGTGGTCAGGTGGTTCTGTGGTTAGGTGGTTCTGTGGTTCTGTGGTCAGGTGGTTCTGTGGTTCTGTGGTCAGGTGGTTCTGTGGTTAGGTGGTCCTGTGGTCAGGTGGTTCTGTGGTCAGGTGGTCCTGTGGTCAGGTGGTTCTGTGGTCAGGTGGTTCTGTGGTTAGGTGGTCAGGTGGTTCTGTGGTTAGGTGGTTCTGTGGTTAGGTGGTCCTGTGGTCAGGTGGTTCTGTGGTCAGGTGGTTCTGTGGTCAGGTGGTCCTGTGGTTAGGTGGTCCTGTGGTCAGGTGGTTCTGTGGTCAGGTGGTTCTGTGGTCAGGTGGTTCTGTGGTTAGGTGGTCAGGTGGTTCTGTGGTCAGGTGGTCAGGTGGTTCTGTGGTCAGGTGGTCAGGTGGTTCTGTGGTCAGGTGGTCAGGTGGTCAGGTGGTCAGGTGGTCAGGTGGTTCTGTGGTTAGGTGGTTCTGTGGTTAGGTGGTTCTGTGGTCAGGTGGTTCTGTGGTTCTGTGGTCAGGTGGTCAGGTGGTTAGGTGGTTCTGTGGTTAGGTGGTTCTGTGGTTAGGTGGTTCTGTGGTCAGGTGGTTCTGTGGTTAGGTGGTTCTGTGGTTAGGTTTTCCTGTGGTTCTGTGGTCAGGTGGTTCTGTGGTCAGGTGGTTCTGTGGTTAGGTGGTCAGGTGGTTCTGTGGTCAGGTGGTTCTGTGGTCAGGTGGTTAGGTTTTCCTGTGGTTCTGTGGTTCTATGGTTAGGTTTTCCTGTGGTTCTGTGGTCAGGTGGTTCTGTGGTTAGGTGGTTCTGTGGTTAGGTGGTCAGGTGGTCCTGTGGTTAGGTGGTTCTGTGGTCAGGTGGTTCTGTGGTCAGGTGGTTCTGTGGTTAGGTGGTTCTGTGGTCAGGTGGTTCTGTGGTCAGGTGGTTCTGTGGTTAGGTGGTTCTGTGGTTAGGTGGTCAGGTGGTCCTGTGGTCAGGTGGTTCTGTGGTCAGGTGGTTCTGTGGTTAGGTGGTTCTGTGGTCAGGTGGTTCTGTGGTCAGGTGGTTCTGTGGTTAGGTGGTTCTGTGGTTAGGTGGTCAGGTGGTCCTGTGGTTAGGTGGTTCTGTGGTCAGGTGGTTCTGTGGTCAGGTGGTTCTGTGGTTAGGTGGTTCTGTGGTCAGGTGGTTCTGTGGTCAGGTGGTTCTGTGGTCAGGTGGTTCTGTGGTTAGGTGGTTCTGTGGTTAGGTGGTTCTGTGGTTAGGTGGTTCTGTGGTTCTGTGGTCAGGTGGTCTTGTTGTCATGTTTTCGTTGCTGTTCTTGTTTCTATTGGTTTTGTTGTTTGAAGCTTTTTTTCTTGTTGCTGGTGTGGTCAATGGTGCTGTTTTTGGTCAAAGTGAG
This sequence comes from Leuresthes tenuis, assembly GCF_036924035.1. NCBI lineage: Eukaryota > Metazoa > Chordata > Actinopteri > Atheriniformes > Atherinopsidae > Leuresthes > Leuresthes tenuis. The sequence continues at coordinate 154,928 of NW_027325370.1, forward strand.
AGTTGATTTTATGATTTTATCTCTCTCTTATGAGTCTTTGTTCAAGAGTTTCATTCTGAGGAGACTGCACTCTGATTGGTCAGGACTGTCCTTTGTGTGTTTGGCTGTAAATTGTCAAGTGAACAGAATCTAAATCGTTTTTAATTGGCAGCTTTTTAATGCAGAAATATAAAGTCACATCATGGACACCAGCTGACCACACACTCATCAGTTTCCAGTCTTTGTGAGGACCCTCAGACACATCCGGACCTGAATTCTATAGCAGAACCTGCTTTTACTGGACCCTGAAAAAAGATCCAAACCCAAGCAACACCAAGAGGACATGCAGAATGCCCTCCTGTGGAGACACACACACATTAGCACAACCTCAGGCTGTGTGTGTGTGCAGCAGTGCATGTGACCCTGTGTGATTAATATTACATGAGGCTCCTGATGGGAGGTGGACAAACAGCTGAGCTCCAACACACACACATGTGCACGCATGAGGATACTGTTAGACACACACACACATATTTACCGGCAGCATAAGATGATGTTGACACATGCTTTGTCTTCACGTAGCATTAAACATTTGTGGTTACCATAACAACCGGAAACTGCAGCTGCTGTGATCTGTCTGCTATGGACCACTCGGGTGTCGGCAGACAGAAACTTTCTTGCTGCTGTCACATTCAAATACAGCGGTTCCACACTGATATATCCATGCTGGTTAGTATCAGATGTTCAGTATCCACAGCTCAGGAGGCTGCAGGCGATCTGAGACACATCTGAGCTCATATGAAACATGTTTGTTTGGACTCAGAGTTCCACTTCCTGGAGGGTCATTCACTTCCAGATGTTTGCTCCTGAAACACACACTGCTGATTTCAGTCCAGTTTATTCATACAGGACCCGTTTACATCTGAAGTCCTCAATCTCAGACCTCCAGCTCCGTTAAAATCAGTTCAGTTTGTCTGAATGTAGAAGCAGAAAGTTCTGAGTCATCCAGGTCTTTATGTCTTTAAGACAGGCTTGTAGTCTGACCAACCTGTAGGTTTCATCTGGTTCCATAGATAAGTACAGCTGAGTATCATCAGCATAACAATGGAAATTTATGCCCTGCTGTCTGATAATGTTACCTAATGGAAGCATGTATAAAGAGAAAAGAATCGGTCCAAGCACAGAACCCTGAGGAACTCCATGACTTACTCCGGTGTGTGAGGAAGATTCTTCATTTACAAGAACAAACTGGAATCTATCAGATAAATATGACTTAAACCAGCCTAATGCAGTTCCTTTAATCCCAATAACATGTTGAAGTCTCTGTAACAGAATGCTGTGATCGATCGTATCAAATGCAGCACTGAGATCCAACAGGACAAGCACAGAAACAAGTCCGCTATCAGAAGCTAACAGGAGATCATTGGTAACTTTCACCAGTGCTGTTTCTGTGCTATGATGCACTCTGAATCCTGACTGAAACTCTTCAAACAGATTATTTCTATGTAAATGATCACAAAGATTGGATATAGGTCGATAATTAGCCAACACTTCTGAATCAAGAGTAGGTTTTTAAGTAAAGGTTTAATTACAGCAACCTTAAAAGTCTGAGGAACATATCCTGTCAACAAAGACAGATTGATCAAATCCAATATGGAAGTATTGATTAAGGGGAAAACCTCCTTGAACAGTCTGGTTGGGATTGGGTCTAACATACAAGTTGATGGTTTAGAAGAGACTATTGCTGCTGTTAGCTCAGAGAGATCAACTGGACAGAAGCCGTCTAAATACAAATCAGGTTCTAAAGATACTTCTAAAGCTGCTGCACTTGATGATACATCAGTGATAATAATGGGAAGGATTCCATTAATCTTCTCTCTGATAGAAACTATTTTATTGATGAAGAATCTCATGAAATCATCACTGCTGAGAGTTAAAGGAATACATGGCTCAACAGAGCTCGGACTCTTTGTCAGCCTGGCAACAGTGCTGAAAAGAAACCTGGGATTATTCTTATTCTCTTCTATCAATGATGAATAATAAGCAGTTCTAGCTTTACGAAGATCTTATTATACGTTATTAAACTATCTTTCCAGACTAATTGAGACTCTTCTAAATTAAAGGCCACTGTCTCTCCAGCTTTCTTGCAGTCTGCTTTAAAGCAGCTGTGAATTATACCAAGGAGCCAACCTCTTCTGACTGATTACCTTCCTTTTCAGAGGGGCAACATTGTCCAGTGTTGTACGCATTGAAGCTGTAGTGCTGTCAACAAGAGAGTCAAGTTCTACTGGAGTAAAATTTAGGTAGCCGTCCTCTGTCATATCAGCACATGGCAGTGAAGAAAAGGAGGATGAAATCAACTCTTTAAATCTGGTTACAGCATTCTCTGACAGACACCTTCTATATGTAGAATTCTTCTCAGAAGCTGTTAACTGTTCACTCTCAATGCCATAAGTCAAAGGTCAAGGGTGTGATTAAGGCAGTGAGTCGGTCTGTGAACACTTTGAGAAAATCCAATAGAGTCTAATATAGAATTAAAGTTAATATTTTGTGTTGTTTTCATTGTTGTCTCTGGTCCCGCTGTCAGCTGTCAGAGGGGCGTGGCCTCTTTGATTTACTAACTTTCTCTTCCCCCCTTATTAAATATTCATGAGGCTGGTGTCTCCTCTGTGGATAGCCCCGCCCCCTCCTCTCTCTCCCTGTTGTGTGGGACAGTCTCTCGCCCTCTCTCTCAGAACAATGATACAGCTGCTCGCCCGCCCCCTCTCTCTCTCTCTCTCTCTGTGTGTCGGGCTCGTTCGTCCTCTCTCTCTCTCTCTGTTGTTGGAATGAAAGAAAGACGGAGGTAAGTCTCTCTCTCCCTCTCTCATGCATGTCTCTCACCCACTGATCAAGCTTTGATTGACAGCTGTTTACGAGGCTCTGATGCAATTAGTCGACTGGTTGAGAGACGCTGACTGTCTCTGAAGTTCGGCTTCGTACTTCAGAGATTAAACAAAAGAAACTACGAGCCTTTTTTTCACATTGATCGTGCACGGACAGCCGCGTTTGAAAGTTTCATCAGAAGAAGAATGATTTCCTCCATAATGTCTCCAGCAGAGTCCCTTCGGGTCGGTGAATTGTTGTTGTTTTCTGTGGGACACGTGCACGACATGTTGGGAGGCTCAGAAACACAAAGTAAAAACCTGCAGCTGGTTCATGAAGATTCTGCCACTGTGTTCATCAGAGTTGTGAATAAACAAAATGTCAGTGGTGAAAATCCTCTGAGCATCGCTGAGCTGCCTGCTGTTGGTTTGGTTGTTGATGAATGGTTCCACCCAGCAGTAGGATCTGATTTTGCTGCCTTGATGTTGTTGATCTTTCTCGTTTGGACCTTATTCTCTGAATTCTGGATGGTTCAGTATCTGGAGCTCTGAGCAGAGAAGCACGTCGTCCCATAAAGATGTTTTCTTCTCTTGAGACGTAGAAATAATTCACTGATTTGGTGGGAAAATGTCCTGCTGTCAGAAACTGTCGGGATGTTTCGGCCGGTCCGAGGAACACGATTGGTGCCGAGTTCTGGAAACTCAAACCGCGGGAAGCTGTCTCTGGTGGCTGGAAGCAGCTCTGAGAGGATGGGGTGTGGTTCAGGTGGAAACCTCTGCGTTCTCTGCAGCTTCGCCGCCGCTCTGAGAGGACTGAGCTGAACCTCGCTGATAGGACAATGACTTTGGTTGGAGGTCCAAACTGTGAGATGGGATAAGAGGCAGGACTCTGTCTTGTTCTGGTTCTGGTTTCATGAAGTGATTGGAGAATCAGTTAAAGGCAGGCAGAGCAGAATATTTCTGAAATACAGCATGCAGACTCCTACCCCTCAATCATGTGTTCTGACCCAGTAGAACTCTGTAGGTTCTACTTGGAACCGCTAAAAGTTTTATTTCTGTGAACCAGAGGAAGAAGAACCAGGAACAGAACCAGAGGAAGAGTTCTGCAGCAGTTCCTTAAACTGGAAAAATATTTTATGTATGAAGCAAAGATCGCTGAGACAGACAGCCTGAGCCCACTGGATTCTGGTACCAGAAGAGACCCAGTTCAGGTCCAGGTGGGGTCTGCCAGGTTTGGTTTTGGTATGTAGGGTCCAAGAACAGCAAATCTGGACCAAAGGCCCACTGAGGCTTACAGACAGGAAGTACAGAGGTTCTGATCAGAAACCTAACACCACTGGACCAGCTGCTGGGTCACAACCAGACTAACCTGGACAGGTGCAGGTGGTCATTTGGGGGCTCAGTTCTGATGGGCTCAGTTCTGATGGGCTCAGTTCTGATGTTCTCAGTTCTGATGGGCTCAGTTCTGATGTTCTCAGTTCTGATGGCCTCAGTTCTGATGGCCTCAGTTCTGATGTTCTCAGTTCTGATGGGCTCAGTTCTGATGTTCTCAGTTCTGATGGGCTCAGTTCTGATGGGCTCAGTTCTGATGTTCTCAGTTCTGATGTTCTCAGTTCTGATGGCCTCAGTTCTGATATTCTCAGTTCTGATGGGCTCAGTTCTGATGTTCTCAGTTCTGATGGGCTCAGTTCTGATGGGCTCAGTTCTGATGGCCTCAGTTCTGATATTCTCAGTTCTGATGGCCTCAGTTCTGATGGCCTCAGTTCTGATATTCTCAGTTCTGATGGCCTCAGTTCTGATGGCCTCAGTTCTGATATTCTCAGTTCTGATGGCCTCAGTTCTGATATTCTCAGTTCTGATGTTCTCAGTTCTGATATTCTCAGTTCTGATGGGCCCAGTTCTGATGGGCTCAGTTCTGATGTTCTCAGTTCTGATGTTCTCAGTTCTGATGGCCTCAGTTCTGATGGCCTCAGTTCTGATGTTCTCAGTTCTGATGTTCTCAGTTCTGATGTTCTCAGTTCTGATGGGCTCAGTTCTGATGGCCTCAGTTCTGATGTTCTCAGTTCTGATGGCCTCAGTTCTGATGTTCTCAGTTCTGATGGCCTCAGTTCTGATGGCCTCAGTTCTGATGGGCTCAGTTCTGATAGGCTCAGTTCTGATGTTCTCAGTTCTGATGGCCTCAGTTCTGATGGGCTCAGTTCTGATGTTCTCAGTTCTGATGGCCTCAGTTCTGATGGCCTCAGTTCTGATGTTCTCAGTTCTGATGGGCTCAGTTCTGATGTTCTCAGTTCTGATGGGCTCAGTTCTGATGGGCTCAGTTCTGATGTTCTCAGTTCTGATGGGCTCAGTTCTGATGGGCTCAGTTCTGATGGGCGGCACCAGCAATGATGAACTGCACTAATTAGAGAGTGCTGATGTACGCACACACTGAAACACACCGTGATGTAATTAGCATCAATATTAACGCCTCTCACCTTCCTGTACATGTTCACACATTTCTCCTCACGCACTTACAGATGTGTGTGTTACTGTTGGAGAATCAAAGTCTTGTACTTATTAATATTTCATGTTTGCAGTGATCAGTATTCAGTTTGTGGAGTTTCGCTCAGAGCTGCAGAGGACCGAAATATGGAAGAAGCATTGATAGTAGAACAGCTGAAGAACAGACTGTGTTGAGGTACAGTAGAACGCAGCAGAACACGGCAGAACAGACTGTGTTGAGGTACAGTAGAACGAGATAGAATGCCGTAGAACACAGTAGAACACAGCAGAAGACAGTAGAATATGGTAGAATGCAGTAGAACAGACTGTGTTGAGACACAGTAAAACGCAGTAGAACACAGTAGAATGAAGCAGAACACAGTAAAATGCAAGAGAATACAGTAGAAATCAGTAGAACACGGTATAAAGCAGTATAACATGGTAGAACAGACAATATGTTGAGGTTCTGTAGAACACAGTAGAATGCAACAGAATACAGTAGAAAAGGTACAGAAGAAATCAGTAGAACTCAATAGAACACAGTAAAACGCAGCAGAATACCGTAAACCGCAATAGAAAGCAGTAGAACACAGAAGAACGAATCAGAACAGGGTAAAAAAGCAGGATAACACAATAAAAACGCAATAGAAAACAGTAGAACAGACCAGGTGTGAGGCATTCACTGACCGTTGGACAGTGCCTGACTGGAATCGTGGATCATAACGTCCAGGCTGCTGCTTCCTTTGGTTCATCGGAGTTTCAGATATTTTTAGATGGGGGAGTTGTTTCCCTGCAGGAGATTCGAGTCTCTGCTGCAAATCGGTTGTTATTCACTCATTATTCTGATCTTCTGCTCAGGATTAGTGAGGGAAATCTCTACTAATTCTTCTGTCAAACACTGACTGTTGTCCTGTCAATAGAAGCAGGATCTCATCCAGATTATAAACAGTCGAGAACAGCAGCTACCGGCATTAGTGCCTAATCGTCTCAGCAGAAAGAGATTGGATCAGAACCAAAGAGTCCACAGCTGTTTTCAGATCTCTGGCAAACTGAACTTTCACTGTAAATGGGTGTTTCTATCTGAGGTTGAACCATCTTCAAACAGAATGAGAACAGTTCTTTGGGTTTGATCATCATAGATAAACATGTTGGTTATCTTCCTTTAAATATTTAATAACAAAGCTCAGAATCTCAGTAAAAATCCATCTGATAGCTTCTGTCTGACCTCCTTCTTTACTCTGATCAACAGTCTGACTCACACTTGGTGTCTTTGACCACAGCTCTGATGAATGGATCATGTAACCAAAGATCTTTTTCATCTTTAAATCAGACAGCAGATGCCATGATGACCTTTGACCTCTCTGAGTTGTGGTTAAAAACTGTTGATATGATGTAAACTCTGTCAGAGCCGTTCGTCAGACTTGTTGTGGTTGTTTTTATCTCACAGGTACCAACGCTGTCGTGGTTAGAGCTGAGCGGGTCATGTGGTATTCACACTGGACCCAGTCAGAGTGCTGGTGCTGACCCACTCTTCCAGGTGAACAGGTGTGGATCTGCCAGGACAGATCCTGTCTGGGCACTGAAGCCTGTTAGCTCAGCTACAGCAGTTTATATGACTAAATTATCCCTCTCATCGTGAACCTCATCACGTCTCTGGTGCTGTTTCCTGGTTCCGCCGTCTCCGTATTTGATGACAGACATAGCAGAAGCAAAAGTCAGTCGTTTAGTAGTTCAGACGAATAGAAACCAGTTGGTGTAACCTAGCTAACACCTTTATATTCCATCCATTCATTTTCTAAACCCGATTAATGCAGCGCCAGCCTATCAGGCAAGAAGCAGGGTAAACCCGGGCAGTTCGGTGGTCCATCACAGGTCACCTTTACATACACGTTTTTCTCTTTTCATCTGGGACTTTTTGACAGGAGAAACAGGTAGGGACAAACTGACCTGGACCAAAGTTAACTGGCTATGAGTTACTACATCCACTCTTGTTAAAACTCATGAGTCCGGAGCTTGATCAGGTCACAAACCAGTAGATTTTTAAACTATGGTATGTCTTCTTCATTCTTTCATACCACATGGTTTAGGGACCCACCAACTCCCCAGGAAAACTCCCGGTGAGTACCGGGAACCAATCAGGTGAAAGGAAGATTTATCAGGATTGCAGGACTCAGCTGACATGCAGAAGGCAGGGCCTACAACCTGTGGTTCATCAGCCTACGGGGGTCATGTGATCAGCTGCTTTCAGGCGATCTGCTGGTTCCTCTGAGGTGGACCAACAGAGTTCAACCTGAGCTTCTGTACCTGCCGCCCTGTCGCGTCTGTGGTAACCATGGGAACAACAGGATGTGTTTAAAAAGCTTCCGACAGTAACGAGTTGTCACCATGGTTACAAATTGACTTCCTGTGGGGACTTTGATGATGATGAGGATGTGTAAAGATACTCTCTCACACACACACCCATCCCGCTGGGATTTAATGTGTTTGTGTCTCAGTTGTCAAACACTTGATGATATCAAACTGAAAAATATTTATGAGCTCACTGGGGTGTGTGTGTGTGTGTGTGTGTGTGTGTGTGTGTGTGTGTGTGTGTGTGTGTGTGTGTGTGTGTGTGTGTGTGTGAGTGTGTGTGTGAGTGTGTGTGTGAGTGAGTGTGTGTGTGTGTGTGTGTGTGTGTGTGTGTGTGTGTGTGTGTGTGTGTGTGTGAAAAAGACAAAGACATGACAAAATAATCGTGAAGCAGGAAGACCCAAGAAGAAAACAAAGAAAAGTGGAAGAACGACATTTAGTTCTATGTATTTCTAACAGGAAGTTCTACTGTCTGTACGCAGTAGCACACCTGCTCACAGGTGTGTCCTCAATCTGCAGTGTGTAGGTGTGTGCCTGTAAGATGTCATACAGCCGTAAAAGGTGTCATCACTGTATCATAATGACATCATTAGGATAAAGATATTTGACAGTCTGTTACAGGTAACATCAGTTTGTTACAGATCTGTGTTTTACTGCAGTGTTTCAAACAGGCTCCGACGAGTCGGTCCGTGGGTCTAGGGACGAGCCTGACTGTGGGTCTAGGGACGAGCCTGACTGTGGGTCTAGGGACGAGCCTGACCGTGGGTCTAGGGACGAGCCTGACTGTGGGTCTAGGGACGAGCCTGACTGTGGGTCTAGGGACGAATCGGGACCGTGGGTCTAGGGACGAGCCTGACTGTGGGTCTAGGGACGAGCCTGACTGTGGGTCTAGGGACGAGCCTGACCGTGGGTCTAGGGACGAGCCTGACTGTGGGTCTAGGGACGAGCCTGACTGTGGGTCTAGGGACGAGCCTGACCGTGGGTCTAGGGACGAGCCTGACTGTGGGTCTAGGGACGAGCCTGACTGTGGGTCTAGGGACGAGCCTGACTGTGGGTCTAGGGACGAGCCTGACTGTGGGTCTAGGGACGAGCCTGACTGTGGGTCTAGGGACGAGCCTGACCGTGGGTCTAGGGACGAGCCTGACCGTGGGTCTAGGGACGAGCCTGACCGTGGGTCTAGGGACGAGCCTGACCGTGGGTCTAGGGACGAGCCTGACTGTGGGTCTAGGGACGAATCGGGACCGTGGGTCTAGGGACGAGCCTGACTGTGGGTCTAGGGACGAGCCTGACTGTGGGTCTAGGGACGAGCCTGACTGTGGGTCTAGGGACGAGCCTGACCGTGGGTCTAGGGACGAGCCTGACTGTGGGTCTAGGGACGAGCCTGACTGTGGGTCTAGGGACGAGCCTGACTGTGGGTCTAGGGACGAGCCTGACCGTGGGTCTAGGGACGAGCCTGACCGTGGGTCTAGGGACGAGCCTGACTGTGGGTCTAGGGACGAGCCTGACCGTGGGTCTAGGGACGAGCCTGACTGTGGGTCTAGGGACGAATCGGGACCGTGGGTCTAGGGACGAGCCTGACTGTGGGTCTAGGGACGAGCCTGACTGTGGGTCTAGGGACGAGCCTGACCGTGGGTCTAGGGACGAGCCTGACTGTGGGTCTAGGGACGAGCCTGACTGTGGGTCTAGGGACGAGCCTGACCGTGGGTCTAGGGACGAGACTGACTGTGGGTCTAGGGACGAATCGGGACCGTGGGTCTAGGGACGAGCCTGACTGTGGGTCTAGGGACGAGCCTGACTGTGGGTCTAGGGACGAGCCTGACTGTGGGTCTAGGGACGAGCTTGACTGTGGGTCTAGGGACGAGCCTGACTGTGGGTCTAGGGACGAGCCTGACTGTGGGTCTAGGGACGAATCGGGACCGTGGGTCTAGGGACGAGCCTGACTGTGGGTCTAGGGACGAGCCTGACTGTGGGTCTAGGGACGAGCCTGACTGTGGGTCTAGGGACGAGCCTGACTGTGGGTCTAGGGACGAGCCTGACTGTGGGTCTAGGGACGAGCCTGACTGTGGGTCTAGGGACGAGCCTGACTGTGGGTTTAGGGACGAGCCTGACTGTGGGTCTAGGGACGAGCCTGACTGTGGGTTTAGGGACGAGCCTGACTCTGGGTCTAGGGACGAGTCGGGACTGTGGGTCTAGGGACGAGTCGGGACTGTGGGTCTAGGGACGAATCGGGACCGTGGGTCTAGGGACGAGCCTGACTGTGGGTCTAGGGACGAGCCTGACTGTGGGTTTAGGGACGAGCCTGACCGTGGGTCTAGGGACGAATCGGGACCGTGGGTCTAGGGACGAGCCTGACTGTGGGTCTAGGGACGAATCGGGACCGTGGGTCTAGGGACGAGCCTGACTGTGGGTTTAGGGACGAGCCTGACTGTGGGTCTAGGGACGAGCCTGACTGTGGGTCTAGGGACGAGTCGGGACTGTGGGTCTAGGGACGAGCCTGACTGTGGGTCTAGGGACGAGTCGGGACTGTGGGTCTAGGGACGAGCCTGACTGGGTCTAGGGACGAGCCTGACCGTGGGTCTAGGGACGAGTCGGGACCGTGGGTCTAGGGACGAGCCTGACCGTGGGTTTAGGGACGAGCCTGACTGGGTCTAGGGACGAGCCTGACCGTGGGTCTAGGGACGAGTCGGGACCGTGGGTCTAGGGACGAGCCTGACTGTGGGTCTAAGGACGAGCCTGACTGTGGGTCTAGGGACGAGCCTGACTGTGGGTCTAGGGACGAGTCGGGACTGTGGGTCTAGGGACGAGCCTGACTGTGGGTCTAGGGACGAGTCGGGACTGTGGGTCTAGGGACGAGCCTGACTGGGTCTAGGGACGAGCCTGACCGTGGGTCTAGGGACGAGTCGGGACTGTGGGTCTAGGGACGAGTCGGGACTGTGGGTCTAGGGACGAGCCTGACTGGGTCTAGGGACGAGCCTGACCGTGGGTCTAGGGACGAGTCGGGACCGTGGGTCTAGGGACGAGCCTGACCGTGGGTTTAGGGACGAGCCTGACTGGGTCTAGGGACGAGCCTGACCGTGGGTCTAGGGACGAGTCGGGACCGTGGGTCTAGGGACGAGCCTGACTGTGGGTCTAAGGACGAGCCTGACTGTGGGTCTAGGGACGAGCCTGACTGTGGGTCTAGGGACGAGTCGGGACTGTGGGTCTAGGGACGAGCCTGACTGTGGGTCTAGGGACGAGTCGGGACTGTGGGTCTAGGGACGAGCCTGACTGGGTCTAGGGACGAGCCTGACCGTGGGTCTAGGGACGAGTCGGGACTGTGGGTCTAGGGACGAGTCGGGACTGTGGGTCTAGGGACGAGCCTGACTGGGTCTAGGGACGAGCCTGACCGTGGGTCTAGGGACGAGTCGGGACCGTGGGTCTAGGGACGAGCCTGACCGTGGGTTTAGGGACGAGCCTGACTGGGTCTAGGGACGAGCCTGACCGTGGGTCTAGGGACGAGTCGGGACCGTGGGTCTAGGGACGAGCCTGACTGTGGGTCTAGGGACGAGCCTGACTGTGGGTCTAGGGACGAGCCTGACTGTGGGTCTAGGGACGAGTCGGGACTGTGGGTCTAGGGACGAGCCTGACTGTGGGTCTAGGGACGAGTCGGGACTGTGGGTCTAGGGACGAGTCGGGACTGTGGGTCTAGGGACGAGCCTGACTGTGGGTCTAGGGACGAGTCGGGACTGTGGGTCTAGGGACGAGTCGGGACTGGGTCTAGGGACGAGCCTGACCGTGGGTCTAGGGACGAGCCTGACTGTGGGTCTAGGGACGAGCCTGACTGTGGGTCTAGGGACGAGCCTGACTGTGGGTCTAGGGACGAGTCGGGACTGTGGGTCTAGGGACGAGCCTGACCGTGGGTCTAGGAACGAGTCGGGACTGTGGGTCTAGGGACGAGCCTGACTGTGGGTCTAGGGACGAATCGGGACCGTGGGTCTAGGGACGAGTCGGGACCGTGGGTCTAGGGACGAGCCTGACTGTGGGTCTAGGGACGAGCCTGACCGTGGGTCTAGGGACGAGTCGGGACCGTGGGTCTAGGGACGAGTCGGTACCGTGGGTCTAGGGACGAGTCGGGACCGTGGGTCTAGGGACGAATCGGGACTGTGGGTCTAGGGACGAGCCTGACTGTGGGTCTAGGGACGAGCCTGACCGTGGGTCTAGGGACGAGTCGGGACTGTGGGTCTAGGGATGAGTCGGGACTGGGTTTAGGGACGAGCCTGACCGTGGGTCTAGGGACGAGTCGGGACCGTGGGTCTAGGGACGAGTCGGGACCGTGGGTCTAGGGACGAATCGGGACTGTGGGTCTAGGGACGAGCCTGACCGTGGGTCTAGGGACGAGTCGGGACTGTGGGTCTAGGGATGAGTCGGGACTGTGGGTCTAGGGACGAGCCTGACTGTGGGTCTAGGGACGAGCCTGACTGTGGGTCTAGGGACCGTGGGTCTAGGGACGAGTCGGGACCGTGGGTCTAGGGACGAGCCTGACTGTGGGTCTAGGGACGAGCCTGACTGTGGGTCTAGGGACGAGCCTGACTGTGGGTCTAGGGACGAGCCTGACTGTGGGTCTAGGGACGAGCCTGACTGTGGGTCTAGGGACGAGCCTGACTGTGGGTCTAGGGACGAGCCTGACCGTGGGTCTAGGGACGAGCCTGACTGTGGGTCTAGGGACGAGTCGGGACCGTGGGTCTAGGGACGAGTCGGGACCGTGGGTCTAGGGACGAGTCGGGACCGTGGGTCTAGGGACGAGTCGGGACCGTGGGTCTAGGGACGAGTCGGGACCGTGGGTCTAGGGACGAGTCGGGACTGTGGGTCTAGGGACGAATCGGGACTGTGGGTCTAGGGACGAGTCGGGACTGTGGGTCATGTAGTAAAGCCAGACTGACTAAACTAGGACTCAGGACAGGCCCTGGACCGGGTCTTAGTCCCTGTCCAGGACCGGCTCTTAGCTTTTATATCTGAACTAGCTCAGCAGACTGAAAGTAGGACGAGTAGAAACACTGAGGGAGGGAGTCACCGAGGGAGAAGAACAGGATATGAACAAAGAGAAGAAATTTAAGTGTGCACACACACAGTAACACACTGTAACACACCCACAGCTGTGTGTGTGCACATCTCTTTGAAGGGTGTGAGAGTCAGCAGCAAACCACAGAGATAATATGTGGGTGGAGGTGTGTGTGTGCCTGAGGTAAGGCAGCCTGTAATCATCACCTCCCTATGATGAAAGCAGCCTGTCCTTCATTTACATAAGGTGGGTGGGGGTGGGTGGGGGCACAAAAGAGGAGTAAAGTGCAAACTGCTGAGATTGGCAGAGTAAACTGCTGAATGTTTCACTGCAGATGCACCTGCAGCATTGTCTCTGTTGCAATGGTTACCAGCAGAACAAAACACCTGAGTGATGCGAGAAGTTCACCTGACAGCCAATCAGAGAGCAGGACCTGCTTCTATAGGAGGTTTGTGTCCACAAAGGAAGTTCCAGAGGTCCTGGAGGAGCTCCCCGTGTTCCTATGGAGACTCAGATTTTCTTGAAGGGTATCCAGGGATAACCACATAGGTCATTGAAGTCCTGGACAATGTTCCAGGTCCACCCCGTAGGTCTGTCAGAAGAGACCAGAAAACATTTCAGGAAGTCCTTGAGGAAGTTCTAAGTGTTTTCCAGGCCGGTTAACAAGGATCAAAGAGTCTGTAGTATGCTCCTGGATCCGAAAGGAGTTTCCAGGGACCCTTAATGAGATTTTGATGGTTGCTCCAAGTTTTGTGTTTTCTGCTGAGTTTTGTGCTCTCATGGCCTCTGTAGGAATTTTGGGGGGTGTCACAGAGAGACAAAGCAGATCTGAGCTCAGCAGATCAAACAGGAGTTTGTTTTCTATTTTTTTTTACGCTTCACCGCCTCTGTCTCTACCTCCTTCTTCTGTCCTTCCTCTCACCTCTTTCTGAAACTCCACTTTCCTCCCTGACAGCCGACAGCTCTCCTTCTGCTCAGCGGCATGAATTATAGATGAAGCTCCCTTCAGCTCGGGGAGGAGCTGATTAGCATACAGACTGTGTGAGGATGTGCAGAATTACCATGGAAATGTTGAACTATGTGTGTGTGTCCTGAGGCCTCTCAGGGTGTTTCCCAGCATGCACCAGGGGAAGTTAAACAGTCTGTTTGTGTCCAACATGCAGCAGGATGGCCAGAAACTGTAAAAAAGAAGCCAAAGTAACCCAGAAAAGTTCTGTTCAGGTTCTGATTCACCGAGGGGAACATTAGTGAACGTGGGGAACATCAGTGAACGTGGGGAACATTGGTGAACGTGGGGAACATCAGTGAACGTGGGGAACATCGGTGAACGTGGGGAACATCGGTGAACGTGGGGAACATCTGTGAATGTGGGGAACATTAATGAATGTGGGGAACATTAGTGAACGTGGGGAACATCGGTGAACGTGGGGAACATCGGTGAACGTGGGGAACATTAGTGAACGTGGGGAACATCGGTGAATGTGGGGAACATTAATGAATGTGGGGAACATTAGTGAATGTGGGGAACATCGGTGAACGTGGGGAACATCGGTGAATGTGGGGAACATTAATGAATGTGGGGAACATTAGTGAATGTGGGGAACATCGGTGAACGTGGGGAACATTAATGAACGTGGGGAACATCGGTGAATGTGGGGAACATTAATGAATGTGGGGAACATTAGTGAACGTGGGGAACATCGGTGAACGTGGGGAACATCGGTGAACGTGGGGAACATTAATGAATGTGGGGAACATTAGTGAACGTGGGGAACATCGGTGAACGTGGGGAACATCGGTGAATGTGGGGAACATTAGTGAACGTGGGGAACATCGGTGAACGTGGGGAACATCGGTGAACGTGGGGAACATCGGTGAACGTGGGGAACATCGGTGAACGTGGGGAACATTAGTGAACGTGGGGAACATCAGTGAACGTGGGGAACATCGGTGAACGTGGGGAACATTAGTGAACGTGGGGAACATCGGTGAATGTGGGGAACATTAGTGAACGTGGGGAACATCGGTGAACGTGGGGAACATCGGTGAACGTGGGGAACATCGGTGAACGTGGGGAACATTAGTGAACGTGGGGAACATCTGTGAACGTGGGGAACATCAGTGAATGTGGGGAACATTAGTGAACGTGGGGAACATCTGTGAACGTGGGGAACATCAGTGAACGTGGGGAACATCAGTGAACGTGGGGAACATCGGTGAACGTGAGGAACATCGGTGAACGTGGGGAACATCAGTGAACGTGGGGAACATCGGTGAACGTGAGGAACATCGGTGAACGTGGGGAACATCGGTGAACGTGGGGAACATCGGTGAACGTGGGGAACATCGGTGAACGTGGGGAACATCAGTGAATGTGGGGAACATTAGTGAACGTGGGGAACATCTGTGAACGTGGGGAACATCGGTGAATGTGGGGAACATTAGTGAACGTGGGGAACATCGGTGAACGTGGGGAACATCGGTGAACGTGGGGAACATTAGTGAACGTGGGGAACATCGGTGAACGTTGGGAACATCGGTGAACGTGGGGAACATCGGTGAACGTGGGGAACATCGGTGAATGTGGGGAACATTAGTGAACGTGGGGAACATCGGTGAACGTTGGGAACATCAGTGAACGTTGGGAACATCGGTGAACGTGGGGAACATCGGTGAACGTGGGGAACATCGGTGAACGTGGGGAACATTAGTGAACGTGGGGAACATCAGTGAACGTTGGGAACATCGGTGAACGTGGGGAACATCGGTGAACGTGGGGAACATCGGTGAACGTGGGGAACATCGGTGAACGTGGGGAACATTAGTGAACGTGGGGAACATCAGTGAACGTTGGGAACATCGGTGAACGTGGGGAACATCGGTGAACGTGGGGAACATCGGTGAACGTGGGGAACATTAGTGAACGTGGGGAACATCAGTGAACGTGGGGAACATTAATGAACGTGGGGAACATCGGTGAATGTGGGGAACATTAATGAACGTGGGGAACATTAGTGAACGTGGGGAACATCGGTGAATGTGGGGAACATTAGTGAACGTGGGGAACATCAGTGAACGTGGGGAACATTAGTGAACGTGGGGAACATCAATGAACGTGGGGAACATCGGTGAACGTGGGGAACATCAATGAACGTGGGGAACATCGGTGAACGTGGGGAACATCGGTGAACGTGGGGAACATCGGTGAACGTGGGGAACATCGGTGAATGTGGGGAACATTAGTGACTGTGGGGAACATCAATGAACGTGGGGAACATCGGTGAACGTGGGGAACATCGGTGAACGTGGGGAACATCGGTGAACGTGGGGAACATCGGTGAACGTGGGGAACATCGGTGAACGTGGGGAACATCGGTGAACGTGGGGAACATCGGTGAATGTGGGGAACATTAGTGAATGTGGGGAACATCAATGAACGTGGGGAACATCGGTGAACGTGGGGAACATCGGTGAACGTGGGGAACATCGGTGAACGTGGGGAACATCGGTGAACGTGGGGAACATCGGTGAACGTGGGGAACATTGGTGAACGTGGGGAACATCGGTGAACGTGGGGAACATCGGTGAATGTGGGGAACATTAGTGAACGTGGGGAACATCGGTGAACGTGGGGAACATCGGTGAATGTGGGGAACATCGGTGAACGTGGGGAACATCGGTGAACGTGGGGAACATCGGTGAACGTGGGGAACATCGGTGAACGTGGGGAACATCGGTGAACGTGGGGAACATTAGTGAACGTGGGGAACATCGGTGAACGTGGGGAACATTAGTGAACGTGGGGAACATCGGTGAACGTGGGGAACATCAGTGAACGTGGGGAACATCGGTGAACGTGGGGAACATCGGTGAACGTGGGGAACATCGGTGAACGTGGGGAACATCGGTGAACGTGGGGAACATCGGTGAACGTGGGGAACATTAGTGAACGTGGGGAACATCGGTGAACGTGGGGAACATTAGTGAACGTGGGGAACATCGGTGAACGTGGGGAACATTAGTGAACGTGGGGAACATCGGTGAACGTGGGGAACATCGGTGAACGTGGGGAACATCGGTGAACGTGGGGAACATTAGTGAACGTGGGGAACATCGGTGAACGTGGGGAACATTAGTGAACGTGGGGAACATCGGTGAACGTGGGGAACATCGGTGAACGTGGGGAACATCGGTGAATGTGGGGAACATCGGTGAACGTGGGGAACATCGGTGAATGTGGGGAACATTAGTGAATGTGGGGAACATCGGTGAACGTGGGGAACATCGGTGAACGTGGGGAACATCGGTGAACGTGGGGAACATCGGTGAACGTGGGGAACATCGGTGAACGTGGGGAACATCGGTGAACGTGGGGAACATTAGTGAACGTGGGGAACATCGGTGAACGTGGGGAACATCGTTGAACGTGGGGAACATCGGTGAACGTGGGGAACATTAGTGAACGTGGGGAACATCAGTGAACGTGGGGAACATCGGTGAACGTGGGGAACATCGTTGAACGTGGGGAACATCGTTGAACGTGGGGAACATCGGTGAACGTGGGGAACATCGGTGAACGTGGGGAACATCGGTGAACGTGGGGAACATCGGTGAACGTGGGGAACATCGGTGAACGTGGGGAACATCGGTGAACGTGGGGAACATCGGTGAACGTGGGGAACATCGTTGAACGTGGGGAACATCGGTGAACGTGGGGAACATCGGTGAACGTGGGGAACATCGGTGAACGTGGGGAACATCGGTGAACGTGGGGAACATCGGTGAACGTGGGGAACATCGGTGAACGTGGGGAACATCGGTGAACGTGGGGAACATCGGTGAACGTGGGGAACATCGGTGAACGTGGGGAACATCGGTGAACGTGGGGAACATCGGTGAACGTGGGGAACATCGGTGAACGTGGGGAACATCTGTGAATGTGGGGAACATTAGTGAATGTGGGGAACATTAGTGAATGTGGGGAACATCAGTGAATGTGGGGAACATTAGTGAATGTGGGGAACATCGGTGAACGTGGGGAACATTAGTGAATGTGGGGAACATCGGTGAACGTGGGGAACATCGGT
Organism: Leuresthes tenuis; assembly: GCF_036924035.1. Classification (NCBI taxonomy): domain Eukaryota; kingdom Metazoa; phylum Chordata; class Actinopteri; order Atheriniformes; family Atherinopsidae; genus Leuresthes; species Leuresthes tenuis. The sequence continues at coordinate 172,726 of NW_027325370.1, forward strand.
GAATGTGGGGAACATCGGTGAATGTGGGGAACATCGGTGAACGTGGGGAACATCGGTGAACGTGGGGAACATCGGTGAACGTGGGGAACATCGGTGAACGTGGGGAACATCGTTGAACGTGGGGAACATCGGTGAACGTGGGGAACATCGGTGAACGTGGGGAACATCGGTGAACGTGGGGAACATCGGTGAACGTGGGGAACATCGGTGAACGTGGGGAACATCGGTGAATGTGGGGAACATCGGTGAACGTGGGGAACATTAATGAACGTGGGGAACATCGGTGAATGTGGGCTCTGCAGAGGTGTGACCTCTTTCACAGGTATAGACAGGTGTGTTTGCTTTGTTTTTAGACCAGATTTCTTTTATGTGGCTGGTTTAGTATCAGTTTGGTGAAAAAGAGCTTCGGACAGGACTAAAGGCCAGTTCTGAGTCACATATATTGGCCGAGCTCACTCTAGCTTAGCCTAAGTTATGAACCCTGCTGCGCTGTTTGGTTCAAAGCCTCCCCCTCTGTTTACCTACTGCAGCTAAAGAGGAGCTGCCATGGTGGCCTCCTCCATCCCCCCATCAGTCGTCCTCGTCTTCCTCGCCATCCTCCCCCCTCCCTCCCAGCCCGCAGATGTCGTGGCGCAATGGGTGAAGCTGGAGGGCTCCCCGCTGTCTCACATGCTGCTCAACCCGGGGGTGGGGCTTCTGTATGTGGGCGGAGTTGACCACCTGTACCAGCTGACCTCGGACCTGGAAGTGGTGTCACATGTGAACACTGGCCCCCACCTGGACTCCCCAGACTGTCTCCCTCCCATATTTCCTCAGGACTGCCACTCAGCAGCGCCAACTCACAACCACAACAAGCTGCTGCTGATGGAGGCGGGGCAGGGGGCGGAGCCAGGGAGCCTGATTGTATGCGGCTCTCTCTTCCAAGGAATCTGTGAAAAGAGGTAACTTAGTGCTGGTTTCCACTCAATGTTTGCTGTTCATTTGTCATCATATTTTTCACTGATAAATAGTTTTAAATCAGCTGTGACACTCGTTCGTCCAACCTTCTCACCGTGTTTGTGAATCTTTCTGATGACTTCATGTATTTGTGTCCCCTCCTTCTCTGCAGGAGTCTATCCAACATCTCTCAGCTCATCTATCAGACCTCCAACCCCGTTGACACTCAGTACGTTGCAGCCAACGAACCTCGAGTCTCCACTGTTGGTGTGGTAATAACCACAAAGAGCAAACAGGATGCAGATGGGGCTGGCGGCCTGCTGCACCTGATGCTGGTTGGTCGAGGTTACACCAGCAAGGGTCCTGGCGACATCCCACCGATCACAACACGCCGTCTGTTCCCTGTGAATCCACCTCGCAGGGCTTTTTCTCAGGAGGAGGAGCTTGGGAAACTCGTGGTGGGAAGTTACTCTGAGTACAACAACCACTTTGTGAAAGCTGTTGCCCACGGCAACCACGTCTACTTCCTGTTCTCCCGGCGCGATATGTGGCACAAGAAGGAGTACCGGACGTACGCCTCCAGGCTCTGCGTCTCCGATCGCAGCTTCTATTCGTACGTGGAGGTGCCCCTGCTGTGCGAGGGCGGCTACAACCTGGCTCAGGGGGCGTGGTTTGGTAACCACTCGGGCGAGGCCGTTCTGTTCGTTGTCATGGCAGCAGGGCAGGCATCTACACCTGTGGCGACAAGTCGCTCAGCACTCTGTGTTTATGAGATTGGACAGCTGGACGCCATGATGCTGAGGGCACAGGAAGTGTGTTATACAGAGGGCGGGCGGGGCAGCGGCGGACAAGAAGAGGCCTACATCGAATACGCCGTGTCGTCAAAGTGTCTCAGGCTACCGAAGGTAAACACCTGCGAACAGGTAACACACGTAACCACATAGCTTGACACTCCTCAGAGGGGGCAACATTCAGATGTTCTGGTTCTGTGTTCCGAGGCTCAAAGGCAGGCGTTCCTCACCAGATGTTTGTGGACAGCTTCAGAAACACGTTCAGAAAGATCTGAACAGCAGAGGTTTAAACTGTCTGTCCTCTCTGTCTGTGTGAACCATTCAATCACACGCATTGATCTGCTCTAATCCAAGAGGTACATCTGATGACATCACAATTCACTGATGACATCACAGATTCGGAGCTGTTTTGGAAAAAGCTGTTGATGGTCATCACCTGTGTCACTGTGTGTGTGTCTGTGTGTGTGTGTGTGTGTGTGTGTGTGTGTGTGCGTGTGTGTGTGTGTGTGTGTGTGTGTGTGTGTGTGTCTCTGTGTGTGTCTGTCTGTGTGTGTGTGAGTGTGTGTCTCTGTGTGTGTCTGTGTGTGTGTGTGTGTGAGTCTGTGTGAGTGTGAGTGTGTGTGTGTGTGTGTGTGTGTGTGTGTGTGTGTGTGTGTGTGTGTGTGGATTATCCTGGGCAGCTGTCACTCAAATACACACAGCTGGCAGGATTTGACGGATTTGACCCACATAACATTCAGATTAAAGTGTGTTAGAGGAAGCTTCAGTGTTTGTTTGTTTCTCACTGAGCGCCGTTTCTTTACAAGGACTCTCTTTCGGAGTACCCCTGTGGGGGAGAGCACACCCCCAACCCCATCGCCAGCGCCGTGCCCGTTCAGGCCACGCCCACCGTCACCCTGGCTACCCAGCTGACGGCCGTCACCGCAGCAACGGAAGCAGGACTCACCATCGCCTTCCTGGGCGACCGCGAGGGACGACTGTATAAGGTGACATCACGCAAAAACACACGTGCACATTTTTAACCTCCAAGTGCGAACACGTGGCACGGTGACCGGTCTGCCGGTACTGGTTCTGACACCAGAACCTTACTTCCTGCCTCGCTGCCTCACAGATGTGAACAGCAGAGCTTTGATTCTCTCATCAATATTTAGGGAATGATTCAGGTGCACCTGCTGAGTCTTTACCCAGAGTGCACCTGCTGGGTCTTTACCCAGAGTGCACCTGCTGGGTCTTTACCCAGAGTGCACCTGCTGGGTCTTTACCCAGAGTGCACCCGCTGGGTCTTTACCCAGAGTGCACCTGCACCCGCTGGGTCTTTACCCAGAGTGCACCTGCTGGGTCTTTACCCAGAGTGCACCTGCTGAGTCTTTACCCAGAGTGCACCTGCTGGGTCTTTACCCAGAGTGCACCTGCTGGGTCTTTACCCAGAGTGCACCCGCTGGGTCTTTACCCAGAGTGCACCTGCACCCGCTGGGTCTTTACCCAGAGTGCACCCGCTGGGTCTTTACCCAGAGTGCACCCGCTGGGTCTTTACCCAGAGTGCACCAGCTGGGTCTTTACCCAGAGTGCACCAGCTGGGTCTTTACCCAGAGTGCACCTGCTGGGTCTTTACCCAGAGTGCACCCGCTGGGTCTTTACCCAGAGTGCACCTGCTGGGTCTTTACCCAGAGTGCACCCGCTGGGTCTTTACCCAGAGTGCACCTGCACCCGCTGGGTCTTTACCCAGAGTGCACCTCCACCCGCTGGGTCTTTACCCACAGTGCACCTGCTGGGTCTTTACCCAGAGTGCACCTCCACCCGCTGGGTCTTTACCCACAGTGCACCCGCTGGGTCTTTACCCAGAGTGCACCTGCACCTGCTGGGTCTTTACCCAGAGTGCACCCGCTGGGTCTTTACCCACAGTGCACCCGCTGGGTCTTTACCCAGAGTGCACCTGCACCTGCTGGGTCTTTACCCAGAGTGCACCTGCTGGGTCTTTACCCAGAGTGCACCTGCACCTGCTGGGTCTTTACCCAGAGTGCACCCGCTGGGTCTTTACCCACAGTGCACCCGCTGGGTCTTTACCCAGAGTGCACCTGCACCTGCTGGGTCTTTACCCAGAGTGCACCTGCTGGGTCTTTACCCAGAGTGCACCTGCACCTGCTGGGTCTTTACCCAGAGTGCACCTGCTGGGTCTTTACCCAGAGTGCACCCGCTGGGTCTTTACCCACAGTGCACCTGCTGGGTCTTTACCCAGAGTGCACCTGCACCCGCTGGGTCTTTACCCAGAGTGCACCTGCACCCGCTGGGTCTTTACCCAGAGTGCACCTGCACCCGCTGGGTCTTTACCCAGAGTGCACCTGCTGGGTCTTTACCCAGAGTGCACCTGCACCTGCTGGGTCTTTACCCAGAGTGCACCCGCTGGGTCTTTACCCAGAGTGCACCCGCTGGGTCTTTACCCAGAGTGCACCCGCTGGGTCTTTACCCAGAGTGCACCCGCTGGGTCTTTACCCAGAGTGCACCCGCTGGGTCTTTACCCAGAGTGCACCCGCTGGGTCTTTACCCAGAGTGCACCCGCTGGGTCTTTACCCAGAGTGCACCCGCTGGGTCTTTACCCAGAGTGCACCCGCTGGGTCTTTACCCAGAGTGCACCCGCTGGGTCTTTACCCACAGTGCACCCGCTGGGTCTTTACCCACAGTGCACCTGCTGGGTCTTTACCCACAGTGCACCTGCTGGGTCTTTACCCAGAGTGCACCTGCACCTGCTGGGTCTTTACCCAGAGTGCACCTGCTGGGTCTTTACCCAGAGTGCACCTGCTGGGTCTTTACCCAGAGTGCACCTGCTGGGTCTTTACCCAGAGTGCACCTGCTGGGTCTTTACCCAGAGTGCACCTGCTGGGTCTTTACCCAGAGTGCACCTGCTGGGTCTTTACCCAGAGTGCACCCGCTGGGTCTTTACCCAGAGTGCACCTGGGCAACTGTCAGCTAATCAACAAGGTTTGGACCCTGAAAGCCCGGCTTTCCTGCCGTGTGTCTCCTGTTTTTGTAGGTGAGGAGCCAAAAGGAGGAACTCTGCAGGACTTTGTTACTTAACTGGACCCGGTCATCAGGCCTCTGGTGAAAACTGGGTCAGAACCCTGTCATCATGCTGCATCCATTTTTTTGACAGCAGCAGAACCACCAGTTTACAGTCTGGGCATGAAGTCCGACTCAGTTGATCTTTCCAGTGTGGACCCCACCTGCACACATGACGAGCACAGGCACCGGTACCAGGTTCTGTCTGAGTTTAGGTTGAACGGGCTTTGTCCTGGTTCTGAGAGACCTAGATTCAGGTAACAACCAGAGGGTGGTTTTTCAGTGGCAGGATTTCTGTATTTGTGGATTTTGTTTTAGACTTTTCTCTTTGTGACTGGAAACTGGGTAAAATCAGAACCTAAAGCCAGTTCAGTTCTTACTGGGCTGAACTAGCGAAGGTGAAGGGTTAGGGTTAGGGTTAACCCTAACCCTAACCCTAACCCACAGATTGTTCATCATCTGAGAACAACTGAAACTCTTTTTGAGTTCAGAGGCTGAGGACACAAAATTAAATCAGCAGAGATACTGATCAGATTATTGATCATCTTTCCCTGACAGAAAGAAATCATTCTGATTGGTCAGCTGAGCTCAGCTCCACCTGTTCTACATCAACGTGCACAGATCCACGCTCACAGAGCTGAGAACCAACCTTCATGTTGTTGGTTGGATAACCGGGAGATAAGCTGTCGGATCTGTTTCAGAATACAAACTGTTGTCCTGGACAGCTGGTGTTACATCCGTACAAACTCTACCTGATCAATAAATCCCAGATGAGGATGTCAGTTTACCTCAGGCTCTCCTGCTGCTGGGATACAGCAGCGCCACCCGGTGGTGGGCGGAGGCGTCCCAGTGCTTCCCTTCTGTTGTTGCTGACAGTCGCAGCTTCCAGCATCTCACGGTGCTTCAGCTGTCAGAACACAGATGGTTCTGTGAGGCCAGGACCCGATCAGATCCTGCAGGACCCGATCAGATCCTGCAGGAACCTTCAGAAGAGAGGAGTCAGAGCTGACCTCTGTGAACTCCCCTGTGTTGCAGGTATTGGTGCGCTCCGGCAGGTCCGGCGACCTGTATGGCAGCGTGTTGGTTGACAGTGGCAGCGCCATCAGTGCTGATCTCCTTTTGGATGAGAGCCAGCAGCAAGTTTACGTTTTAACCAATGACAAGGTAAGGAAACCTCCTCTTTCCTGCCGTCCTCTCCCCCTCTTCTGCAATTCATGTCCAATCAGAAGCTGAGGTCAGGTTTCCTGTCTTTGTTTCAGTTGTCGAAGGTTCCTGTGGCGTCCTGCGAGGCTCACACCGACTGTGCGTCCTGCCTCGCTGTCAGAGACCCGTACTGTGGCTGGTGTGTCCTGGAGGGACGGTAGGTCTGCCATCCGTCTGTCATCCATCCATTTATTATCCATCCATCATCCATCCATCCATCATCCATCATCCATCCATCCATCCATCCATCATCCATCCATCCATCCATTTATTATCCATCCATCCATCCATCCGTCCATCCATCCGTCCATCCATCCATCCATCATCCATCCATCCATCCATCCGTCTGTCATCCATCCATCATCCATCCATCATCCATCCATCCATCCATTTATTATCCATCCATCATCCATCCATCATCCATCCATTTATTATCCATCCATCCATCATCCATCCATCCATCCATCCATCCATCCATCCATCCATCCATCCATCCATCCATTTATTATCCATCCATCATCCATCCATCATCCATCCATTTATTATCCATCCATCCATCATCCATCCATCCATCCATCCATCCATCCATCCATCCATCCATCATCCATCCATCCATCCATCATCCATCCATCCATCTATTATCCATCCATCCATCCATCCATCCATCCATCATCCATCCATCCATCCATCCATCCATCCGTCCATCCATCCATCCATCATCCATCCATCATCCATCCATCCGTCCATCCATCCATCCATCATCCATCCATCCGTCTGTCATCCATCCATCATCCATCCATCATCCATCCATCCATCCATCCATCCATCATCCATCCATCCATCATCCATCCATCCATCCATCCATCATCCATCCATCCATCCATCCATCATCCATCATCCATCCATCCATCCATCCATCATCCATCCATCCATCATCCATCCATCCATCCATCCATCCATCATCCATCCATCCATCCATCCATCATCCATCCATCCATCCATCCATCCATCATCCATCATCCATCCATTTATTATCCATCCATCATCCATCCATCATCCATCCATTTATTATCCATCCATCCATCATCCATCCATCCATCCATCCATCCATCCATCCATCATCCATCCATCCATCCATCCATCATCCATCCATCCATCTATTATCCATCCATCCATCCATCCATCATCCATCCATCCATCCATCCATCCGTCCATCCATCCATCCATCATCCATCCATCATCCATCCATCCGTCCATCCATCCATCCATCATCCATCCATCCATCTATTATCCATCCATCCATCCATCCGTCTGTCATCCATCCATCATCCATCCATCATCCATCCATCCATCCATCCATCCATCATCCATCCATCCATCCATCCATCCATCCGTCCATCCATCCATCCATCATCCATCCATCATCCATCCATCCGTCCATCCATCCATCCATCATCCATCCATCCATCCATCCATCCATCCATCATCCATCCATCCATCCATCATCCATCCATCCATCCATCCATCATCCATCATCCATCCATTTATTATCCATCCATCATCCATCCATCATCCATCCATTTATTATCCATCCATCCATCATCCATCCATCCATCCATCCATCCATCCATCCATCATCCATCCATCCATCCATCCATCATCCATCCATCCATCCATCATCCATCCATCTATCCATTTATTATCCATCCATCCATCCATCCATCATCCATCTGTTTTAAAAGTTTTATTAAACTTTTATCATAAAACAGACTTTTATTTTTACTGACTGGAGAAGAAGAAAACTCCAGTACAGGTGGTTTGATCGGCACCATCTGGTGGCCATGAGAGGAGCTGTGCTTTTTACATCTGAATATCTAAATCATATCATCTGCTGGATGCCACAAACCTTTGTGCAACTAAATAATTCCTAATCTGAATTTGCCGTGTTCAGTCCCCCAAACTCCACCGACCTCACTGTAAATCATCTCTGCTGTTTGATGCCCGACCCTCAGAGAAACCTCGGTGAACACATTGGTTCAGACGGCACCCTCCACCCACACATGAAAAACTTTCAATCCTGCTTTTTTCAGTTAAGAACAATCTCCAAAATAAAAGCGTTGCTTCACCCCCCAGATTTAGACACACATTTATCCTCTCTGGCCTGGATTATTGTAGTTATGGGCCAGAAATCCCTCTCCTGTCAGCAGCTGGCACAGGAAGCAGCAGCCTGCTTCTCTCTGGTTCTGATAGACGACGTCACATCAGCCCAATCCTGGCTGCCTCTACGCTTTAGAAGGGATTTTAAGATTTCACTGATCACTTTTAAAGCTTGAATGCATCTGGTCCCACGCTAGATATCAGAAATGTTGACCTCACAGCCTTGGATCCTCGGGGGCGGGGCCACTTTGCTATCAGGGCCCCTCGAGTTTGGCATTAATTTCCCTGTCCTTTGTTTATTTAATAATGTTATTCACATATTTTAAACTTTTATTCCCTGTTGTTTGTTTCTTGACTTTTGATAACTGTTCACAGTTTCCTTCACCTGGGTTTGGGTTAACTTAGCTTCTTACAGTTTGTAACTGTTATAAAAAGTTACTTCATAAATATTTGTGTTAGATCTTGTGATGCAGATATTAATCCTTTATTTTTGATTGATTCCAGTTCTGTTTTTTTTCTATGTCTAGATGTACCCGTAAACATCAGTGTCAGCGCCACCTGCAGGCCAACCATTGGCTCTGGAGTTTTGAACCGGCCAATCAGTGTGTCAGAGTACAGAGCCTGCAGCCAGCCAATCAGAGCAAGGAGGAGCAGAGACTGGTGTGTTATTGATGTTGTTCTGGTCTGGTAGAATTACCTTGTCTTCTGGAGCTCGGAATATAAACATAATATTCCTTTTTGTTGCTTTACTGATGATCTTCAGGTCTGTTTGCAGTGAGTTAGAAGCTGAAACCCACTGAAGCCTTCACTGGACGGTCTAACTGACCATAAAACCTGCATGAAGTCAAACTTTCTGAATGAAAATAAGACTTTTGTTTGGAGAATCTGTTTCTGTTCCACGGTTCTGCTGGTACTCTGGACCGTTCGGCTCCATAAAGTCGTTCTGCTGTCAGAAATCTGGCTCTGATGTTTTACTTCTCCTTTAAGTTTCATCAGAAAGTGGCCGGGCCTTCCTCGCGCCTCTTTGTCAAGAACGCTCTGCAGTTTCCACTGAAGTGCATCAGTTTGAGGTACAGGCAGGAGAAAACATGCCTAGTATCAGAGCTGAGGGACTCCAGGGATCAGCTGGTCAAAGGAATAGAGGCAGATGAGGGCAAGCCATCAGCAGGCTGCAGCTCAGAGAGGTCCAGTGACACCCTACCATGACCCTGCAACCTCTCCCACTGGTCTGGGAGTAAAGTGCACAATGTGCAACAACACCTCCACAGGCCTCCAACACATCCTGTCCTGGCGCTACAGGTGCAGACACAGCCAGCTCTGCTTACTCCTGGGTTAGGGTTAGCCAGGAGCTACAGAAGCTGAGTTCTTGGAGGTATGCAGGGTCGAGACCAGCAGGAAAAACAGCTCTGCTTACTCCTGGGAGGGCACGACAGCTGAGAGCTGACCAGGCAGCTAGTCTTCCCACAGAGGTCAAAGAGTCCTCTCTCAGACCAGACTGCGTGCTCCACAGCTGCAAGAAAGATCACCATCAACTCAGTCCTTTGAGAGGAAGGGATACCAACGACAAATGAGTTCAAGGGACGTATCGGGGGGCAGGCCAGGTAGCAACCTGGAGGTGGGATGCAGCAGCTTTGTGGGAAAGTCATTGATCCAACTTCTGAGGACAGCTGGAGTGACTGGGGGCCACCAAGGAGCTAGCAAACAAGGCAGAGAAGGCAAGCTACTGGTTGTGCCTTCAGACGAGGGATTGAACACCGAGATGAAACACCAGCTGGAGCTGAACAGGGGGCAAAACATCAGTGAATGGTTGCTCCAGCTGAAGACCCTGCAGCTGACCTGGAGGGCTTTAGAGCAGGAATACTCCACCTGTACAGATCAGCAGCTCAGCTCTGATGAAGCCTCTGAGTTACCCCCCTGTGATGTTGGTTGGTGTAGATCAGATTGGTTCAGATCTACGTTGTTTACAAAGAGTTCAGAACACAGCAGCTCGTCTTTAACTGACCTGAAAAAGCAGGAACACCAAACTCTGCTCTTGGCGTCCCTTCACTGACTCTGTGTTTCTGTCTCCAAGGTAACACTGTCTGTCGTCCAGCTTCCTGCTCTCCAGGGGGTGGAGTCTCTTTCCTGCGTCTTTGGGCACCTGCCACCTCAGCCTGCCAGCGTCATGGGAACAACTGTTACCTGTCAGTCACCGAAGCCGGAGCTCCTCCCAGCCATGCCAGCAGGAAGTGGTGAGCAGCCAGTTTCTGTAGGATTCATTCATTGTCCTGACTCCTGTCCTGACTCCTGTCCTGACTCCTGTCCTGACTCCTGTCCTGACTCCCGTCCTGACTCCCGTCCTGACTCCTGTCCTGACTCCTGTCCTGACTCCTGTCCTGACTCCTGTCCTGACTTGCTGACTGACTCCTGTCCTGACTCCTGTCCTGACTCCTGTCCTGACTCCTGTCCTGACTCCCGTCCTGACTCCCGTCCTGACTCCTGTCCTGACTCCTGTCCTGACTCCTGTCCTGACTTGCTGACTGACTCCTGTCCTGACTCCTGTCCTGACTCCCGTCCTGACTCCTGTCCTGACTCCTGTCCTGACTCCTGTCCTGACTCCTGTCCTGACTTGCTGACTGACTCCTGTCCTGACTCCCGTCCTGACTCCTGTCCTGACTCCTGTCCTGACTTGCTGACTGACTCCTGTCCTGACTCCTGTCCTGACTCCCGTCCTGACTCCCGTCCTGACTCCTGTCCTGACTCCTGTCCTGACTCCTGTCCTGACTTGCTGACTGACTCCTGTCCTGACTCCCGTCCTGACTCCTGTCCTGACTCCTGTCCTGACTTGCTGACTGACTCCTGTCCTGACTCCCGTCCTGACTCCTGTCCTGACTCCCGTCCTGACTCCTGTCCTGACTCCTGTCCTGACTCCTGTCCTGACTTGCTGACTGACTCCTGTCCTGACTCCCGTCCTGACTCCTGTCCTGACTCCTGTCCTGACTTGCTGACTGACTCCCGTCCTGACTCCTGTCCTGACTCCTGTCCTGACTCCCGTCCTGACTCCCGTCCTGACTCCTGTCCTGACTCCTGTCCTGACTCCTGTCCTGACTCCTGTCCTGACTTGCTGACTGACTCCTGTCCTGACTCCTGTCCTGACTTGCTGACTGACTCCTGTCCTGACTCCTGTCCTGACTCCCGTCCTGACTCCCGTCCTGACTCCTGTCCTGACTCCCGTCCTGACTCCTGTCCTGACTCCTGTCCTGACTCCTGTCCTGACTTGCTGACTGACTCCTGTCCTGACTCCCGTCCTGACTCCCGTCCTGACTCGTGTCCTGACTCGTGTCCTGACTCCTGTCCTGACTCCTGTCCTGACATGCTGACTGACTCCTGTCCTGACTCCTGTCCTGACATGCTGACTGACTCCTGTCCTGACTCCTGTCCTGACTCCCGTCCTGACTCCCGTCCTGACTCCTGTCCTGACTCCTGTCCTGACTCCTGTCCTGACTCCTGTCCTGACTTGCTGACTGACTCCTGTCCTGACTCCCGTCCTGACTCCTGTCCTGACTCCCGTCCTGACTCCTGTCCTGACTCCTGTCCTGACTTGCTGACTGACTCCTGTCCTGTCTCCTGTCCTGACTCCTGTCCTGACTCCTGTCCTGACTTGCTGACTGACTCCTGTCCTGACTCCCGTCCTGACTCCTGTCCTGACTCCTGTCCTGACTTGCTGACTGACTCCTGTCCTGACTCCTGTCCTGACTCCTGTCCTGACTCCTGTCCTGACTTGCTGACTGACTCCTGTCCTGTCTCCTGTCCTGTCTCCTGTCCTGACTCCTGTCCTGACTCCTGTCCTGACTTGCTGACTGACTCCTGTCCTGACTCCCGTCCTGACTCCTGTCCTGACTCCTGTCCTGACTTGCTGACTGACTCCTGTCCTGACTCCTGTCCTGTCTCCTGTCCTGACTCCTGTCCTGACTCCTGTCCTGACTCCTGTCCTGACTTGCTGACTGACTCCTGTCCTGTCTCCTGTCCTGTCTCCTGTCCTGACTCCTGTCCTGACTCCTGTCCTGACTCCTGTCCTGACTTGCTGACTGACTCCTGTCCTGACTCCTGTCCTGACTCCTGTCCTGACTTGCTGACTGACTCCTGTCCTGTCTCCTGTCCTGACTCCTGTCCTGACTCCTGTCCTGACTCCCGTCCTGACTCCCGTCCTGACTCCCGTCCTGACTCCTGTCCTGACTCCTGTCCTGACTCCTGTCCTGACTTGCTGACTGACTCCTGTCCTGACTCCTGTCCTGACTCCTGTCCTGACTCCTGTCCTGACTTGCTGACTGACTCCTGTCCTGTCTCCTGTCCTGACTCCTGTCCTGACTCCTGTCCTGACTCCTGTCCTGACTCCTGTCCTGACTTGCTGACTGACTCCTGTCCTGACTCCTGTCCTGACTTGCTGACTGACTCCTGTCCTGACTCCTGTCCTGACTCCTGTCCTGACTCCTGTCCTGACTTGCTGACTGACTCCTGTCCTGACTCCTGTCCTGACTCCTGTCCTGACTTGCTGACTGACTCCTGTCCTGACTCCTGTCCTGACTCCCGTCCTGACTCCCGTCCTGACTCCTGTCCTGACTCCTGTCCTGACTCCTGTCCTGACTCCTGTCCTGACTTGCTGACTGACTCCTGTCCTGTCTTCTGTCCTGACTCCTGTCCTGACTCCTGTCCTGACTTGCTGACTGACTCCTGTCCTGACTCCTGTCCTGACTTGCTGACTGACTCCTGTCCTGACTTGCTGACTGACTCCTGTCCTGACTCCTGTCCTGACTCCCGTCCTGACTCCCGTCCTGACTCCTGTCCTGACTCCCGTCCTGACTCCCGTCCTGACTCCTGTCCTGACTCCCGTCCTGACTCCCGTCCTGACTCCCGTCCTGACTCCCGTCCTGACTCCTGTCCTGACTCCTGTCCTGACTCCTGTCCTGACTTGCTGACTGACTCCTGTCCTGACTCCCGTCCTGACTCCTGTCCTGACTCCTGTCCTGATTTGCTGACTGACTCCTGTCCTGACTCCTGTCCTGACTCCCGTCCTGACTCCCGTCCTGACTCCTGTCCTGACTCCTGTCCTGACTCCTGTCCTGACTCCTGTCCTGACTTGCTGACTGACTCCTGTCCTGTCTTCTGTCCTGACTCCTGTCCTGACTCCTGTCCTGACTTGCTGACTGACTCCTGTCCTGACTCCTGTCCTGACTTGCTGACTGACTCCTGTCCTGACTTGCTGACTGACTCCTGTCCTGACTCCTGTCCTGACTCCCGTCCTGACTCCCGTCCTGACTCCTGTCCTGACTCCCGTCCTGACTCCCGTCCTGACTCCCGTCCTGACTCCTGTCCTGACTCCTGTCCTGACTCCTGTCCTGACTTGCTGACTGACTCCTGTCCTGTCTCCTGTCCTGACTCCTGTCCTGACTCCTGTCCTGACTTGCTGACTGACTCCTGTCCTGACTCCTGTCCTGACTCCTGTCCTGACTTGCTGACTGACTTCTGTCCTGACTCCTGTCCTGACTCCTGTCCTGACTCCTGTCCTGACTTGCTGACTGACTCCTGTCCTGTCTCCTGTCCTGACTCCTGTCCTGACTCCTGTCCTGACTTGCTGACTGACTCCTGTCCTGACTCCTGTCCTGACTCCTGTCCTGACTCCCGTCCTGACTCCCGTCCTGACTCCTGTCCTGACTCCTGTCCTGACTCCTGTCCTGACTTGCTGACTGACTCCTGTCCTGACTCCTGTCCTGACTCCTGTCCTGACTCCTGTCCTGACTCCTGTCCTGACTTGCTGACTGACTCCTGTCCTGACTCCTGTCCTGACTTGCTGACTGACTCCTGTCCTGACTTGCTGACTGACTCCTGTCCTGACTCCTGTCCTGACTCCCGTCCTGACTCCCGTCCTGACTCCTGTCCTGACTCCCGTCCTGACTCCCGTCCTGACTCCTGTCCTGACTCCCGTCCTGACTCCCGTCCTGACTCCCGTCCTGACTCCCGTCCTGACTCCTGTCCTGACTCCTGTCCTGACTCCTGTCCTGACTTGCTGACTGACTCCTGTCCTGACTCCCGTCCTGACTCCTGTCCTGACTCCTGTCCTGATTTGCTGACTGACTCCTGTCCTGACTCCTGTCCTGACTCCTGTCCTGACTCCCGTCCTGACTCCCGTCCTGACTCCTGTCCTGACTCCTGTCCTGACTCCTGTCCTGACTCCTGTCCTGACTTGCTGACTGACTCCTGTCCTGTCTTCTGTCCTGACTCCTGTCCTGACTCCTGTCCTGACTTGCTGACTGACTCCTGTCCTGACTCCTGTCCTGACTTGCTGACTGACTCCTGTCCTGACTTGCTGACTGACTCCTGTCCTGACTCCTGTCCTGACTCCCGTCCTGACTCCCGTCCTGACTCCTGTCCTGACTCCCGTCCTGACTCCCGTCCTGACTCCCGTCCTGACTCCTGTCCTGACTCCTGTCCTGACTCCTGTCCTGACTTGCTGACTGACTCCTGTCCTGTCTCCTGTCCTGACTCCTGTCCTGACTCCTGTCCTGACTTGCTGACTGACTCCTGTCCTGACTCCTGTCCTGACTCCTGTCCTGACTTGCTGACTGACTTCTGTCCTGACTCCTGTCCTGACTCCTGTCCTGACTCCTGTCCTGACTTGCTGACTGACTCCTGTCCTGTCTCCTGTCCTGACTCCTGTCCTGACTCCTGTCCTGACTTGCTGACTGACTCCTGTCCTGACTCCTGTCCTGACTCCTGTCCTGACTCCCGTCCTGACTCCCGTCCTGACTCCTGTCCTGACTCCTGTCCTGACTCCTGTCCTGACTTGCTGACTGACTCCTGTCCTGACTCCTGTCCTGACTCCTGTCCTGACTCCTGTCCTGACTCCTGTCCTGACTTGCTGACTGACTCCTGTCCTGACTCCTGTCCTGACTCCTGTCCTGACTCCTGTCCTGACTTGCTGACTGACTCCTGTCCTGACTCCTGTCCTGACTCCTGTCCTGACTCCCGTCCTGACTCCTGTCCTGACTCCTGTCCTGACTCCTGTCCTGACTCCTGTCCTGACTCCCGTCCTGACTCCTGTCCTGACTCCTGTCCTGACTCCTGTCCTGACTTGCTGACTGACTCCTGTCCTGACTCCTGTCCTGACTCCCGTCCTGACTCCCGTCCTGACTCCTGTCCTGACTCCTGTCCTGACTCCTGTCCTGACTCCTGTCCTGACTTGCTGACTGACTCCTGTCCTGACTCCTGTCCTGACTCCTGTCCTGACTCCTGTCCTGACTCCTGTCCTGACTTGCTGACTGACTCCTGTCCTGTCTCCTGTCCTGACTCCTGTCCTGACTCCTGTCCTGACTCCTGTCCTGACTTGCTGACTGACTCCTGTCCTGACTCCTGTCCTGACTCCTGTCCTGACTTGCTGACTGACTCCTGTCCTGACTCCTGTCCTGACTCCCGTCCTGACTCCTGTCCTGACTCCTGTCCTGACTCCTGTCCTGACTCCTGTCCTGACTCCCGTCCTGACTCCTGTCCTGACTCCTGTCCTGACTCCTGTCCTGACTCCCGTCCTGACTCCTGTCCTGACTCCTGTCCTGACTCCTGTCCTGACTTGCTGACTGACTCCTGTCCTGACTCCCGTCCTGACTCCCGTCCTGACTCCTGTCCTGACTCCTGTCCTGACTCCTGTCCTGACTCCTGTCCTGACTTGCTGACTGACTCCTGTCCTGACTCCTGTCCTGACTCCTGTCCTGACTTGCTGACTGACTCCTGTCCTGTCTCCTGTCCTGACTCCTGTCCTGACTTGCTGACTGACTCCTGTCCTGACTCCTGTCCTGACTCCTGTCCTGACTCCTGTCCTGACTCCTGTCCTGACTTGCTGACTGACTCCTGTCCTGACTCCCGTCCTGACTCCCGTCCTGACTCCTGTCCTGACTCCTGTCCTGACTCCTGTCCTGACTTGCTGACTGACTCCTGTCCTGTCTCCTGTCCTGACTCCTGTCCTGTCTCCTGTCCTGACTCCTGTCCTGACTCCTGTCCTGACTCCTGTCCTGACTTGCTGACTGACTCCTGTCCTGACTCCCGTCCTGACTCCTGTCCTGACTCCTGTCCTGACTCCCGTCTTGACTCCCGTCCTGACTCCTGTCCTGACTCCCGTCCTGACTCCTGTCCTGACTCCCGTCCTGACTCCCGTCCTGACTCCTGTCCTGTCTCCTGTCCTGACTCCTGTCCTGACTCCTGTCCTGACTTGCTGACTGACTCCTGTCCTGACTCCTGTCCTGACTCCTGTCCTGACTCCCGTCCTGACTCCTGTCCTGACTCCTGTCCTGACTCCTGTCCTGACTTGCTGACTGACTCCTGTCCTGACTCCTGTCCTGACTCCTGTCCTGACTCCTGTCCTGACTTGCTGACTGACTCCTGTCCTGACTCCTGTCCTGACTCCTGTCCTGACTCCTGTCCTGACTCCCGTCCTGACTCCCGTCCTGACTCCTGTCCTGACTCCTGTCCTGACTCCCGTCCTGACTCCTGTCCTGACTCCTGTCCTGACTTGCTGACTGACTCCTGTCCTGACTCCTGTCCTGACTCCTGTCCTGACTCCTGTCCTGACTCCCGTCCTGACTCCTGTCCTGACTCCTGTCCTGACTTGCTGACTGACTCCTGTCCTGACTCCTGTCCTGACTCCTGTCCTGACTTGCTGACTGACTCCTGTCCTGACTCCTGTCCTGATTCCTGTCCTGTCTCCTGTCCTGACTCCTGTCCTGACTCCTGTCCTGACTCCTGTCCTGACTTGCTGACTGACTCCTGTCCTGACTCCTGTCCTGACTCCTGTCCTGACTTGCTGACTGACTCCTGTCCTGACTCCTGTCCTGACTCCTGTCCTGACTCCTGTCCTGACCCCCGTCCTGACTCCCGTCCTGACTCCTGTCCTGACTCCTGTCCTGACTCCTGTCCTGACTCCTGTCCTGACTCCTGTCCTGACTCCTGTCCTGACTTGCTGACTGACTCCTGTCCTGACTCCTGTCCTGACCCCCGTCCTGACTCCCGTCCTGACTCCTGTCCTGACTCCTGTCCTGACTCCTGTCCTGACTCCCGTCCTGACTCCTGTCCTGACTCCTGTCCTGACTTGCTGACTCACTCCTGTCCTGACTCCTGTCCTGACTTGCTGACTGACTCCTGTCCTGACTCCTGTCCTGACTCCTGTCCTGACTCCTGTCCTGACTTGCTGACTGACTCCTGTCCTGACTCCTGTCCTGACTCCTGTCCTGACTTGCTGACTGACTCCTGTCCTGACTCCTGTCCTGACTCCCGTCCTGACTCCTGTCCTGACTCCTGTCCTGACTCCTGTCCTGACTCCTGTCCTGACTCCTGTCCTGACTTGCTGACTGACTCCTGTCCTGACTCCTGTCCTGACTCCTGTCCTGACTCCTGTCCTGACCTTTCTGCTTGCAGATCACATGATCCTGCCCGTTTCCCTGATGTTTAATCAGGTCAGCATCACCACAGGAAACATGACCTTCTACGACTGTGGAGCCGTGAGTCGCCTGAACCAGAGCTCCCAGTAAGACACCCAGCAACAGCCAGTCTTTGAAGAGGAAGGTGGCTGTGATTCTGATGATAATGTGTGTTTCAGGTGTTTGGCTTGTGTCAGCACTGCATGGAGGTGTAACTGGTGTCCTCTGGATCAACTTTGCACTCACAAGCAGAACTGTCCAAACCAGAACATCATCCAGAACCAGAGGGTGAGACCACTGTCCATCCATCCATCAGTTTGTCTGTGTGACTGATGTTTTGTCTCAGTCTCCCTTCTGTCTACCTGCAGGACTCTCCTGGTCCCACTTCCTGTCCTCTGATCTTCTCCCTAAAGAGTCCTGCCTTAGTGCCCATGGGCCTGAGCACCACAGTGGTTCTGCTGGGTCGGAATCTGGACGTTTACACGGTGAGACTCTGTTTATTGTTGTTCTTCATGTGTCGACCCTCTGAGACGGGGGGGGGACAGGATCTGGAGGTGCAGTCGGGGGGAGGAGGGCGTCTGGTTTGGGAACCTCAGGGTTACTTCTGTTGACCTTCAGCTCACAGCTGAGTGTGAAGCAGCTGGGATGAAAGTCAGCTCTTCCAGATCTGAGGCCACGGTTCTGAACCTCCGGGTCGGGGATGAGTCTCTGCCTCAGCTGATGATAAAATGGATGGATGGATGGATGGTGGATGGATGGATGGATGGTGGATGGATGGATGGATGATAAATGGATGGATGGATGGATGGTGGATGGATGGATGGATGATAAATGGATGGATGGATGGATGGTGGATGGATGGATGGATGATAAATGGATGGATGGATGGATGATGGATGGATAATAAATGGATGGATGGATGATGGATGGATGGATGGATGGATGGATGATGGATGATGGATGGATGGATAATAAATGGATGGATGGATGGATGGATGGATGGATGGATGGTGGATGGATGGATGGATGATAAATGGATGGATGATGGATGATGGATGGATGGATGGATGGATGGATGGATGGATGGATGATGGATGGATGGATGGATGGATGGATGGATGGATGGATGCATAATAAATGGATGGATGGATGATGGATGGATGGATAATAAATGGATGGATGGATGATGGATGATAAATGGATGGATGGATGGATGGATGATGGATGATGGATGGATGGATGGATGGATGGATGGATGGATGGATGGATAATAAATGGATGGATGGATGATGGATGATAAATGGATGGATGGATGGATGGATGGATGGATGATGGATGGATGGATAATAAATGGATGGATGGATGGATAATAAATGGATGGATGGATGATGGATGGATGGATAATAAATAGATGGATGGATGGATGATGGATGGATGGATGATGGATGGATGATGGATGGATGGATGGATGATGGATGGATGGATGGATGATGGATGGATGGATAATAAATGGATGGATGGATGGATAATAAATAGATGGATGGATGGATGGATGGATGGATGATGGATGGATGGATAATAAATAGATGGATGGATGGATGATGGATGGATGGATAATAAATGGATGGATGGATGGATGGATGGATGGTGGATGGATGGATGGATGATAAATGGATGGATGATGGATGATGGATGGATGGATGGATGGATGGATGATGGATGGATGGATGGATGGATGGATGGATGGATGGATGGATGGATGGATGCATAATAAATGGATGGATGGATGATGGATGGATGGATAATAAATGGATGGATGGATGATGGATGATAAATGGATGGATGGATGGATGGATGATGGATGATGGATGGATGGATGGATGGATGGATGGATAATAAATGGATGGATGGATGATGGATGATAAATGGATGGATGGATGGATGGATGGATGGATGGATGATGGATGGATGGATAATAAATGGATGGATGGATGGATAATAAATGGATGGATGGATGATGGATGGATGGATAATAAATAGATGGATGGATGGATGATGGATGGATGGATGATGGATGGATGATGGATGGATGGATGGATGATGGATGGATGGATGGATGATGGATGGATGGATAATAAATGGATGGATGGATGGATAATAAATAGATGGATGGATGGATGGATGGATGATGGATGGATGGATAATAAATAGATGGATGGATGATGGATGGATGGATGATGGATAATAAATAGATGGATGGATGATGGATGGATGGATGGATGGATGGATGGATGGATAATAAATGGATGGATGGATGATGGATGGATGGATAATAAATGGATGGATGGATGGATGGATGATAAATGGATGGATGGATGGATGGATGGATAATAAATGGATGGATGGATGGATGGATGGATGGTGGATGGATGATAAATGGATGGATGGATGATAAATGGATGGATGGATGGATGGATGGATGGTGGATGGATGATAAATGGATGGATGGATGATAAATGGATGGATGGATGATGGATGGATGATAAATGGATGGATGGATGATAAATGGATGGATGGATAATAGATGAACAGCAGAGTCAGAATATCCCATAATGTATCCATAATGTAACACAAGGAACTGGATGTTTTCTCTCTTATTTAAGAGATTTATTAATTAATTTTAATAAATGTATTTGTTTCAGATGTTTAATTAGATGAAGAATGACTCTGTGGAAACTGTTTGGTCTGCAGGATGAAGCTCAGTATTTGTGCGTCATTGAGATCGAAGGAGTTCAGTTTAACCTGACAGCTGCTGTGGAGAGAACACCTGACAACACCCACACCTTCACCTGCAGCAGCCACCGGGTAACACTCACTGCCCCCACCTGTCTGACACCTGCCTCCACCTGTCTGACTGCCTACACCTGTCTGACTGTCTCCACCTGTCTGACTCTCTCCACCTGTCTGACTGCCTCCACCTGTCTGACTCTCTCCACCTGTCTGACTGCCTCCACCTGTCTGACTGCCTCCACCTGTCTGACTCTCTCCACCTGTCTGACTCTCTCCACCTGTCTTACTCTCTCCACCTGTCTGACTCTCTCCACCTGTCTGACTCTCTCCACCTGTCTGACTGCCTCCACCTTTCTGACTGCCTCCACCTTTCTGACTGCCTCCACCTGCCTCCACCTGTCTGACTGCCTCCACCTGCCTCCACCTGTCTCCACTTGTCTGACTGCCTCCACCTGTCTGACTGCCTCCACCTGTCTGACTGCCTCCACCTGTCTGACTGCCTCCACCTGCCTCCACCTGTCTTACTCTCTCCACCTGTCTGACTCTCTCCACCTGTCTGACTGCCTCCACCTGTCTTACTCTTTCCACCTGTCTGACTCTCTCCACCTGTCTGACTGCCTCCACCTGTCTTACTCTTTCCACCTGTCTGACTCTCTCCACCTGTCTGACTCTCTCCACCTGTCTGACTCTTTCCACCTGTCTGACTCTATCCACCTGTCTGACTCTCTCCACCTGTCTGACTGCCTCCACCTGTCTGACTGCCTCCACCTGTCTGACTCTCTCCACCTGTCTGACTGCCTCCACCTGTCTGACTCTCTCCACCTGTCTGACTGCCTCCACCTGCCTCCACCTGTCTGACTGCCTCCACCTGCCTCCACCTGTCTGACTGCCTCCACCTGTCTGACTGCCTCCACCTGTCTGACTGCCTCCACCTGTCTGACTCTCTCCACCTGTCTGACTGCCTCCACCTGTCTCCACCTGTCTGACTCTCTCCACCTGTCTGACTGCCTCCACCTGTCTGACTCTCTCCACCTGTCTGACTCTCTCCACCTGTCTGACTGCCTCCACCTGTCTGACTGCCTCCACCTGTCTCCACCTGTCTTACTCTCTCCACCTGTCTGACTGCCTCCACCTGTCTCCACCTGTCTGACTGCCTCCACCTGTCTGACTGCCTCCACCTGTCTGACTGCCTCCACCTGTCTCCACCTGTCTGACTCTCTCCACCTGTCTGACTGCCTCCACCTGTCTCCACCTGTCTGACTCTCTCCACCTGTCTGACTGCCTCCACCTGTCTGACTCTCTCCACCTGTCTGACTGCCTCCACCTGCCTGACTGCCTCCACCTGTCTCCACCTGTCTGACTGCCTCCACCTGTCTGACTGCCTCCACCTGTCTGACTGCCTCCACCTGTCTGACTGCCTCCACCTGCCTCCACCTGTCTGACTGCCTCCACCTGTCTCCACCTGTCTGACTGCCTCCACCTGTCTCCACCTGTCTGACTGCCTCCACCTGTCTGACTGCCTCCACCTGTCTGACTGCCTCCACCTGCCTCCACCTGTCTGACTGCCTCCACCTGTCTCCACCTGTCTGACTGCCTCCACCTGTCTGACTGCCTCCACCTGTCTGACTGCCTCCACCTGTCTGACTCTCTCCACCTGTCTGACTGCCTCCACCTGTCTTACTCTTTACACCTGTCTGACTCTCTCCACCTGTCTGACTGCCTCCACCTGCCTCCACCTGTCTGCACCTGTCTTACTCTCTCCACCTGTCTGACTCTCTCCACCTGTCTGACTGCCTCCACCTGTCTTACTCTCTCCACCTGTCTGACTCTCTCCACCTGTCTGACTGCCTCCACCTGTCTTACTCTTTACACCTGTCTGACTCTCTCCACCTGTCTGACTGCCTCCACCTGCCTCCACCTGTCTGACTCTTTCCACCTGTCTGACTCTCTCCACCTGTCTGACTCTCTCCACCTGTCTGACTGCCTCCACCTTTCTGACTGCCTCCACCTTTCTGACTGCCTCCACCTTTCTGACTGCCTCCACCTGTCTCCACTTGTCTGACTGCCTCCACCTGTCTGACTGCCTCCACCTGTCTGACTGCCTCCACCTGCCTCCACCTGTCTTACTCTCTCCACCTGTCTGACTCTCTCCACCTGTCTGACTGCCTCCACCTGTCTTACTCTTTCCACCTGTCTGACTCTCTCCACCTGTCTGACTGCCTCCACCTGTCTTACTCTTTCCACCTGTCTGACTCTCTCCACCTGTCTGACTGCCTCCACCTGTCTGACTGCCTCCACCTGTCTGA
Source organism: Leuresthes tenuis (assembly GCF_036924035.1). Classification (NCBI taxonomy): domain Eukaryota; kingdom Metazoa; phylum Chordata; class Actinopteri; order Atheriniformes; family Atherinopsidae; genus Leuresthes; species Leuresthes tenuis. The sequence continues at coordinate 195,403 of NW_027325370.1, forward strand.
CTGCCTCCACCTGTCTGACTCTCTCCACCTGTCTGACTGCCTCCACCTGTCTCCACCTGTCTGACTCTCTCCACCTGTCTGACTGCCTCCACCTGTCTGACTCTCTCCACCTGTCTGACTCTCTCCACCTGTCTGACTGCCTCCACCTGTCTGACTGCCTCCACCTGCCTCCACCTGTCTTACTCTCTCCACCTGTCTGACTCTCTCCACCTGCCTGACTGCCTCCACCTGTCTGACTGCCTCCACCTGTCTCCACCTGTCTGACTGCCTCCACCTGTCTCCACCTGTCTGACTGCCTCCACCTGTCTGACTGCCTCCACCTGTCTGACTGCCTCCACCTGCCTCCACCTGTCTGACTGCCTCCACCTGTCTCCACCTGTCTGACTGCCTCCACCTGCCTGACTGCCTCCACCTGTCTGACTGCCTCCACCTGTCTCCACCTGTCTGACTCTCTCCACCTGTCTGACTGCCTCCACCTGTCTGACTCTCTCCACCTGTCTGACTCTCTCCACCTGTCTGACTGCCTCCACCTGTCTGACTGCCTCCACCTGTCTCCACCTGTCTTACTCTCTCCACCTGTCTGACTCTCTCCACCTGCCTGACTGCCTCCACCTGTCTGACTGCCTCCACCTGTCTCCACCTGTCTGACTGCCTCCACCTGTCTGACTGCCTCCACCTGTCTGACTGCCTCCACCTGCCTCCACCTGTCTGACTGCCTCCACCTGTCTCCACCTGTCTGACTGCCTCCACCTGTCTGACTGCCTCCACCTGTCTGACTGCCTCCACCTGCCTCCACCTGTCTGACTGCCTCCACCTGTCTCCACCTGTCTGACTGCCTCCACCTGTCTGACTGCCTCCACCTGTCTGACTGCCTCCACCTGTCTGACTCTCTCCACCTGTCTGACTCTCTCCACCTGTCTGACTGCCTCCACCTGTCTGACTGCCTCCACCTGTCTGACTCTCTCCACCTGTCTGACTGCCTCCACCTGTCTGACTGCCTCCACCTGTCTGACTCTCTCCACCTGTCTGACTGCCTCCACCTGTCTGACTCCCTCCACCTGTCTGACTCTCTCCACCTGTCTGACTCTCTCCACCTGTCTGACTGCCTCCACCTGTCTGACTGCCTCCACCTGTCTGACTCTCTCCACCTGTCTGACTGCCTCCACCTGTCTGACTGCCTCCACCTGTCTGACTCTCTCCACCTGTCTGACTGCCTCCACCTGTCTGACTGCCTCCACCTGTCTGACTCTCTCCACCTGTCTGACTGCCTCCACCTGTCTGACTGCCTCCACCTGTCTGACTCTCTCCACCTGTCTGACTCTCTCCACCTGTCTGACTGCCTCCACCTGCCTCCACCTGTCTGACTGCCTCCACCTGTCTCCACCTGTCTGACTCCCTCCACCTGTCTGACTGTCTCCACCTGTCTGACTGCCTCCACCTGTCTCCACCTGTCTGACTCTCTCCACCTGTCTGACTGCCTCCACCTGTCTGACTGCCTCCACCTGTCCTTCTGTAGTTTCAGTTTGCCGTCACTCAGCTGCAGTACTCCGCGCTCATCTACCTGCGCAGGGCTCAGAGACGCATCGATGCCTCACCTGGACTCCAGCGTAAGAAACTGTTTCTGTGAAGATTTAGTGTCTTTAGGGAAGAACTGGGTCGAGTTCTTCAGAGACCCATTCCTGCAGAACCGGGTTGAGGATGGGTGTTACAGTCCGAACAAAGACAGAAAACCTACAGTTTTGATCATATTTGTCGACATTTCATCTACTTTCAGTCCAGCTGTATGACTGCTCAGCTGGCCAATCAGATTGCTCGCAGTGCAGAGCGGTGCCTGAGGAATATGGCTGCGTGTGGTGCCCGGGAAGCCCCGCCCCCAGCTGTGTTTACAGACAGTCGTGCTCCAGGGTACCTGCAGACACCTGTCCGCCTCCTCAGATCACAGCAGTGAGTCCACGAGCCTGTCTGTCATCCTCAGAAGTCCTGCTACCGTGGAAACTGTTCAACCTTTGTCTGTGTTCAGGTCCTGCCGCTCTCTGGGCCTTTGGAGGGTGGAGTCCAGGTGACGATCACAGGGTCAAACCTGGGCATGAGGTACCAGGACGTGATGGGCGGAGTTACAGTGGCAGGTGTTCAGTGTGTGATTCAGCCTGAAGGATACCAGATCTCCACCAGGTAACTCTTCCTCTGAACCAGCCAGTCTTTATATTCACCCTCAAACTAAACCCAGACGTCCTGGTTCAGCAGACTGTAAACGTTCATCTGAAAAGTACCAGGTGAAGCTGCCAGGAAACACATTTATGTTCTACTCATCATTCTGAAACCGCCATCTGCCTCTAGGCTTCTCTAACGCTCCCTGACACACATCCTTCGATACTTCCCCAGAGACTCATCACCAGCATAAATAGCATACTGAAGCTACAGCGGCTAACTTTAGCATATATGGAGAAGTTAGTGTGTCCTGGACGCTAGTTTCTTGGATCCAGTCAAGGTGACATCATGTACTTCTGGTCCTGTAGGTCCAGTAAAGATGATCAGGAGCTGTAGGTCTGGACTCCACTGACACCAATTCAATTCAATTTTATTTATATAGCGCCAGATTACAACAATCATCACAAGGCACTTAAATAATATAGAAACCTCTGGCAGAACCAGAACCAGGAAGGGTGGCCATCCGCCTCGACCAGCTGGGGTTTGAGAAGACAGAAAAGAGGGAAAAGAGGGGGGAAAAACACCATAACACCATTCAAAGGATACCTGCTGGAACAGGGAAACACAAGTTAATAACCACAATAATGTCACATGGACAGAAAATCATTTGAGAAATTAAACAGGGGGAAAAGAGAGAAAAGTGAGGGAAGGTGAGACAGATGAGGTCCCCCAGCAGTCTAAGCCTATAGCAGCTTAACTATGGGATGTTTCAGGATTACCTGAGCCATCCCTAACTATAAGCTTTATCAGAAAGGAAAGTTTCAGCCTGATCTTAAAGGTAGAGAGGGTGTCTGCTTCCTGAAGCCAAACTGGCAGCTGGTTCCACAGAGAGGGGCCTGATAACTGAAGGCTCTGCCTCCCATTCTGCTTTTAGGGGCCTGATAACTGAAGGCTCTGCCTCCCATTCTGCTTTTAGGGGCCTGATAACTGAAGGCTCTGCCTCCCATTCTGCTTTTAGGGGCCTGATAACTGAAGGCTCTGCCTCCCATTCTGCTTTTAGGGGCCTGATAACTGAAGGCTCTGCCTCCCATTCTGCTTTTAGGGGCCTGATAACTGAAGGCTCTGCCTCCCATTCTGCTTTTAGGGGCCTGATAACTGAAGGCTCTGCCTCCCATTCTGCTTTTAGGGGCCTGATAACTGAAGGCTCTGCCTCCCATTCTGCTTTTAGGGGCCTGATAACTGAAGGCTCTGCCTCCCATTCTGCTTTTAGGGGCCTGATAACTGAAGGCTCTGCCTCCCATTCTGCTTTTAGGGGCCTGATAACTGAAGGCTCTGCCTCCCATTCTGCTTTTAGGGGCCTGATAACTGAAGGCTCTGCCTCCCATTCTGCTTTTAGGGGCCTGATAACTGAAGGCTCTGCCTCCCATTCTGCTTTTAGGGGCCTGATAACTGAAGGCTCTGCCTCCCATTCTGCTTTTAGGGGCCTGATAACTGAAGGCTCTGCCTCCCATTCTGCTTTTAGGGGCCTGATAACTGAAGGCTCTGCCTCCCATTCTGCTTTTAGAAACTCTGGGAACCACAAGGAAACCTGCAGCCTGAGAGCAAAGTGTTCTGTTGGGGAAATATCCAACTGTGAGATCTTTAAGATGTGAGAGGACCAGCAGAGTCTGTTCTTCAACACCTCTGAGAAACCAGCATCTTCTTATTCTTCTCTGACAGCCACAGTGCTTCCTGTTCCTCAAAAACAGCTTTTACTGAATCAGCAGCTGTGACGCAGTTACCTGTCCTCACCTGCATCCCCACCTGTCCATGTCTCTGTTAGGGTTGTGTGTGAGCTGCAGCCCAGTGGGAGGCAGAGGGAGGGGCCTGCGTTGGTTACCGTGGGAACAACTCCACCTGGCATGTCAACACAGATGTTCACCTATCGGGTAAGAATGAGTTCTACATCTCCACATGTTGAACCTGATCCTCTCTCAGGACACGCAGTTGTTCTACTCACCAAAATATAGAGACCGGGTCCAACTAGATTCAGATTTCATCCAGACTTGGACCCTTGCAAAACCCTCAGTGACCTCTGCTGTACATACAGTGACCTTTATTCTGGCTCCAGGAATCCAGTCAAGCTCAGCTCAGTTCAGTTCAGCTCAGCTCAGCTCAGTTCAGCTCAGCACAGTTCAGCTCAGCTCAGCTCAGCTCAGGTTAGTTCAGCTCAGCTCAGCTCAGCTCAGTTCAGTTCAGTTCAGCTCAGCTCAGTTCAGTTCAGCTCAGTTCAGTTCAGTTCAGCTCAGCTCAGTTCAGGTTAGTTCAGTTCAGCTCAGTTCAGTTCAGCTCAGTTCAGTTCAGCTCAGTTCAGCTCAGTTCAGGTTAGTTCAGTTCAGCTCAGCTCAGTTCAGTTCAGTTCAGCTCAGTTCAGTTCAGCACAGTTCAGCACAGTTCAGCTCAGTTCAGCTCAGTTCAGGTTAGTTCAGTTCAGTTCAGTTCAGCTCAGTTCAGTTCAGTTCAGCACAGTTCAGCTCAGCTCAGCTCAGCACAGTTCAGCTCAGTTCAGTTCAGTTCAGCTCAGTTCAGTTCAGCACAGTTCAGCTCAGTTCAGCTCAGTTCAGGTTAGTTCAGTTCTTTAGAAGGAGGTCCACCTCTGACTCCCAGGCCTGCTTCCAGCTGTGACCCAGAATCTTTGGCATCACTTAATCAGCTGAGGGACAGCAGCATTGTTGGTTAGGGTGAAGTGTTGGTGCCAGCGCATCCTTACAAAAGCACACCAGTTTGGTTCTGTAATAACTCCTGTTGCTGGCTCAGAGGCATATAACCCTAACCCTTTTACCTTCCATTCCAACTCTTATTGAGTATTTACATCAAAAGCTCTGATTCTCTCAGCTTTTTTATGTCTAACAAAACACTGAAGTTGAACTGCTTCCATCATGCACCTGTCTGCGTGACTCTGCAGGACCCTCAGCTGCTGACTCTGGTTCCTGATAAAGGGCCGGTCTCTGGAGGAACCAGGCTGACCATCAGAGGAAAACAGCTACTGACGGGACAAACGTCAGATCTGAGGGCCTTTCTGGGCTTACAGCCCTGCTACATGTGAGTCCCCTACAGCCACCACTGCTAATCTCACTACTGCAAACAGTGCTACTAGCATAACCACTAACTCTACTAGCATAACCACTAACTCTACAAGCATAACCACTAACTCTACAAGCATAACCACTAACTCTACTAGCATAACTACTCCTTCTACTAACATAACCACTAACTCTACTAGCATAACTACTCCTTCTATTAGCATAACCACTAACTCTACTAGCATAACCACTAACTCTACTAGCATAACCACTAACTCTACTAGCATAACCACTAATTCTACAAGCATAACCACTAACTCTACAAGCATAACCTCTAACTCTACTAGCATAACCACTAACTCTACTAGCATAACCACTAACTCTACAAGCATAACCACTAACTCTACAAGCATAACCACTAATTCTACTAGCATAACCACTAACTCTACTAGCATAACCACTAACTCTACTAGCATAACCACTAACTCTACTAGCATAACCACTAATTCTACAAGCATAACCACTAACTCTACAAGCATAACCTCTAACTCTACTAGCATAACCACTAACTCTACTAGCATAACCACTAACTCTACTAGCATAACCACTAACTCTACAAGCATAACCACTCATTCTACTAGCATAACCACTCATTCTACTAGCATAACTACTAACTCTACAAGCATAACCGCTAATTCTACTAGCATAACCACTAACTCTACAAGCATAACCACTAACTCTACAAGCATAACCACTAATTCTACTAGCATAACCACTAATTCTACTAGCATAACCACTAACTCTACAAGCATAACTACTAACTCTACAAGCATAACCACTAATTCTACTAGCATAACCACTAATTCTACTAGCATAACCACTAACTCTACAACCATAACCACTAATTCTACTAGCATAACCACTAATTCTACTAGCATAACCACTAACTCTACAAGCATAACTACTAACTCTACAAGCATAACCACTAACTCTACAAGCATAACCACTAATTCTACTAGCATAACCACTAATTCTACTAGCATAACCACTAACTCTACAAGCATAACTACTAACTCTACAAGCATAACCACTAATTCTACTAGCATAACCACTAATTCTACTAGCATAACCACTAATTCTACTAGCATAACCACTAACTCTACAAGCATAACTACTAACTCTACTAGCATAACCACTAACTCTACAAGCATAACCACTAATTCTACTAGCATAACCACTCATTCTACTAGCATAACCACTAACTCTACAAGCATAACTACTAACTCTACAAGCATAACCACTAATTCTACTAGCATAACCACTAATTCTACTAGCATAACCACTAACTCTACTAGCATAACCACTAACTCTACAAGCATAACCACTAACTCTACTAGAATAACCACTAACTCTACAAGCATAACTACTAACTCTACGAGCATAACCACTAACTCTACAAGCATAACCACTCATTCTACTAGCATAACTACTAACTCTACAAGCATAACCACTAATTCTACTAACATAACCACTAACTCTACTAGCATAACCACTAACTCTACTAGCATAACTACTCCTTCTATTAGCATAACCACTAACTCTACTAGCATAACCACTCCTTCTACTAACATAACCTATTTACGAACTACATTTCTGACGAATAAAACTACTTCTCCTTAAATTAACTACAACTCCTACTAGCATAATCCTACCAACATAACTACTGAGAGTGCTGCTATTATTATAACCACCACTACCACTACAGCTGGTTAAACTGCTACACAGATGAACCTTTCTGCAGGAAACAGTCTGGTTGATGAGTCCTGTCTCCTGTGTCCTCTCAGTGTCGGGGAGGTCAGTGACACCATGCTGGTGTGCCAGACTACTCCCAGTAATCAGATTGGTGGAGTCCCAGTTCGAGTCTTATTTGGTAAAGCTGAGCGAGCGGTTCCAAATGCTGCCTTTCTTTACCTTGACGACCCCATCATCACTGACGTCACACCTGCTGAAAGTTTCTATGCGTAAGGACCAATCACTGATCAGTAAGATGTTGTGTCATAACCACACATGCTAACAAGATGCTGACTTCCTGTCCTCAGTGGAGGGCGTATTATCACGGTGTCGGGCAAGAACCTGGATGTGGTGCAGCAGCCAATCATATCTGTGTGGGTGGAGCCTCTGGAGGTTCAGAGGGTGAAACGGAAAAGACGTTTGGCTCTCCTCACTGCCAAGCAGCAGCTGGTCTTCAACAGCACGATGACCACGGTGAAACCAACCAACCAATCAAAACCACGTTTGTCTTCGGAAGTTAAATCAGCCCATGTGACTGTCTGCCTGCTGCCTTCCTGTCTGACTTTCAGGTGTCGGAGCGCTGCTCGGTGGCGTCGCCCTCTCAGATTACCTGTCCGACCCCCACAGTGACCCCAGAGCTCAAAGTTAAAGGGGTGTGGCTTCAGCTCGATAACGTCAGGGTCCACTATGAGAGCATCAAGGTACCTCCACCAGTCGACCTTGGTTTTTTCCACATTTAAGGATAGTTTTTGCACCACAGTGATTTTACAGATTTTTGTGTTATTTCAAAGTTTTTTCCTGTATTTCTTTATTTTGGAGACCTTGAGAAACTGATGGCTCGGATTCCCTGACACATGTTCCCGATGTCTCCACCAAATTTATTGCTGATCCTCCAGATCAGAATCAGAGATTAATTTGAAAAATGAGGACAAGGTTCTGCTCAGGAGATCCAGACTGATCGAGGCTTTACGGAACAACTTTCCATCTCTGATTAAGTAAAATTTCTGTCTCTCAGGGTAAAAGCTTCACCTATCACCCTAACCCTCAAATCTTTCCTCTGAACCGAGAAGATCCGGATGCTCCATACCGTTTCAAACCTGGAGGAGTGATCGCTGTGGAGGTACAGTAATACTCAGATTGTGTTCCTGGTTCCTGTTAGAAAGCATCCGATCTGATGCCAGGGCATCTTTCAGGGGCAGGACCTGACCAAAGCCATGTCCAGGAAGGAAGTCACAGCGAGACTCGGAGATCAAGAGTGCGAGGTGAAAACTCTGGACAGTACCCACCTGTACTGCGAACCCCCAGAGGTTCAGCCAATGAGTGTGGATGGCAGCCATGATCTGCCCAGCCTCAAGGTAACAGACACACACTGTAACACACAAAGAAAGGTTTAACCTGACCTTACAGTTAGAGAAGGAGCCAGTTTGGGTTCAGGGGGATCACCCTACTCAGGGAAAGTTACTCCTGTGTGTTGGAGAGGACGCTCCAACCAACTGTCGAACCTCAGATTCAGGAGGAGCAGTGTGGTCTTTGCCCGGGTCATGGAACAGTGGACCAGATCTTTCACCATGTAGAGTTACTGAGTTAATTATGGGAGTTTGACCAAGCAGTCTACATGTGTTTTGTAGACTTGGAGACTGTAGGGAACTGTTTCCCCTGAGGGATTCTTTCGGGGTGCTGAGGGAGTATGGGGTACCGTAGCCGCTTTTCCAAGCTATCCGGTCCCTGTATAACCAAAGCAAGAGCTGTGGTTCTGGTTTACGGTGCTCCTCCACATGGAAAGGAGTCAGCTGGGGTGGTTCATCTGGATGCCTCCTGGTTTCCTGCCTTTGGAGGTTTTTGGGTTCATCCAACTGGGAGGAGGCCCTGGGGCAGATCCAGAACTCACTGGAGGGATTACCTGGGATTAACCCATCTGGTCTGGGCTACACCTTGGGATCTCCCTGTAGGAGCTGGAGAGTGTTGCTGGGGAGAGGGATGCCTGGGTTTCTCTACTGTTTCCTCCTTGACTTTGGATAAGCGGATGCAAATGGATGATTGATAGATTCCAGTTTGTATCAGTGATGAATGTTTTTCAGATGTCTTCATGGCAAACTCTAACTCTTTTGTATCATCCAGCTTCATTGACAAATATGGCTGAGCATCATTTACAAAACATTTAATTCAGTGTTGCCTCCAAATGGAAGCATGTATAAAGTGAAAAGCATTGTCCCAAGCACAGAACCCTGAGGAACTCCAAGACTTAGTTTTGATGGTGACTGTGGAAAGGAACGACTCCCTTTTAACAGGAAGAAACCTCTGGCAGAACCAGGAAGAAACCTCTGGCAGAACCAGAACCAGGAAGAAACCTCTGGCAGAACCAGGAAGAAACCTCTGGCAGAACCAGAACCAGGAAGAAACCTCTGGCAGAACCAGAACCAGGAAGAAACCTCTGGCAGAACCAGACTCAGGAAGAAACCTCTGGCAGAACCAGGAAGAAACCTCTGGCAGAACCAGAACCAGGAAGAAACCTCTGGCAGAACCAGAACCAGGAAGAAGCCTCTGGCAGAACCAGAACCAGGAAGAAACCTCTGGCAGAACCAGGAAGAAACCTCTGGCAGAACCAGACTCAGGAAGAAACCTCTGGCAGAACCAGGAAGAAACCTCTGGCAGAACCAGAACCAGGAAGAAACCTCTGGCACAAACAGACTCAGGAAGAAGCCTCTGGCAGAACCAGAACCAGGAAGGGTGGCCAGGACTGATTCGTAACCCTGATCTGAAGGTAGCTGCCACTCACTCTGTCTGCCTGTCTCTCTCTCAGGTGTTCATGGGAAACCTGCAGGTGGACCTGGGATTGGTTCAGTACGACAGTGACTCCTTGCTGTCTCCCGTCCCTTTGGCTGCTCAGATCAGTTTGGGGGTGGGAGCTGCTGTCATCATCCTGTCGGTGCTGGTCGTCATCCTCATGTACAGGTAGACACCTGTCTGTCTCTCCACCTGTCTGTCTCTCCACCTGCTGCCTCCACCTGTCTGTCTCTCCACCTGTATTCTCTCCACCTTCTTCCTCCATCTCTGTCTCCACCTGCTGCCTCCACCTGTCTGTCTCTCCACCTGTCTGTCTCTCCACCTGTCTGTCTCTCCACCTGCTGCCTCCACCTGTCTGTCTCTCCACCTGCTACCTCCACCTGTCTGTCTCTCCACCTGTCTGTCTCTCCACCTGCTACCTCCACCTGTCTGTCTCTCCACCTGCTACCTCCACCTGTCTGTCTCTCCACCTGCTACCTCCACCTGCTACCTCCACCTGTCTGTCTCTCCACCTGTATTCTCTCCACCTGTCTGTCTCTCCACCTGTCTGTCTCTCCACCTGCTGCCTCCACCTGTATTTTTCTCCACCTGCTGCCTCCACCTGTCTGTCTCTCCACCTGCTGCCTCCACCTGCTGCCTCCACCTGTCTGTCTCTCCACCTGTATTTTTCTCCACCTGCTGCCTCCACCTGTCTGTCTCTCCACCTGCAGCCTCCACCTGTATTCTCTCCACCTGCTGCCTCCACCTGTCTGTCTCTCCACCTGCTGCCTCCACCTGTATTATCTCCACCTGTATTCTCTCCACCTGTCTCTCCACCTGTATTCTCTCCACCTGCTGCCTCCACCTGTCTGTCTCTCCACCTGCTGCCTCCACCTCTCTGCCTCCACCTGTCTGTCTCTCCACCTTCTTCCTCCATCTCTGTATCCACCTGTCTGTCTCTCCACCTCTCTGTCTCCACCTGCTACCTCCACCTGTCTGTCTCTCCACCTGCTGCCTCCACCTGTGTTTTTCTCCACCTCTCTGCCTCCACCTGTCTGTCTCTCCACCTCTCTGTCTCCACCTGCTGCCTCCACCTGTATTCTCTCCACCTGCTACCTCCACCTGTCTGTCTCTCCACCTGCTACCTCCACCTGTCTGTCTCTCCACCTGTCTGTCTCTCCACCTGCTGCCTCCACCTGTCTGTCTCTCCACCTGCTGCCTCCACCTGTGTTTTTCTCCACCTCTCTGCCTCCACCTGTCTGTCTCTCCACCTCTCTGTCTCCACCTGCTGCCTCCACCTGTATTCTCTCCACCTGCTACCTCCACCTGTCTGTCTCTCCACCTGCTACCTCCACCTGTCTGTCTCTCCACCTGTCTGTCTCTCCACCTGCTGCCTCCACCTGTATTCTCTCCACCTGCTACCTCCACCTGTCTGTCTCTCCACCTGCTACCTCCACCTGTCTGTCTCTCCACCTGTCTGTCTCTCCACCTGCTACCTCCACCTGTCTGTCTCTCCACCTGTCTGTCTCTCCACCTGCTGCCTCCGCCTGTATTCTTTCCACCTGCTGCCTCCACCTGTCTGTCTCTCCACCTGCTGCCTCCACCTGTATTCTCTCCACCTGCTGCCTCCACCTGTCTCTCCACCTGCTGCCTCCACCTGTATTATCTCCACCTGCTGCCTCCACCTGTCTGTCTCTCCACCTGCTGCCTCCACCTGTCTGTCTCTCCACCTGTATTCTCTCCACCTGCTGCCTCCACCTGTCTGTCTCTCCACCTGCTGCCTCCACCTGTCTGTCTCTCCACCTCTCTGCCTCCACCTGTTCTCACAGCTGTTGTTTCCTCTTCAGGAGGAAGAGTAAACAGGCCCTCAGAGACTATAAGAAGGTTTTGCTGCAGCTGGAGACTCTGGAGATCAACGTTGGAGATCAGTGTCGTAAAGAGTTCACAGGTCCACAAACCCTCGCTGCCTCAGATATTTCTCCATATTTCTGCCATCAGCAGCTGATCGCTGCTCTTACTCAGTGACGTTAACCCCCCAGTTCTTCTCTTTGCCCTCTTAGACCTGATGACGGAGATGATGGACCTGAGCAGTGATGTCGGAGGACCTGGACTTCCTCTGCTGGACTACAGGACTTACGCAGAGAGAGTCTTCTTCCCAGGCCAGCAGATGGCGCCACTGAGTCGTCAGCTGGACCTGCCGGAGTCCCGGAGGCAGACAGTGGAGCAGGGCCTGCAGCAACTCAACAACCTGCTGAACAACCGACTGTTCCTCACCAGGGTGCGTGCTGTGCTGTGCTGTGCTGTGCTGTGCTGTGCTGTGCTGTGCTGTGCTGTGCTGTGCTGTGCTGTGTCCGAGCCTGTGTCCAAGCAGGTGAGAGCCCGAGCTGCAGGTGATAATGACTCTGTGTGTGTCACAGTTCATCCACACCCTGGAGGCCCAGCAGGGCTTCTCTCAGAGGGACCGGGGGTACGTGGCCAGTCTGCTGACCATGGCTCTGCATGATAAGCTGGAGTACTTCACGGAGGTCATGAAGAGTCTGCTGCAGGACCTGGTGCAGCAGTACGTTGCCAAGAACCCAAAACTCATGTTGCGCCGGTACGTAAAATAAACGCATCCTCAGATATAATGAAGCACCCGAACAGAGGATTTCAAGGTTTTAAAGCTGCTGTTTCATTAAAGATTCTCCTAAAGTGAACCAAGAGGTTCGTCTCCACAGAGCTCAAATCCTGAAGGTTTGACCTTCAGCCGACCTTCAACATCTGCTGCTTCCTTAAATCGTCATTATGTTTTTCAGTGAACATCCAGCTCCAGGACTGTGATGATCCAAACAGCTGCATGTGTCTTAGTCTCAGCTCTGGTTTAGTCTCCTAGGCTCCTGTTTTCTTTTCTTTTCGTCTTCTCCTTCAGTTCCTGGTTAGAACTTTGGTTCATGGGCAGAAAGAGTTGTTTCCAAGTTGAAAGTGGCTTTACTTTATTCACATTCATTCATCCCCAAGTGGGCCGCACCCTAGGACCCTGGTTCTAGGTCTCTGGTTCTAGGACTCTGGTTCTAGGTCTCTGGTTCTAGGACTCTGGTTCTAGGACTCTGGTTCTAGGTCTCTGGTCCAAGGTCTCTGGTTCTAGGACACTGGTTCTAGGACTCTGGTTCTAGGTCTCTGGGTCTAGGACTCTGGTTCTAGGTCTCTGGTTCTAGGTCTCTGGTTCTAGGACTCTGGTTCTAGGTCTCTGGTTCTAGGTCTCTGGTTCTAGGACTCTGGTTCTAGGACACTGGTTCTAGGACTCTGGTTCTAGGTCTCTGGTTCTAGGACTCTGGTTCTAGGTCTCTGGTTCTAGGTCTCTGGTTCTAGGACTCTGGTTCTAGGACACTGGTTCTAGGACTCTGGTTCTAGGTCTCTGGGTCTAGGACTCTGGTTCTAGGTCTCTGGTTCTAGGTCTCTGGTTCTAGGACTCTGGTTCTAGGTCTCTGGTTCTAGGTCTCTGGTTCTAGGACTCTGGTTCTAGGTCTCTGGTTCTAGGACTCTGGTTCTAGGTCTCTGGTTCTAGGACTCTGGTTCTAGGTCTCTGGTTCTAGGTCTCTGGTTCTAGGACTCTGGTTCTAGGTCTCTGGTTCTAGGTCTCTGGGTCTAGGTCTCTGGTTTTAGGACTCTGGGTCTAGGTCTTTCGATCTAGGACTCTGGTTCTAGGACTCTGGTTCTAGGTCTCTGGTTCTAGGACTCTGGTTCTAGGTCTCTGGTTCTAGGACTCTGGTTCTAGGTCTCTGGTTCTAGGACTCTGGTTCTAGGTCTCTGGTTTTAGGACTCTGGGTCTAGGTCTCTGGTTCTAGGACTCTGGTTCTAGGTCTCTAGTTCTAGAACTCTGGTTCTAGGTCTCTGGTTCTAGGTCTCTGGTTCTAGGACTCTGGTTCTAGGACTCTGGTTCTAGGACTCTGGTTCTAGGACTCTGGGTATAGGTCTCTGGGTCTAGGTCTCTGGTTTTAGGACTCTGGGTCTAGGTCTCTGGTTCTAGGACTCTGGTTCTAGGTCTCTGGTTCTAGGACTCTGGTTCTAGGTCTCTGGTTCTAGGACTCTGGTTCTAAGACTCTGGTTCTAGGACTCTGGTTCTAGGTCTCTGGTTCTAGGTCTCTGGTTCTAGGACTCTGGGTCTAGGTCTCTGGTTTTAGGACTCTAGTTCTAGGTCTCTGGTTCTAGGACTCTGGTTCTAGGACTCTGGTTCTAGGTCTCTGGTCCAAGGTCTCTGGTTCTAGGACACTGGTTCTAGGACTCTGGTTCTAGGTCTCTGGGTCTAGGACTCTGGTTCTAGGTCTCTGGTTCTAGGTCTCTGGTTCTAGGACTCTGGTTCTAGGTCTCTGGTTCTAGGTCTCTGGTTCTAGGACTCTGGTTCTAGGACTCTGGTTCTAGGACTCTGGTTCTAGGTCTCTGGGTCTAGGACTCTGGTTCTAGGTCTCTGGTTCTAGGTCTCTGGTTCTAGGTCTCTGGTTCTAGGACTCTGGTTCTAGGTCTCTGGGTCTAGGTCTCTGGTTTTAGGACTCTGGGTCTAGGTCTTTCGATCTAGGACTCTGGTTCTAGGACTCTGGTTCTAGGTCTCTGGTTCTAGGACTCTGGTTCTAGGTCTCTGGTTCTAGGACTCTGGTTCTAGGTCTCTGGTTCTAGGACTCTGGTTCTAGGTCTCTGGTTTTAGGACTCTGGGTCTAGGTCTCTGGTTCTAGGACTCTGGTTCTAGGTCTCTAGTTCTAGAACTCTGGTTCTAGGTCTCTGGTTCTAGGTCTCTGGTTCTAGGACTCTGGTTCTAGGACTCTGGTTCTAGGACTCTGGGTATAGGTCTCTGGGTCTAGGTCTCTGGTTTTAGGACTCTGGGTCTAGGTCTCTGGTTCTAGGACTCTGGTTCTAGGTCTCTGGTTCTAGGACTCTGGTTCTAGGTCTCTGGTTCTAGGACTCTGGTTCTAAGACTCTGGTTCTAGGACTCTGGTTCTAGGTCTCTGGTTCTAGGTCTCTGGTTCTAGGACTCTGGGTCTAGGTCTCTGGTTTTAGGACTCTGGGTCTAGGTCTTTGGTTCTAGGACTCTGGTTCTAGGTCTCTGGTTCTAGGACTCTGGTTCTAGGTCTCTGGTTCTAGGTCTCTGGTTCTAGGACTCTGGGTCTAAGTCTCTGGTTTTAGGACTCTGGTTCTAGGTCTTTGGTTCTAGGACTCTGGTTCTAGGTCTCTGGTTCTAGGACTCTGGTTCTAGGTCTCTGGTTCTAGGTCTCTGGTTTTAGGACTCTGGTTCTAGGTCTCTGGTTCTAGGACTCTGGTTCTAGGTCTCTGGTTTTAGGACTCTGGGTCTAGGTCTCTGGTTCTAGGACTCTGGTTCTAGGTCTCTAGTTCTAGAACTCTGGTTCTAGGTCTCTGGTTCTAGGTCTCTGGTTCTAGGACTCTGGTTCTAGGACTCTGGTTCTAGGACTCTGGTTCTAGGACTCTGGGTATAGGTCTCTGGGTCTAGGTCTCTGGTTTTAGGACTCTGGGTCTAGGTCTCTGGTTCTAGGACTCTGGTTCTAGGTCTCTGGTTCTAGGACTCTGGTTCTAGGTCTCTGGTTCTAGGACTCTGGTTCTAAGACTCTGGTTCTAGGACTCTGGTTCTAGGACTCTGGTTCTAGGTCTCTGGTTCTAGGTCTCTGGTTCTAGGACTCTGGGTCTAGGTCTCTGGTTTTAGGACTCTGGGTCTAGGTCTTTGGTTCTAGGACTCTGGTTCTAGGTCTCTGGTTCTAGGACTCTGGTTCTAGGTCTCTGGTTCTAGGTCTCTGGTTCTAGGACTCTGGGTCTAAGTCTCTGGTTTTAGGACTCTGGTTCTAGGTCTCTGGTTCTAGGACTCTGGTTCTAGGTCTTTGGTTCTAGGTCTCTGGTTCCAGGTCTCTGGTTCTAGGACTCTGGTCTAGGTCTCTGGTTCTAGGACTCTGGTTCTAGTTCTCTGGTTCTAGGACTCAGGTTATAGAACTAGTACTAGAACTTTCTAGGACTCAGGTTCTAGGTCTCTGGTTCTAGGATTCTGGTTCTAGGACTCTGGTTCTAGGTCTCTGGTTCTAGGTCTCTGGTTCTAGGTCTCTGGTTCTAGGACTCTGGTTCTAGGTCTCTGGTTCTAGGTCTCTGGTTCTAGGACTCTGGGTCTAGGTCTCTGGTTTTAGGACTCTGGGTCTAGGTCTTTGGTTCTAGGACTCTGGTTCTAGGTCTCTGGTTCTAGGACTCTGGTTCTAGGACTCTGGTTCTAGGTCTCTGGTCCAAGGTCTCTGGTTCTAGGACACTGGTTCTAGGACTCTGGTTCTAGGTCTCTGGGTCTAGGACTCTGGTTCTAGGTCTCTGGTTCTAGGTCTCTGGTTCTAGGACTCTGGTTCTAGGTCTCTGGTTCTAGGTCTCTGGTTCTAGGACTCTGGTTCTAGGACACTGGTTCTAGGACTCTGGTTCTAGGTCTCTGGTTCTAGGACTCTGGTTCTAGGTCTCTGGTTCTAGGTCTCTGGTTCTAGGACTCTGGTTCTAGGACACTGGTTCTAGGACTCTGGTTCTAGGTCTCTGGGTCTAGGACTCTGGTTCTAGGTCTCTGGTTCTAGGTCTCTGGTTCTAGGACTCTGGTTCTAGGTCTCTGGTTCTAGGTCTCTGGTTCTAGGACTCTGGTTCTAGGTCTCTGGTTCTAGGACTCTGGTTCTAGGTCTCTGGTTCTAGGACTCTGGTTCTAGGTCTCTGGTTCTAGGTCTCTGGTTCTAGGACTCTGGTTCTAGGTCTCTGGTTCTAGGTCTCTGGGTCTAGGTCTCTGGTTTTAGGACTCTGGGTCTAGGTCTTTCGATCTAGGACTCTGGTTCTAGGACTCTGGTTCTAGGTCTCTGGTTCTAGGACTCTGGTTCTAGGTCTCTGGTTCTAGGACTCTGGTTCTAGGTCTCTGGTTCTAGGACTCTGGTTCTAGGTCTCTGGTTTTAGGACTCTGGGTCTAGGTCTCTGGTTCTAGGACTCTGGTTCTAGGTCTCTAGTTCTAGAACTCTGGTTCTAGGTCTCTGGTTCTAGGTCTCTGGTTCTAGGACTCTGGTTCTAGGACTCTGGTTCTAGGACTCTGGTTCTAGGACTCTGGGTATAGGTCTCTGGGTCTAGGTCTCTGGTTTTAGGACTCTGGGTCTAGGTCTCTGGTTCTAGGACTCTGGTTCTAGGTCTCTGGTTCTAGGACTCTGGTTCTAGGTCTCTGGTTCTAGGACTCTGGTTCTAAGACTCTGGTTCTAGGACTCTGGTTCTAGGTCTCTGGTTCTAGGTCTCTGGTTCTAGGACTCTGGGTCTAGGTCTCTGGTTTTAGGACTCTAGTTCTAGGTCTCTGGTTCTAGGACTCTGGTTCTAGGACTCTGGTTCTAGGTCTCTGGTCCAAGGTCTCTGGTTCTAGGACACTGGTTCTAGGACTCTGGTTCTAGGTCTCTGGGTCTAGGACTCTGGTTCTAGGTCTCTGGTTCTAGGTCTCTGGTTCTAGGACTCTGGTTCTAGGTCTCTGGTTCTAGGTCTCTGGTTCTAGGACTCTGGTTCTAGGACTCTGGTTCTAGGACTCTGGTTCTAGGTCTCTGGGTCTAGGACTCTGGTTCTAGGTCTCTGGTTCTAGGTCTCTGGTTCTAGGTCTCTGGTTCTAGGTCTCTGGTTCTAGGACTCTGGTTCTAGGTCTCTGGGTCTAGGTCTCTGGTTTTAGGACTCTGGGTCTAGGTCTTTCGATCTAGGACTCTGGTTCTAGGACTCTGGTTCTAGGTCTCTGGTTCTAGGACTCTGGTTCTAGGTCTCTGGTTCTAGGACTCTGGTTCTAGGTCTCTGGTTCTAGGACTCTGGTTCTAGGTCTCTGGTTTTAGGACTCTGGGTCTAGGTCTCTGGTTCTAGGACTCTGGTTCTAGGTCTCTAGTTCTAGAACTCTGGTTCTAGGTCTCTGGTTCTAGGTCTCTGGTTCTAGGACTCTGGTTCTAGGACTCTGGTTCTAGGACTCTGGGTATAGGTCTCTGGGTCTAGGTCTCTGGTTTTAGGACTCTGGGTCTAGGTCTCTGGTTCTAGGACTCTGGTTCTAGGTCTCTGGTTCTAGGACTCTGGTTCTAGGTCTCTGGTTCTAGGACTCTGGTTCTAAGACTCTGGTTCTAGGACTCTGGTTCTAGGTCTCTGGTTCTAGGTCTCTGGTTCTAGGACTCTGGGTCTAGGTCTCTGGTTTTAGGACTCTGGGTCTAGGTCTTTGGTTCTAGGACTCTGGTTCTAGGTCTCTGGTTCTAGGACTCTGGTTCTAGGTCTCTGGTTCTAGGTCTCTGGTTCTAGGACTCTGGTTCTAGGACTCTGGTTCTAGGACTCTGGGTATAGGTCTCTGGGTCTAGGTCTCTGGTTTTAGGACTCTGGGTCTAGGTCTCTGGTTCTAGGACTCTGGTTCTAGGTCTCTGGTTCTAGGACTCTGGTTCTAGGTCTCTGGTTCTAGGACTCTGGTTCTAAGACTCTGGTTCTAGGACTCTGGTTCTAGGTCTCTGGTTCTAGGTCTCTGGTTCTAGGACTCTGGGTCTAGGTCTCTGGTTTTAGGACTCTGGGTCTAGGTCTTTGGTTCTAGGACTCTGGTTCTAGGTCTCTGGTTCTAGGACTCTGGTTCTAGGTCTCTGGTTCTAGGTCTCTGGTTCTAGGACTCTGGGTCTAAGTCTCTGGTTTTAGGACTCTGGTTCTAGGTCTTTGGTTCTAGGACTCTGGTTCTAGGTCTCTGGTTCTAGGACTCTGGTTCTAGGTCTCTGGTTCTAGGTCTCTGGTTTTAGGACTCTGGTTCTAGGTCTCTGGTTCTAGGACTCTGGTTCTAGGTCTCTGGTTTTAGGACTCTGGGTCTAGGTCTCTGGTTCTAGGACTCTGGTTCTAGGTCTCTAGTTCTAGAACTCTGGTTCTAGGTCTCTGGTTCTAGGTCTCTGGTTCTAGGACTCTGGTTCTAGGACTCTGGTTCTAGGACTCTGGTTCTAGGACTCTGGGTATAGGTCTCTGGGTCTAGGTCTCTGGTTTTAGGACTCTGGGTCTAGGTCTCTGGTTCTAGGACTCTGGTTCTAGGTCTCTGGTTCTAGGACTCTGGTTCTAGGTCTCTGGTTCTAGGACTCTGGTTCTAAGACTCTGGTTCTAGGACTCTGGTTCTAGGACTCTGGTTCTAGGTCTCTGGTTCTAGGTCTCTGGTTCTAGGACTCTGGGTCTAGGTCTCTGGTTTTAGGACTCTGGGTCTAGGTCTTTGGTTCTAGGACTCTGGTTCTAGGTCTCTGGTTCTAGGACTCTGGTTCTAGGTCTCTGGTTCTAGGTCTCTGGTTCTAGGACTCTGGGTCTAAGTCTCTGGTTTTAGGACTCTGGTTCTAGGTCTCTGGTTCTAGGACTCTGGTTCTAGGTCTTTGGTTCTAGGTCTCTGGTTCCAGGTCTCTGGTTCTAGGACTCTGGTCTAGGTCTCTGGTTCTAGGACTCTGGTTCTAGTTCTCTGGTTCTAGGACTCAGGTTATAGAACTAGTACTAGAACTTTCTAGGACTCAGGTTCTAGGTCTCTGGTTCTAGGATTCTGGTTCTAGGTCTCTGGTTCTAGGTCTCTGGTTCTAGGTCTCTGGTTCTAGGACTCTGGTTCTAGGTCTCTGGTTCTAGGTCTCTGGTTCTAGGACTCTGGGTCTAGGTCTCTGGTTTTAGGACTCTGGGTCTAGGTCTTTGGTTCTAGGACTCTGGTTCTAGGTCTCTGGTTCTAGGACTCTGGTTCTAGGACTCTGGTTCTAGGTCTCTGGTCCAAGGTCTCTGGTTCTAGGACACTGGTTCTAGGACTCTGGTTCTAGGTCTCTGGGTCTAGGACTCTGGTTCTAGGTCTCTGGTTCTAGGTCTCTGGTTCTAGGACTCTGGTTCTAGGTCTCTGGTTCTAGGTCTCTGGTTCTAGGACTCTGGTTCTAGGACACTGGTTCTAGGACTCTGGTTCTAGGTCTCTGGTTCTAGGACTCTGGTTCTAGGTCTCTGGTTCTAGGTCTCTGGTTCTAGGACTCTGGTTCTAGGTCTCTGGTTTTAGGACTCTGGGTCTAGGTCTCTGGTTCTAGGACTCTGGTTCTAGGTCTCTAGTTCTAGAACTCTGGTTCTAGGTCTCTGGTTCTAGGTCTCTGGTTCTAGGACTCTGGTTCTAGGACTCTGGTTCTAGGACTCTGGGTATAGGTCTCTGGGTCTAGGTCTCTGGTTTTAGGACTCTGGGTCTAGGTCTCTGGTTCTAGGACTCTGGTTCTAGGTCTCTGGTTCTAGGACTCTGGTTCTAGGTCTCTGGTTCTAGGACTCTGGTTCTAAGACTCTGGTTCTAGGACTCTGGTTCTAGGTCTCTGGTTCTAGGTCTCTGGTTCTAGGACTCTGGGTCTAGGTCTCTGGTTTTAGGACTCTGGGTCTAGGTCTTTGGTTCTAGGACTCTGGTTCTAGGTCTCTGGTTCTAGGACTCTGGTTCTAGGTCTCTGGTTCTAGGTCTCTGGTTCTAGGACTCTGGGTCTAAGTCTCTGGTTTTAGGACTCTGGTTCTAGGTCTTTGGTTCTAGGACTCTGGTTCTAGGTCTCTGGTTCTAGGACTCTGGTTCTAGGTCTCTGGTTCTAGGTCTCTGGTTTTAGGACTCTGGTTCTAGGTCTCTGGTTCTAGGACTCTGGTTCTAGGTCTCTGGTTTTAGGACTCTGGGTCTAGGTCTCTGGTTCTAGGACTCTGGTTCTAGGTCTCTAGTTCTAGAACTCTGGTTCTAGGTCTCTGGTTCTAGGTCTCTGGTTCTAGGACTCTGGTTCTAGGACTCTGGTTCTAGGACTCTGGTTCTAGGACTCTGGGTATAGGTCTCTGGGTCTAGGTCTCTGGTTTTAGGACTCTGGGTCTAGGTCTCTGGTTCTAGGACTCTGGTTCTAGGTCTCTGGTTCTAGGACTCTGGTTCTAGGTCTCTGGTTCTAGGAATCTGGTTCTAAGACTCTGGTTCTAGGACTCTGGTTCTAGGACTCTGGTTCTAGGTCTCTGGTTCTAGGTCTCTGGTTCTAGGACTCTGGGTCTAGGTCTCTGGTTTTAGGACTCTGGGTCTAGGTCTTTGGTTCTAGGACTCTGGTTCTAGGTCTCTGGTTCTAGGACTCTGGTTCTAGGTCTCTGGTTCTAGGTCTCTGGTTCTAGGACTCTGGGTCTAAGTCTCTGGTTTTAGGACTCTGGTTCTAGGTCTTTGGTTCTAGGACTCTGGTTCTAGGTCTCTGGTTCTAGGACTCTGGTTCTAGGTCTTTGGTTCTAGGTCTCTGGTTCCAGGTCTCTGGTTCTAGGACTCTGGTCTAGGTCTCTGGTTCTAGGACTCTGGTTCTAGTTCTCTGGTTCTAGGACTCAGGTTATAGAACTAGTACTAGAACTTTCTAGGACTCAGGTTCTAGGTCTCTGGTTCTAGGATTCTGGTTCTAGGACTCTGGTTCTAGGTCTCTGGTTCTAGGTCTCTGGTTCTAGGTCTCTGGTTCTAGGACTCTGGTTCTAGGTCTCTGGTTCTAGGTCTCTGGTTCTAGGACTCTGGGTCTAGGTCTCTGGTTTTAGGACTCTGGGTCTAGGTCTTTGGTTCTAGGACTCTGGTTCTAGGTCTCTGGTTCTAGGACTCTGGTTCTAGGTCTCTGGTTCTAGGTCTCAGGTTCTAGGTCTCTGGTTCTAGGTCTCTGGTTCTGGGACTCTGGTCCCATGACAGTGAGTGGAACGAACGAATCTGGTTGTCTGTTGGTGGAGTTTGGACCCCTTTCTTTAAATCTGGGTTCCCTGGTAAATGGACCTGGTTCTGGACCTGGACCGACCCATCTCTGATCTGTTTGTCTTTCAGCACAGAGACAGTTGTTGAGAAGATGCTGACCAACTGGATGTCCATCTGCCTCTACTCCTTCCTCAAGGTAACTGCTTACATGTCACCAATCCATCTGTCTGCCTTGCCCCGGCACCTGTCTCACCCTCACCTGTCTCTCTGCAGGAGGTGGCAGGTGAGCCACTCTACATGCTCTATAGAGCCATAAAGTACCAGGTGGACAAGGGTCCAGTGGACGCTGTGACGGGAAAAGCTAAAAGAACGCTGAACGACAGTCACCTGCTGCGAGATGACATTGACTACTGCGCTGTGGTAACCATGGCAATACACCTGCCTACTGCAGTGTCATTGGTTCATTTACACCTGGACAGGTTAAGGTCAGAGGTTTCCTGAGCACCTGTTAATCATCTGTCTGTTTTTTCCACCTGTCTGTCAGACTCTGACGGTCTTAGTGAAGAATGGAGTCGAGGTTCAGCCGTGTCCTGTTAAAGTCCTCGACACTGACACCATCACACAGGTAGGTGCCCTACCTGCCTCCCACCTGTCTGTCTGCTCCTGGCCTTGTTACCTGCCTCCCACCTGTCTGTCTGCTCCTGGCCCTTCTACCTGCCTCCCACCTGTCTGTCTGCTCCTGGCCCTTCTACCTGCCTCCCACCTGTCTGTCTGCTCCTGGCCCTTCTACCTGCCTCCCACCTGTCTGTCTGCTCCTGGCCCGTCTACCTGCCTCCCACCTGTCTGTCTGCTCCTGGCCTTTCTACCTGCCTCCCACCTGTCTGTCTGCTCCTGGCCCGTCTACCTGCCTCCCACCTTTCTACCTGCCTCCCACCTGTCTGTCTGCTCCTGGCCTTGTTACCTGCCTCCCACCTGTCTGTCTGCTCCTGGCCTTGTTACCTGCCTCCCACCTGTCTGTCTGCTCCTGGCCCGTCTACCTGCCTCCCACCTGTCTGTCTGCTCCTGGCCTTTCTACCTGCCTCCCACCTGTCTGTCTGCTCCTGGCCCGTCCACCTGCCTCCCACCTGTCTGTCTGCTCCTGGCCCGTCTACCTGCCTCCCACCTGTCTGTCTGCTCCTGGCCCGTCTACCTGCCTCCCACCTGTCTGTCTGCTCCTGACCCTTCTACCTCTGCTCCTGACCCTTCTACCTGCCTCCCACCTGTCTGTCTGCTCCTGACCCTTCTACCTCTGCTCCTGGCCCGTCTACCTGCCTCCCACCTGTCTGTCTGCTCCTGACCCTTCTACCTGCCTCCCACCTTTCTACCTGCCTCCCACCTGTCTGTCTGCTCCTGGCCATTCTACCTGCCTCCCACCTGTCTGTCTGCTCCTGGCCCGTCCACCTGCCTCCCACCTGTCTGTCTGCTCCTGACCCTTCTACCTGCCTCCCACCTTTCTACCTGCCTCCCACCTGTCTGTCTGCTCCTGACCCTTCTACCTGCCTCCCACCTTTCTACCTTCCTCCCACCTGTCTGTCTGCTCCTGGCCCGTCTACCTGCCTCCCACCTGTCTGTCTGCTCCTGGCCCGTCTACCTGCCTCCCACCTGTCTGTCTGCTCCTGACCCTTCTACCTGCCTCCCACCTTTCTACCTGCCTCCCACCTGTCTGTCTGCTCCTGGCCCGTCCACCTGCCTCCCACCTGTCTGTCTGCTCCTGGCCCGTCTACCTGCCTCCCACCTGTCTGTCTGCTCCTGGCCCGTCCACCTGCCTCCCACCTGTCTGTCTGCTCCTGGCCCGTCCACCTGCCTCCCACCTGTCTGTCTGCTCCTGGCCTTTCTACCTGCCTCCCACCTGTCTGTCTGCTCCTGGCCCGTCTACCTGCCTCCCACCTGTCTGTCTGCTCCTGGCCCGTCTACCTGCCTCCCACCTGTCTGTCTGCTCCTGGCCTTTCTACCTGCCTCCCACCTGTCTGTCTGCTCCTGGCCCGTCTACCTGCCTCCCACCTGTCTGTCTGCTCCTGGCCCGTCTACCTGCCTCCCACCTGTCTGTCTGCTCCTGGCCTTTCTACCTGCCTCCCACCTGTCTGTCTGCTCCTGGCCCGTCTACCTGCCTCCCACCTGTCTGTCTGCTCCTGGCCCGTCCACCTGCCTCCCACCTGTCTGTCTGCTCCTGGCCCGTCCACCTGCCTCCCACCTGTCTGTCTGCTCCTGGCCCTTCTACCTGCCTCCCACCTGTCTGTCTGCTCCTGGCCTTTCTACCTGCCTCCCACCTGTCTGTCTGCTCCTGGCCTTTCTACCTGCCTCCCACCTGTCTGTCTGCTCCTGGCCCTTCTACCTGCCTCCCACCTGTCTGTCTGCTCCTGGCCCTTCTACCTTCCTCCCACCTGTCTGTCTGCTCCTGGCCCGTCCACCTGCCTCCCACCTGTCTGTCTGCTCCTGGCCCGTCTACCTGCCTCCCACCTGTCTGTCTGCTCCTGGCCCTTCTACCTGCCTCCCACCTGTCTGTCTGCTCCTGGCCCTTCTACCTGCCTCCCACCTGTCTGTCTGCTCCTGGCCCGTCTACCTGCCTCCCACCTGTCTGTCTGCTCCTGGCCCGTCTACCTGCCTCCCACCTGTCTGTCTGCTCTCTGCAGGTGAAGGATAAGATCCTGGATCAAGTCTACAGAGGAGCTCCGTTCTCTCAGAGACCAGCGGCCGACAGTCTGGACCTTGGTACACACCTGTCTGTCTCACCTGTCTGTCTCACCTGTCTGTGGTCTGACAGAAAGCTTTTACTCAGCTGGTTTTCCATTTTTCAACAGAATGGCGTTCAGGTCAAGCAGGTCACCTGACCCTGTCGGATGATGATGTCACAGCCGTGGTTCAAGGTCGCTGGAAACGCCTGAACACACTGCAGCACTACAAAGTAAGAACGAAACACAGCCGCCCCCTGCTGTGCTCCAGCTCGCTGCTGACGCCATGTTCTCCTCCTTCTCAGGTTCCGGACGGCGCCACGGTCGCGTTGATCCCTCGATCTCAGAGTTCAGGAGGAGTCAGCCAGGTGTTCCAGACTGGAGAGAGTAAGAACACAGCAAATACAACACTGAAGGAGGTTAAATATGTGGAGCCAACGAGAATAAAAACGTAAACCACATAGAACGCATGAAACCATCAATTTTATTTATAAAACAATGTCATCTCAGGGCACTTCAAAGATACAGTCCAATTTAAGCCAATTAGAGTCCAATTCACTGTAATTAAGTCCTAATCCAGTTGATGATGGCTCACCTGAGCCATCCCTAACTATAATTTAGGCTGCATGAATGTTAAAGTCACCCCTACAGTAACTTTATCTGTACTCAGCACTAACTGATAAAAACTCTGAGAATTCAGACAGAAACTCAGAATAAGGGCCAGGTGGACGATACACAGCAACAAACTTTGGGAAGAACTGAGAATCAGAGATTCAAAGAGCTGAAACTAATCTTTAGGATCTATTGTCCGACAGAATTTAAACACCTGGAACCAGAGAGAATGAAAAACTTCCTACTGTTGAAAAATGAGTGCGTAAGAACAACCATAAATGATGCAGAACTTAAAGCAGTTAATGAGGAACATCCAGAACCACGAGACCTACCATGAGTCACAGAATTTTGCTGTGGTTGCCATGGTGACCGACAGTATCTCTGTGGTTGCTGTAGAAACGCCGATGCTTGAGGGTGAGGAGGAGGAGGGTCTGCGTCTGTGGCATCTGGTGAAGAGCAGCGAGGATCCGGAAATCCCGAAACACAGGAAGAGTAGCATGAGGGAGAGGGAGAGGGCCAAGGCCATACCTGAGATTTACCTGACCAGGCTGCTGTCCATGAAGGTAACACATCAGACTGAAATGAACACCTGTCTGCCTACACCTGTATCCTTTCACCTTTTTCTTACACCTGTCTGCCTACACCTGTGTCCTTTCACCTTTTTCTTACACCTGTCTGCCTACACCTGTGTCCTTTCACCTTTTTCTTACACCTGTCTGCCTACACCTGTGTCCTTTCACCTTTTTCTTACACCTGTGTCCCTACACCTGTGTCCTTTCACCTTTTTATTACACCTGTCTGCCTACACCTGTATCCTTTCACCTTTTTCTTACACCTGTCTGCCTACACCTGTGTCCTTTCACCTTTTTCTTACACCTGTCTGCCTACACCTGTGTCCTTTCACCTTTTTCTTACACCTGTCTCTCTACACCTGTGTCCTTTCACCTTTTTCTTACACCTGTCTCTCTACACCTGTGTCCTTTCACCTTTTTCTTACACCTGTCTCTCTACACCTGTGTCCTTTCACCTTTTTCTTACACCTGTCTCTCTACACCTGTGTCCTTTCACCTTTTTCTTACACCTGTCTCTCTACACCTGTGTCCTTTCACCTTTTTCTTACACCTGTCTCTCTACACCTGTATCCTTTCACCTTTTTCTTACACCTGTCTGCCTACACCTGTGTCCTTTCACCTTTTTCTTACACCTGTGTCCCTACACCTGTGTCCTTTCACCTTTTTCTTACACCTGTCTCTCTACACCTGTATCCTTTCACCTTTTTCTTACACCTGTCTCTCTACACCTGTATCCTTTCACCTTTTTCTTACACCTGTCTGCCTACACCTGTGTCCTTTCACCTTTTTCTTAAACCTGTATCCTTTCACCTTTTTCTTACACCTGTCTCTCTACACCTGTATCCTTTCACCTTTTTCTTACACCTGTCTGCCTACACCTGTATCCTTTCACCTTTTTCTTACACCTGTCTCTCTACACCTGTGTCCTTTCACCTTTTTCTTACACCTGTGTCCTTTCACCTTTTTCTTACACCTGTCTCTCTACACCTGTGTCCTTTCACCTTTTTCTTACACCTGTCTCTCTACACCTGTGTCCTTTCACCTTTTTCTTACACCTGTCTCTCTACACCTGTGTCCTTTCACCTTTTTCTTACACCTGTATCCTTTCACCTTTTTCTTACACCTGTCTCTCTACACCTGTGTCCTTTCACCTTTTTCTTACACCTGTGTCCTTTCACCTTTTTCTTACACCTGTCTCTCTACACCTGTGTCCTTTCACCTTTTTCTTACACCTGTCTCTCTACACCTGTGTCCTTTCACCTTTTTCTTACACCTGTATCCTTTCACCTTTTTCTTACACCTGTCTCCCTACACCTGTGTCCTTTCACCTTTTTCTTACACCTGTATCCTTTCACCTTTTTCTTACACCTGTCTCCCTACACCTGTATCCTTTCACCTTTTTCTTACACCTGTCTCCCTACACCTGTATCCTTTCACCTTTTTCTTACACCTGTCTGCCTACACCTGTATCCTTTCACCTTTTTCTTACACCTGTCTCCCTACACCTGTATCCTTTCACCTTTTTCTTACACCTGTCTCCCTACACCTGTATCCTTTCACCTTTTTCTTACACCTGTCTCCCTACACCTGTATCCTTTCACCTTTTTCTTACACCTGTCTCCCTACACCTGTGTCCTTTCACCTTTTTCTTACACCTGTCTCCCTACACCTGTATCCTTTCACCTTTTTCTTACACCTGTCTGCAGGGGACATTACAGAAGTTTGTGGACGATGTCTTTGTGGCCATCCTCAGCACCAAGCGTCCTCCTCCCATCGCTGTCCGTTTTTTCTTTGACTTCCTCGACGATATGGCTGAGAAACATGGGATTGATGACCCCGAGACCGTCCACATCTGGAAGACCAACAGGTGAGACGCCACCTCAACTCTGAGAAACAAAGCAGACTGTCAGGTGACCCGTTTCTGACCCGCCTGTCTCTCCCAGTCTCCCTCTCAGGTTCTGGGTCAACATTTTGAAGAACCCTCAGTTTGTTCTGGACGTTCAGGTGACCGACAGCATCGACGCCGTCCTGTCGGTCATCGCTCAGACCTTCATCGACTCGTGCACCACCTCTGAGCACAAAGTGGGCCGGGTATGATCCATCTTCCCTTTTAGCGATCCGTCTGTCTGCTCTGTCTGCTCAGTCAGGTGACCTCATTGCACCTTTTTGTCCAATCAGGACTCTCCTGTTAACAAGCTGCTGTACGCCAGAGAGATCCCACGATACAAGCAGCTGGTGGAGAGGTGAGACCTTTACCGATTCTGTTCCCATGTAAACACTCCAAGTCTGGTTCTTGCTGGCTTTGGGTTAGGGTTAGGGTTAGGGTTGCCATGGCATCGGGTTGTAAAGAGCCGCTGTGTGTGTGCAGGGTTAGGGTTAGGGTTAGGGTTGCCATGGCATCGGGTTGTAAAGAGCCGCTGTGTGTGTGCAGGGTTAGGGTTAGGGTTGCCATGGCGTCGGGTTGTAAAGAGCCGCTGTGTGTGTGCAGGGTTAGGGTTAGGGTTAGGGTTGCCATGGCGTCGGGTTGTAAAGAGCCGCTGTGTGTGTGCAGGGTTAGGGTTAGGGTTGCCATGGCGTCGGGTTGTAAAGAGCCGCCGTGTGTGTGCAGGGTTAGGGTTAGGGTTGCCGTGGCGTCGGGTTGTAAAGAGCCGCTGTGTGTGTGCAGGGTTAGGGTTAGGGTTGCCGTGGCGTTGGGTTGTAAAGAGCTGCAGTGTGTGTGCAGGGTTAGGGTTAGGGTTAGGGTTGCCATGGCGTCGGGTTGTAAAGAGCCGCCGTGTGTGTGCAGGGTTAGGGTTAGGGTTGCCGTGGCGTCGGGTTGTAAAGAGCTGCTGTGTATTTGCAGGTATTACAGCGACATCCACAGCGCCGCTTCAGGATGCTACCAGGAGATGAACTCCACTCTGACCGAGCTGTCCGGGGTCAGTAAGCACCAACCAATCACCTGACCTGTCTCACTGTACCTGTCTCACTGTACCCGTCTCACTGTACCCGTCTCACTGTATCTGTCTCACTGTACCCGTCTCACTGTACCCGTCTCACTGTATCTGTCTCACTGTACCCGTCTCACTGTACCCGTCTCACTGTACCCGTCTCACTGTACCTGTCTCACATGACCCGTCTCACATGACCCGTCTCACATGACCCGTCTCACTGTACCCGTCTCACTGTACCCGTCTCACTGTACCCGTCTCACATGACCTGTCTCACTGTACCGTCTCACTGTACCCGTCTCACTGTACCCGTCTCACTGTACCCGTCTCACATGACCTGTCTCACTGTATCTGTCTCACTGTACCCGTCTCACATGACCTGTCTCACTGTACCCGTCTCACATGACCTGTCTCACTGTACCTGTCTCACATGACCTGTCTCACTGTATCTGTCTCACATGACCTGTCTCACTGTATCTGTCTCACATGACCCGTCTCACATAACCCGTCTCACATGACCCATCTCACTGTACCCGTCTCACTGTACCCGTCTCACTGTATCTGTCTCACTGTACCCGTCTCACTGTACCCGTCTCACTGTACCCGTCTCACTGTACCCGTCTCACATGACCTGTCTCACTGTACCCGTCTCACATGACCTGTCTCACTGTACCTGTCTCACATGACCTGTCTCACTGTATCTGTCTCACATGACCTGTCTCACTGTACCCGTCTCACTGTACCCGTCTCACTGTACCCGTCTCACT
Source organism: Leuresthes tenuis (assembly GCF_036924035.1). Taxonomy (NCBI): domain Eukaryota; kingdom Metazoa; phylum Chordata; class Actinopteri; order Atheriniformes; family Atherinopsidae; genus Leuresthes; species Leuresthes tenuis. The sequence continues at coordinate 224,418 of NW_027325370.1, forward strand.
GTACCCGTCTCACATGACCTGTCTCACTGTATCTGTCTCACATGACCTGTCTCACTGTACCCGTCTCACATGACCTGTCTCACTGTACCTGTCTCACATGACCTGTCTCACTGTATCTGTCTCACATGACCTGTCTCACTGTACCCGTCTCACATGACCTGTCTCACTGTACCCGTCTCACATGACCTGTCTCACTGTACCCGTCTCACTGTACCCGTCTCACTGTACCCGTCTCACTGTACCCGTCTCACATGACCTGTCTCACTGTACCTGTCTCACATGACCTGTCTCACTGTATCTGTCTCACATGACCTGTCTCACTGTACCTGTCTCACATGACCTGTCTCACTGTATCTGTCTCACATGACCTGTCTCACTGTACCCGTCTCACATGACCTGTCTCACTGTACCCGTCTCACATGACCTGTCTCACTGTACCCGTCTCACTGTACCCGTCTCACTGTACCCGTCTCACATGACCTGTCTCACTGTACCTGTCTCACATGACCTGTCTCACTGTATCTGTCTCACATGACCTGTCTCACTGTACCTGTCTCACATGACCTGTCTCACATGACCTGTCTCACTGTACCCGACTCACTGTACCCGTCTCACATGACCTGTCTCACTGTACCCGTCTCACTGTACCCGTCTCACATGACCTGTCTCACTGTACCCGTCTCACTGGACCTGTCTCACTGTACCTGTCTCACATGACCTGTCTCACTGGACCTGTCTCACTGTACCTGTCTCACATGACCTGTCTCACTGTACCCATCTCACTGGACCTGTCTCACTGTACCTGTCTTTCTCTCCGCAGAGTTTTTCCTCAAAGATGAACAGTGTTGTTGCTCTTCATGAACTCTACAAGTACATCAACAAATACTATGACCAGGTAACACCCAGAGGTCATACGACTTTGGCTGAGAGTATTTTTTTCATCAGGAGAGGGTTATTTAAGCGATTTGAAAGTTTCTCTGAATCTGAAAAAGTTTAAGCCTGAAATATTAAATCTATTTGAACTCTCCTCCACCTCTCTGTCTCAGATCATCATGTCCCTGGAGGAGGACCAATCTGGTCAGAAGATGCAGTTGGCCTACCGGCTGCAGCAGGTCGCCGCCCTGGTGGAGAACAAAGTCACAGATCTCTAACTTCTGCTGATGAAGGACAGGAGCCACATCAGTGCTCTGATTGGACGCCTGTGACCCTGAGTCCTCTCCTGTGTGTTTGGGATGTACAAAGTTTATGTAGTTGGACTCAGGGGAACCAGGTCCTCGGATCCCTCCACAAACCACCCAACACCCAGGATGGAAGGATAGTTCCCTCAGGCTAACTCAACGTCAGATTACCTAATGTTAAATCAATCTGAGGTTAAATAAAGTTAATCTGACGCTGAGTTAGCCTCACAATGACTTGATTTAACCTGAGAAGAAGCGCTGAATTTTACCCAAACCAACAATGACAATCTAACCAACCAGGCAGCATTATCGCCACCTGCCGCCTTGCACTACATTTCCTAGAGTTTTCTCTTCGTGAAAAAGCACAAGTTCAGTTGTTTGTAGTCGAATCACTTGTATTGATCTGCCGACGTCAGACCTGCTGTTTTGTCTGTTTTGACTTTTCTACTGAAGCCAGCAGCTCTGACTCTGAGCGTCCGAATGCAATAACAGACTCTAAATCAGGGAGCATTTCCACCACCTTTCAGTTTGACTCCAGCTTCTCATTGATTATTGATCAGTTTGCAGAGCCCACAGTGACTCACTTGGTTCAGTTCTGTGACGCAGACTCGCAGGTCGCCTCAGGTCAGATGAATGTTAAGGTCAGAGGTCAGCACCTGCTTTATCATACAGACCAGAACCATGAAGTTCTGATTTGGGCCTGGTGACCTCTGCTGACCCATTAAGAGTCCCTGTTGAGGTGTAGATGATCTTAGGTAACCAGGTCCAGTTCTAAAGAAGGCTTTACAACAGAATCGGGTGAACAGTCCTTTCTCAGTCGAGTCTGGTTCTGTTTGTCTTAAGGTTCCGCTCAGACTGAGTCTACTGGACCCTCCTGGAGTCTGGGATCATTTCTTTTGGAGCGCTGATCTTTTCCGGGTCCATACCAGTCTGGATCCAGTCGGGTTGCTTAAGTTCAGTGGGCCCAATCAGAACCTCAGTCCTGTAAAGGAACCCAGGATCAAAGGAACCTGCTGAACGAACACAAAAACAATCATGAACCTGTGGCAGGAGCTAACTTTGGGTAACTTATTTTGTGTATATACTGTAACTTGTATTTGTATTTATTGATCCCAGCTGTGCCTTCACTCTTGCAGCTCGGTGGCGCCTCATGTGTCCCAAGGCATGGTGGGAAAATAAATAATGTCTACTCTAACAGGTGAGCTCACCTGAGAGTCCGTGTTGGTCCAAAAGAACCCGTCATCCTGGTAACTGGATCTGATGCTGGTAAACAGCTGGTTCAGATGATCAGAACACTTAAATGTTTTCAGAACCTCATCAGAACCGCACTAACAGGCTGATTTATTCAATAACTGATGATCAATAGTTTAACCTCCATTTTAAAGTGGGTGAATTCAGACATTCATCAGATCTTTAACCAGAACAGAATGTTTCATCATTTAATCTGTGAACCAGTTCGTAACCCGAACTAAGAACCAGAACCAGAACTTTGGACCAGAACTCGACTTCTGGATGAAACCTGCTGAGCTGAAGCAGTGTCACATGACACATGATGTGAGCATGCTCAGAACCCGAAGACAAAAACCTGGTGAACACAAACAGATCAGAACTGCTGCAGAACCTGTTATCTCTGCATAAAGGTTCTGGTTCTGAACTCTTGCTGATCCTTACTTCACACCTCAGAGAACCTTATCTCTGACACCTTCAGAATGAATTCAGTCCAGTTAAAAACATGTTGGTGAGCAGCGGTTCTGCTGGAGCCGGTCTAACTGGTGCTGTGTGGAGCGGTTGGTTCCGACCCATTTCCAGCAGCTTTTCTTTGAACTGGACGGTACAGACTTAGCTTTAGTTTGCAGCTCCATCAGGCTGAAGTCAAACCTCAGAACTGCCTCTGAGGTGAAAGAAGCAATAACCTCGACAGGTCGACTGTACCGGACAGACCTGAAGGTCCTGGAACCGGCCCGGTCCGTTTCAGCCACAGGTCACCTGCCAGCAGCCGGGTTATAGCTGCTGTTGAGTCGTCCTGAACAGCAGCTACCTGGACCTAGAATTCCCTGCACGGTTCCTTCGGGTTCCTCCCAGAACCCCCTGGACTCCTGGCTGTGTCCCGTCTGCAGATGGACTGACAAACCTGAACCAGCGACCCGGGAAGGTTCTGGTGTACGCTCTTCCTGCTGCTTGCAGCCTCTTTTCTTCTTCTTCTTGTGTTTTTTGACCCCGTGTTTGACCTGCAGTCGTAGTTCTTTCTCTCAGTAATTTCTGCATGCATGTGATGATGATGATGATTTATGGTGCTTCTTCTACATAATTTCATTGTTTACTTTTTAAAATGAGGGGCGGGGCTTAAACTTTGGATACAGTTTGATGCTCAGCTCTGATTGGTCGAGCTGTTTGTTATTGTTTTCTACTGAATAAATTCAGGACGGTTATGAAGCTCAGCTTTTCTACTTCCTGTGTACAGTTTGCTATCAGTGTGTAAATGTGCCTGTAAATACCTGTCTGGGGAGGAGGAGGATGAAGGTGTGGGTCTGTTGTGGGGAGGCAGGCGGCCAAACTCAGTTTGTATTATGTAAAAATAAAGTTTTAATTTTAGCAGCTCTCTGTTGTGTTCATCTGTGTCCACTGGGGGCAGAGTTGAGTAATAATCCGATCGGTTACCAATAAGATACTCAAATATTGATCATTAGGAGTTTTTCAATTTCCTTTAATGCTCCTTTCATACTCTCTCAAGGCATGTTAACAGACCTGTGCTATTAATTTCACACTTTCACAGCTTTCTGTAACCTTTAAAGTGTCCTGATCAACAGTTCTGCAGCTTTCTGAAACCTTTAAAGTGTCCTGATCAACAGTTCTGCAGCTTTCTGTAACCTTTAAAGTGTCCTGATCAACAGTTCTGCAGCTTTCTGAAACCTTTAAAGTGTCCTGATCAACAGTTCTGCAGCTTTCTGAAACCTTTAAAGTGTCCTGATCAATAGTTCTGTAGCTTTCTGTAACCTTTAAAGTGTCCTGATCAACAGTTCTGCAGCTTTCTGAAACCTTTAAAGTGTCCTGATCAATAGTTCTGCAGCTTTCTGAAACCTTTAAAGTGTCCTGATCAACAGTTCTGCAGCTTTCTGAAACCTTTAAAGTGTCCTGATCAATAGTTCTGCAGCTTTCTGAAACATTTAAAGTGTCCTGATCAATAGTTCTGCAGCTTTCTGAAACCTTTAAAGTGTCCTGATCAACAGTTCTGCAGCTTTCTGAAACCTTTAAAGTGTCCTGATCAACAGTTCTGCAGCTTTCTGTAACCTTTAAAGTGTCCTGATCAACAGTTCTGCAGCTTTCTGTAACCTTTAAAGTGTCCTGATCAATAGTTCTGCAGCTTTCTGAAACCTTTAAAGTGTCCTGATCAATAGTTCTGCAGCTTTCTGAAACATTTAAAGTGTCCTGATCAATAGTTCTGCAGCTTTCTGAAACCTTTAAAGTGTCCTGATCAACAGTTCTGCAGCTTTCTGAAACCTTTAAAGTGTCCTGATCAATAGTTCTGCAGCTTTCTGAAACCTTTAAAGTGTCCTGATCAATAGTTCTGCAGCTTTCTGAAACATTTAAAGTGTCCTGATCAATAGTTCTGCAGCTTTCTGAAACCTTTAAAGTGTCCTGATCAATAGTTCTGCAGCTTTCTGAAACCTTTAAAGTGTCCTGATCAACAGTTCTGCAGCTTTCTGAAACCTTTAAAGTGTCCTGATCAACAGTTCTGCAGCTTTCTGAAACCTTTAAAGTGTCCTGATCCACAGTTCTGCAGCTTTCTGAAGCTCTTTCACAGTTTTTCTTTGGACATTTTCTGCTTTTTCCCTCATCTTCAGTCCTTGTTCCTGAGCATTTTCAGTGTTTTTTCTTTGTTCAGCCACTTAACTCTGACCTTTGAACCCTTCAGGCAGAAAAAAGGCTCCTAACTCAAGGGATGAACCAGTGTTGTGTCGACACAGAACAGACAACTTAGCAAATTAAATATATAAAGAAATGAGGGGCAGCTAACACCTCTGCACAGATTCAGATTACTTCATTATTTTGTCTTAGTTTTAGTGTTAAATGTTGAGTGAAGAGCAAAAGTCTGATGTACATTTCACTGTATTCTTGGTTTTGCACAATATTTGACATAAATACTCATAATGTCCACATTTATGCTGCTGTCTCTGAGGCGGTCAAAGGATGTATAACTGGAACTAAATGAACCATCATATCACAGAGATACTTCACTACCAGGAACTAAAGGCGCACTGACACAGCCGCCACCAAAGGACAAATCAAATAATCAAAGAAAATCTTTATGTATACAAAAAAAATCCTATAACGCCGATAAATGTGAGATAAATGCAGGTTTATTGTCAACAGTGGCTGAAGTCGTGCTCATATTAAGTAACTACAACTAGCTGGTTAACATGATAAATTAACCAGAACTAACTACATGAAATAAGGCTGTTGACTTCATCTGTTACAGAGCAGTCAGCTGATGCCTCTCAATGCCAAAAAATGTTGTAATTTCATCAATTTAGCGGATAAAATACTTCAGAAACACAGGAAATGAACGATGGTCAGCGGTGGAGGTGTTCGACCCATCAGCAGCTCCAGCATTTCTTCCTGTTCCAGTAAGGGAGGGTATTCTCGCTCTTTTTACTCTGGTTGAGTCTGCTTCTGTCTTCTCTTCAGATTTTTGGATTTAGTTCATTTGGTGTATTTTTTCAGCATCATAGAACTTCCTGCTGAACGTTTCTTTCCTTCTGTCAGTAAAATGAAGACTCTTTGGTTAACACGAGCTCCTGGTGTCTCTGTCGGCTCAGCTTAAAGCCGGCAGAGTGGCCTTGGAGTTCAGTCCCATCTGTGAGTGAAACGCATTCAGACTGTGTCTTTGTCCTTCTGAGCTTTTAGTCTGATATTGATCTGATATTCCCCATCAGTTTCCTCCATTGGGCTCCAGGCAAACACCCACAGCGTTTCCTCCTCAAAGCCTCTGGGATTTGGAGTCTTTTCTGGACTTTTGACATTTGGAAAGCTCGGCTGCCCCCCTCCCCACCCCAACACCCGCCCCTGTGCCCCGCCAGCTCCGTTTCAGCGTGCTCGCTCACTGCGCATGCGTACAGCGCGGTGTCCGATGTCAAAGTGTCAGCAGCTGTTCGCGAATGGCAGAACCGAGCAACAAGTGAAACGCGCGTGGAATAACCATAAAGTCCCGGTCCATAGGCGATACTGAGACGAACCGGAACCGCAGCTGACTGCCAGCGGATCGTCAGTTCTAACGGACCGACCCACAGGCCGCGGCCCGCACTCACCCAGCTGCTCCGGCCGGACCCGGCTGGACTCTGACACGGGGTGGCCAGTGGACCCTCGGAGCCTCCTTTGGCCGAACCGTCTCCGGGTTTCAGGTCCTGTTTCTGGTTAAGTTCGGCCCTCGGAAGGAGCCGGTTCGTGCTGTCGGAATAGAGCTCTGACCCGGTTCGGTTTAAGGACCGGAAGCCAACATGTTGATAGGTAAGTTAGGCGTGACCCGAGTGACGGTGCTGGTACCGGAGAATGTGACTGAGCAGCACATGCTAAGCTAAGTAACGGTACCAGGCTGTGACACCCGGAGCAGGGTTCAGCTGACCTCCCACCAGATTCCTTTAAAATAAGCCGTCATTTTCCAAGTCTGCCCCCCCAACAGCCCCCCGAATTCCGCAGGAAACCCACTTTAGTTTGGTTCTGAGGTCAGTTTGTCAGGATGAATTCGGCTTTTTATGGCAGTCCCAGGTGGTTTGTGCTGGGCTTAAATTGACCCTGATTGGTGTCTAAATGATTACTGATCAGTGGTTTTAAATCCTGGAGCAGGTTAAAGGTCATGTTCTGCCTCCTGTCTGAGAGCCACCTCTTCAAATTTAAACATTTTAATAGACTGTGGCTGAAATAGACTGTTTTCCTCTTCACATTTAAACATTTTAATAAACTGTGGCTGAAATAAACTGTTTTCCTCTTCAAATTTAAACATTTTAATAAAGTGGCTGAAATAAACTGTTTTCCTCTTCACATTTAAACATTTTAATAAACTGTGGCTGAAATAAACTGTTTTCCTCTTCACATTTAAACATTTTAATAAAGTGTGGCTGAAATAAACTGTTTTCCTCTTCAAATTTAAACATTTTAATAAACTGTGGCTGAAATAAACTGTTTTCCTCTTCACATTTAAACATTTTAATAAACTGTGGCTGAAATAAACTGTTTTCCTCTTCACATTTAAACATTTTAATAAAGTGTGGCTGAAATAAACTGTTTTCCTCTTCAAATTTAAACATTTTAATAAAATGTGGCTGAAATAAACTGTTTTCCTCTTCACATTTAAACATTTTAATAAACTGTGGCTGAAATAAACTGTTTTCCTCTTCACATTTTAATAAAGTGGCTGAAATAAACTGTTTTCCTCTTCACAGCTGCAGTCAGCACCAGAACTGGAAGCTCCGCCCCCACAACCACTGGCAAAAAACCCAGAAGAAGAGGAAAAAAACACCGGAGAGTCCCAGCTGAGGAGAACCGGTGAGAAACGGCACACACCTGATGTCACACCTGATGTCACACCTGATGTCACACCTGTCGCTGTCTCACCTCACCTGGATGTGTCTCACACCTGGATGTGTCTCACACCTGGATGTGTCTCACACCTGCATGTGTCTCACACCTGGATGTGTCTCACCCCTGGATGTGTCTCACACCTGGATGTGTCCCACACCTGGATGTGTCTCACACCTGGATGTGTCTCACCCCTGGATGTGTCTCACACCTGGATGTGTCTCACACCTGGATGTGTCTCACCCCTGGATGTGTCTCACACCTGGATGTGTCTCACCCCTGGATGTGTCCCACACCTGGATGTGTCCCACACCTGGATGTGTCCCACACCTGGATGTGTCTCACCCCTGGATGTGTCTCACACCTGGATGTGTCTCACACCTGGATGTGTCTCACCCCTGGATGTGTCTCACCCCTGGATGTGTCTCACCCCTGCATGTGTCTCACCCCTGGATGTGTCTCACACCTGGATGTGTCTCACACCTGGATGTGTCTCACCCCTGGATGTGTCTCACCCCTGGATGTGTCTCACCCCTGGATGTGTCCCACACCTGGATGTGTCTCACACCTGGATGTGTCCCACACCTGGATGTGTCTCACCCCTGGATGTGTCTCACCCCTGGATGTGTCTCACCCCTGGATGTGTCCCACACCTGGATGTGTCCCACACCTGGATGTGTCTCACACCTGGATGTGTCTCACACCTGGATGTGTCCCACACCTGGATGTGTCTCACCCCTGGATGTGTCTCACACCTGGATGTGTCTCACCCCTGGATGTGTCTCACCCCTGGATGTGTCTCACACCTGGATGTGTCCCACACCTGGATGTGTCTCACCCCTGGATGTGTCTCACCCCTGGATGTGTCTCACCCCTGGATGTGTCTCACCCCTGGATGTGTCTCACACCTGGATGTGTCCCACACCTGGATGTGTCTCACCCCTGGATGTGTCTCACCCCTGGATGTGTCTCACCCCTGGATGTGTCTCACACCTGGATGTGTCCCACACCTGGATGTGTCTCACCCCTGGATGTGTCTCACACCTGGATGTGTCTCACCCCTGGATGTGTCCCACACCTGGATGTGTCTCACACCTGCATGTGTCTCACCCCTGGATGTGTCTCACACCTGGATGTGTCTCACACCTGAGAGGCAGAACCCTGGAACTCAGTTCTGGCAGGTTAAAGTGAGCTGAACCGGTTTTTATTGTGTGCCTGTAGAACAGAACCGTGTCATTGGACCATGACTGTCTGCTGGACAATGACTCGGTCCAGAGGCTGATGAAGTCCTGAGTTTACAGAGTTCTGCTGAGGGTGTTCCTCAGGGCTCCGTGTTGGCGCCAGTGGAGTTGTTTGAAGACGTGGAAGCAAACGCTGAAACTGTTTTCACACGGTGTTGTCATGGAGACGCAGGAGCTCAGGAAACAAACCTCCAGTCTGAACCGGACCTCACCTGATCAGCTGACAGATGACATCACACTGAGGCGTCTGATCTCCACTTGGTCCTGGGTCACATGACCCGGCACCATTGAAGGGAATTTGGGCTGAAACGGCGAGCTCAGAGCGTGGCGGTTCTGAAGCTGACAGAACCTCCTCAGGAACAAAAACAGACTGATGGATCAACTGGGTTCTGCTGAGTGAAGTTCTGTCCAACCCAACTGTGGGGCATGGTGATGTCATCCCTTCATGTTGTCATGGTTACCAGTTTGTTTGCTGGCAGGTTCTGGTGGTTAGTGAACTGGTTCTGAGGCAGCTGCAGCCGGGTTTAAAAACCTGTTTATAAACGGTACTTTGGTGTAAAAGGTTCTGGTTCTGCTCCTCGTCCACTTTGACCTGTTTGTTCATATCATAAAATGTTCTGGTTTCTGGGTTCTGTCCAGCAGAACTTTCTGTGTCCTATAAACCCCGGGAAGTGAAATGGGTCGACCTGGCAGAGCAGAACCTTCAGCGCGTTTCCTCCTGAACACGTTAGTCCGAACTGCAGATGGTTCTGGTGTTGGTTCCACCTGCAGAACCCCACCAGGCACGTGGCTGTTGGGCAGGGCCTGCACGCTGTTGACCTCTGACCCTCAGACTCCTCCCACCCAGCCCAGAATCAGACGCCACGAAGGGGCGGTTCTGAGGTCCGCTCGCTGCCTTGAGAAGCTTCCACTTAAACATAGACACACAGCTGTGACTCGTGCGCTCTGAGGTCATCTGAACAGAAATAGACTGAGTGTGTGTTATATGACCCGGGTTGTGTGTGGCCCTGTGACATCATCACTGTAACCGTCCGGCGCTGTCAGAAACAAAACTGGTCCAAACTCAGGCTGTTGTTCATGGTGTAAACAGCGAGCCAGAACGTGCGCTGAGGAGGACGGTCGGGCTGGTTCTGCTGGTTCTGCTGGTTCAGCTGGTTCTGCTGGTTCTGCTGGTTCTGCTCAACCATAAGTGCATTATCCATGTATCCACCCCACTTTGTCCTGTGTGGTTCTGGTATTTCCACATCCAGAGTAACACAGAAGTATGTAAGTTCAGCAGAACCAGCAACAGAACCTTGGACACCTGTTGTTCACAGCCAACAGATTTAACCAGCTGCAAGGAAGCTAACATGTTTCTGTATTTATCAGACGCTTTGATCCAACTTACAGATGAAGATATAACAGCTTTATATAAAGCTAACAATAAGCTCCATAGAAGGAACCCAGGAGTCCGACTCTGTCAGAGGGGACAGAGTAGAGATAGGGTGCAGGCATAGAAGGAAGAGCAGAAAGATAAAGAGATAGAGGGGGGAGGGAAGTACAAGGTAAGTGCTGGGATAGGAGATGCTCTCTGAAGAGCTGGGTTTTCAGGAGCTTCTTGAAGATAGACAGGGACGCCCCTGTTCTGGTAGCGCTCGGTAGGTCATTCCACCATCGTGGGACGACACATGAACAGAGTTTGGATTGTCTTAGGCGTGGTGTAGGAGCTGCTAGACGACAATCCTGGGACCAACGGAGGGACCCAGTTGGGACAGAAGCCTTTGCAAGAGCCTTCAAGGAGATGGAGCCGTTCCATTAAGCTCTTTGTAGCTAACATCAGGGACTTGGATCTGATGCAGGCGGCTAAGGGCAGCCAGAGGAGCTCAATGAACAGAGGGTTAGAGGGGGGACGTGTTCTTTTAGGCTAACATGTCTGCTGGATTTAATCAGTGGGTTAAAGTTACCCTAAAAACAGAAGGTACCTCCAGGTAGGCCGAGTGATGCAACAGCTAACTCCTAAAAATATGTTCAGCTGAAGTTTGATGTATGTAACTCATCTCAGTGTGATTTACAGTCAATGTTCTGCTGGATATGAGACGTCTTTGGGTTCAGCAGAGCTCTGTACGCCACCTCCTGGCTCTCCTACGGTTCTTCTTCTCGGAGGCCTCAGCATGTAGCTGAAGGACACTTGGAACGAGGGGCCTAGGTTTATGCATTTAGTATTAAGCAGTGCATTAAGTATCCTCATTAACTGACACTGCGATGTCTTGGTTTGTTTTCTCTCCCTGTTTCAGGCCCAATGAGTCGTGTGACCCTCAGAGTCTGCGGGCCAACAGCAGCACACCCCGAACTCACCCCGAGGCAGACCAGCTGCCCCCCCAAACTACAGCAGAAACCCCCACAGGATCCGGTGCAGAGGATCCTCATGAAACTACCTCATCGCCCGCCCACCAGATGATGACTCCCGCCATCAAAGATACGATACATCCCCTGGTAGCACCTCGAAAGTCTCCGGAAACCTCTCAGGTTCTCAGCCAGTCACCTGCCACATCCGGAAGCCCCGCCCCCAGTCCGCCGCCGGCCGTTACCCATAATGCCTCCAGGTCACCTCACAGAACTCTACAGACCGTGTCTGCAGAGGCGGAGCTCTTCAGTCCACCTTCTCCTCACAGCGAGGCCTTGAACGTCTCTGAACATCCTGCCAAAGCTCGTTCCACTCCTCCCTCTAGCCCCTCCCACCCTGACCCCTTCCTCTTGACCTCTGTGACATTCACCTCCAGTGTCTCCTCACACCTTTATTCCCCCCTCTGCTCCTCCGTCGCCGCCTCCATGCTTGCTTCTGTGGACTCTCCCAGCCCTGCTTTTAACTTATGTCCTATTATGTCATCGCCCACATCATTGATGACCACACCCCTTTCAGATCAAAGCCCGCCCCCTCCAGAATTAACCCCGCCCCCTGCTCAGCTGTTGGGCTCCGATGACGAGGAGCAGGAGGACCCGTCAGATTACTGCAAAGGTATATTAAGACATTTTTTATATCAGAAAACTACAAACTAAAGATGGTTTTGACATGTTTTAACGGATTCAGGGACAGTGATGATCCAGCAGGATGAAAGAGGAAGATTTATGGAAACATTGTTCAATACATTAAAACAGAAAAACACGGCTCAGTGGTTAAAACATAACTCACTCTGTAGGTTTACGGTACCAAACTCCACCTGTGCAGTTTGGAGATAAATAGACATTATATTGTTGTTTAATAATTAAACTGATGCAGACAATGAGCTGGTCCAGGTCCGTTTGTCTGGTTCTGGTTTTCCACCAGCCTGGCACAAGCATTTCATCAATGTGATAAAACCTTACAGAAAACCATCTGGGACATGATTGGATAAAGCATGTGTCCATCAGTCTGTCTCAGGCCAACTTGAACCAATCAGGTTAACAAAGGAGCTGCCACTGGAGGATGCACAATGGTCCAGTTTTTAAAACCAGTTACTTCCAGGTTGGTCTCACCTCCAGACGAGTCATCAGTCTGTGCTCCTGTGTTCCAGGTGGTTACTACCCGGTGAAGATCGGTGACCTGTTCAACGGGAGGTACCACGTGGTCAGGAAACTGGGCTGGGGTCACTTCTCCACAGTCTGGCTCTGCTGGGATCTGCAGTACGTCTTATTCAAAAACTCCATCAGAGGTTTTGCACAGATTCTGCTGTCAGAGGCTCTGAATGTGTGTCTGTTTCAGGAAGAAGCGTTTCGTAGCCCTGAAGGTGGTGAAGAGCGCTCCACATTACACTGAGACGGCTCTGGACGAGATCAAACTGCTCCGCTGTGTGAGTGCCTGAGCTTCCTCATCTGTGCCAGCGTTAGATTCAGGTGTGCTCAGGTGACTTGTCTGTCTCTCCAGGTGAGGGACAGCGACCCCTCTGACCAGTACCGGGAAACGGTTGTCCAGCTCATCGACGACTTCAAGATCTCTGGGGTCAGCGGAGTGCGTATCCTTCCCATCAGTTGTCTGCCTGCCTTTTTGTTTAATGGCCTGTCTGTAAGAGGTTTCCTCAGCCTCTCCCAGATGTCTGCATGGTTCTGGAGGTTTTGGGTCATCAGCTGTTAAAATGGATCATCAAGTCAAACTACATGGGACTTCCTCTGGTCTGCGTCAAGGCCATCATCACGCAGGTACGGTAAAATATAGAGACTCGGGCCTCCGGGGACCTGCTGATTGGCCCAAAGACCACTCTGTCTTTGGCCCCGACTACTCGGGACTCGGTAACTCGGTGACCGGCGGGGACTCGGCCATCCTCTGACTCGTTGACCGGCGGGGACTCGGCCATCCTCTGACTCGTTGACCGGCTGGGACTCGGCCGTTCTCTGACTCGTTGACCGGCGGGGACTCGGCCATCCTCTGACTCGTTGACCGGCGGGGACTCGGCCATCCTCTGACTCGTTGACCGGCGGGGACTCGGCCATCCTCTGACTCGTTGACTGGCGGGGACTCGGCCATCCTCTGACTCGTTGACCAGCGGGGACTCGGCCGTTCTCTGACTCGTTGACCGGCGGGGACTCGGCCGTCCTCTGACTCGTTGACCGGCTGGGACTCGGCCGTAGTCTGACTCGTTGACCGGCTGGGACTCGGCCATCCTCTGACTCGTTGACCGGCGGGGACTCGGCCATCCTCTGACTCGTTGACCGGCTGGGACTCGGCCGTAGTCTGACTCGTTGACCGGCTGGGACTCGGCCATCCTCTGACTCGTTGACCGGCGGGGACTCGGCCATCCTCTGACTCGTTGACCGGCGGGGACTCGGCCATCCTCTGACTCGTTGACCGGCGGGGACTCGGCCGTTCTCTGACTCGTTGACCGGCGGGGACTCGGCCATCCTCTGACTCGTTGACCGGCGGGGACTCGGCCGTTCTCTGACTCGTTGACCGGCGGGGACTCGGCCATCCTCTGACTCGTTGACCGGCTGGGACTCGGCCGTCCTCTGACTCGTTGACCGGCGGGGACTCGGCCGTCCTCTGACTCGTTGACCGGCGGGGACTCGGCCGTTCTCTGACTCGTTGACCGGCGGGGACTCGGCCGTTCTCTGACTCGTTGACCGGCGGGGACTCGGCCGTCCTCTGACTAGTTGACCGGCTGGGACTCGGCCGTCCTCTGACTCGTTGACCGGCTGGGACTCGGCCGTTCTCTGACTCGTTGACCGGCTGGGACTCGGCCGTTCTCTGACTCGTTGACCGGCGGGGACTCGGCCATCGTCTGACTCGTTGACCGGCTTGGACTCGGCCATCCTCTGACTCGTTGACCGGCGGGGACTCGGCCATCCTCTGACTCGTTGACCGGCGGGGACTCGGCCATCCTCTGACTCGTTGACCGGCGGGGACTCGGCCGTTCTCTGACTCGTTGACCGGCGGGGACTCGGCCATCCTCTGACTCGTTGACCGGCTGGGACTCGGCCGTAGTCTGACTCGTTGACCGGCTGGGACTCGGCCGTAGTCTGACTCGTTGACCGGCTGGGACTCGGCCGTCCTCTGACTCGTTGACCGGCTGGGACTCGGCCATCCTCTGACTCGTTGACCGGCGGTGACTCGGACGTAGTCTGACTCGTTGACCGGCTGGGACTCGGCCGTCGTCTGACTCGTTGACCGGCTGGGACTCGGCCGTCCTCTGACTCGTTGACCGGCTGGGACTCGGCCGTCCTCTGACTCGTTGACCGGCTGGGACTCGGCCGTCCTCTGACTCGTTGACCGGCGGGGACTCGGCCGTAGTCTGACTCGTTGACCGGCTGGGACTCGGCCGTAGTCTGACTCGTTGACCGGCGGGGACTCGGCCGTAGTCTGACTCGTTGACCGGCGGGGACTCGGCCGTAGTCTGACTCGTTGACCGGCTGGGACTCGGCCGTAGTCTGACTCGTTGACCGGCGGGGACTCGGCCGTTCTCTGACTCGTTGACCGGCGGGGACTCGGCCATTCTCTGACTCGTTGACCGGCTGGGACTCGGCCGTTCTCTGACTCGTTGACCGGCTGGGACTCGGCCGTAGTCTGACTCGTTGACCGGCGGGGACTCGGCCGTCGTCTGACTCGTTGACCAGCAGGGAGTCATTTTCTGACCCGAACTCTGTTTTGTGTCTGCAGGTTCTTCAGGGGCTCAGCTACCTCCACACCAAGTGTAAGATCATCCACACGGACATTAAACCAGAGAACATCTTATTGGTCGTCGATGAGGTTTACGTCAGGAGATTGGCTGCTGAAGCCACCATCTGGCAGAGAGCGGGAGCTCCGCCCCCCTCTGGGTCATCAGGTGAGCAGCTATCAAGTAATTTAGATTAAACCTGTCAGTAAGTCTTAAGAGAGTCAAACTGAGTCACCTTACCTGGAAACTGTGGTTTCCAGGGTGATGGCGAGAGCTTCAGGTCTGTCTGTCTTTCTTTCTTAGCTGTTTCTTTTTCCCATTTCACAGTTCTAACTGCGCTGTTTCTCCTGTCTGTCTCTGTCTGTCTGTCTTCCTGTTTCCTGATGTTTCCTTCCTGTCTCTCTGTATCTAGTTAGCATGGCTCCCAGGGACCTGCAGGTAAGTGTCCTGGTGTGACGCCTGCCATGTTCTGATTGGTTACTGTGCAGCAGGTGTAATAAGTTGGGTTGATTGTTTAGATCTCTGTACAGCAGCACTGTGTATTGATGTCTGATAATTAGTGCATGTTCAAAAATAAATATGGTATCCCATCATATTTACGAGACGACTGAAAACCTTCGTCCCTTTTTAAAGTTTCCAGAACGGGTTTGATTTTTCTGTCAAATGCTTTTTGAGTGTGTTTTGACCACATAGAGCTACCGTACATAGGCATATACAACGCATGTGTCCAAACCTCAACCACTTTAAAACAATGTAAAGAATGACATGGGGCACGGGTTAGCTGAGATCAGAACCAGAACCTTCCTGTACCACCACACCACCGACAGCTCCACTTGAAGATATAGTCCAATTCAATCCAGTTTACTGATCAAGATTCAGAAATAGTAGACACCCACAGTCCCCTCATGCAACGGTCCTACTGAGACCTCAAATGTTCAGTCCAGACTCTTTAATGTCGTCCCACGATGGTGGAATGAGCTACCGAGCGCTACCAGAACAGGGGCGTCCCTGACATCTCCTACCCTGCACTTCCTGCTACACCTGCACTCTATCGCTGTCACCTCTGACAGCCTGACTGTAATGTTATATCCTCATTTTTAAGTCGTTCTGGATAAAAGCGTCTGCTAAATGCAGAAACTTCCAGCTCTGCGATAACGCTCCAGGAGAAACAGTCGAATAGTTGCTGTCTACTCACTCGCTTGGATACCGGTGGTTAAATATTACCCAAAGCCTCATTCAAGGTTTCAGTGAGCTGCATTTCTGCATCATGTCCCGCATGTTGTGCACCCACCAACATCATGTTTCTAGTTGTTTTGTATGATCTTCAGCCAGTTAAAGGTTTAACTGCTAATCTCCAGAACATCTGCAGAGTTCATATCAGCTGTGAAATCTGCTGGGGGCAATAAACGTGGATGGTGTTACAGTTAACAGGCGGCGGCCATCTTTAGATACAGTCCCAGAACCTCCTCCACTGTAACCTCCACCTTTGGGTCCATACACAAAGTGTGTGTTTGTGAGCACTGAAATATCGTCATAACACATGTGATAATATTATTGATGGATAGTGTAGTGGTATGATAGCCACCTGTGTTCAAATCCCCTGCATGAAAGGTTCTACCTCCAGTAGGGGTCCTTAGGCCCCCTTACCCTACCTGTAAGTCGCTTTGGATAGAAGCGTCTGCCAGATGCATAAACATAACTACCTGTGTGTGCAGGATGGGAAGATCTCTAAAAACAAGAAGAAGAAACTCAAAAGGAAAGCGAAGCGTCAGCAGAGACTATTGGAGGAGAGAGTGATGGATTTACAGGTAGAGAAATACTACACCGATACCTTACAGATACCTTACAGATACTACACCGATACCTTACAGATACCTTACAGATACTACACGGATACCTTACAGATACTACACCGATACCTTACAGATACCTTACAGATACTACACCGATACCTTACAGATACTACACAGATACCTTACAGATACCTTACAGATACTACACCGATACCTTACAGATACCTTACAGATACTACACCGATACCTTACAGATACTACACCGATACCTTACAGATACTACACCGATACCTTACAGATACTACACCGATACCTTACAGATACCTTACAGATACTACACCGATACCTTACAGATACCTTACAGATACTACACCGATACCTTACAGATACCTTACAGATACCTTACAGATACTACACCGATACCTTACAGATACCTTACAGATACTACACCGATACCTTACAGATACTACACAGATACTACACAGATACTACACAGATACCTTACAGATACTACACCGATACCTTACAGATACCTTACAGATACTACACCGATACCTTACAGATACCTTACAGATACCTTACAGATACCTTACAGATACTACACAGATACTACACAGATACCTTACAGATACTACACCGATACCTTACAGATACTACACCGATACCTTACCGATACCTTACAGATACTACACAGATACCTTACAAATACCTTACAGATACTACACCGATACCTTACAGATACCTTACAGATACTACACCTATACCTTACAGATACCTTACAGATACTACACCGATACCTTACAGATACCTTACAGATACCTTACAGATACCTTACAGATACTACACCGATACCTTACAGATACCTTACAGATACTACACCGATACCTTACAGATACCTTACAGATACCTTACAGATACCTTACAGATACTACACCGATACCTTACAGATACCTTACAGATACCTTACAGATACTACACCGATACCTTACAGATACCTTACAGATACCTTACAGATACTACACCGATACCTTACAGATACCTTACAGATACCTTACAGATACCTTACAGATACTACACAGATACCTTACAGATACTACACGGATACCTTACAGATACTACACCGATACCTTACAGATACCTTACAGATACTACACCGATACCTTACAGATACTACACCGATACCTTACCGATACCTTACAGATACTACACAGATACCTTACAGATACCTTACAGATACCTTACAGATACTACACCGATACCTTACAGATACCTTACAGATACTACACAGATACCTTACAGATACCTTACAGATACTACACCGATACCTTACAGATACCTTACAGATACTACACCGATACCTTACAGATACCTTACAGATACCTTACAGATACTACACCGATACCTTACAGATACCTTACAGATACCTTACAGATACTACACCGATACCTTACAGATACCTTACAGATACTACACAGATACCTTACAGATACTACACCAATACCTTACAGATACCTTACAGATACTACACAGATACCTTACAGATACCTTACAGATACCTTACAGATACTACACCGATACCTTACAGATACCTTACAGATACCTTACAGATACTACACCGATACCTTACAGATACCTTACAGATACCTTACAGATACCTTACAGATACTACACCGATACCTTACAGATACCTTACAGATACTACACCGATACCTTACAGATACTACACAGATACCTTACAGATACCTTACAGATACTACACAGATACCTTACAGATACCTTACAGATACTACACCGATACCTTACAGATACTACACAGATACCTTACAGATACCTTACAGATACTACACCGATACCTTACAGATACCTTACAGATACCTTACAGATACCTTACAGATACTACACAGATACCTTACAGATACCTTACAGATACTACACAGATACCTTACAGATACCTTACAGATACTACACAGATACCTTACAGATACCTTACAGATACTACACCGATACCTTACAGATACCTTACAGATACTACACCGATACCTTACAGATACCTTACAGATACTACACCGATACCTTACAGATACCTTACAGATACCTTACAGATACTACACCGATACCTTACAGATACCTTACAGATACCTTACAGATACTACACCGATACCTTACAGATACTACACAGATACCTTACAGATACCTTACAGATACTACACAGATACTACACGATACCTTACAGATACCTTACAGATACTACACAGATACTACACAGATACCTTACAGATACCTTACAGATATTACACCGATACCTTACAGATACCTTACAGATACTACACCGATACCTTACAGATACCTTACAGATACTACACCGATACCTTACAGATACCTTACAGATACCTTACAGATACCTTACAGATACTACACCGATAACTTACAGATACCTTACAGATATTACACCGATACCTTACAGATACTACACAGATACCTTACAGATACCTTACAGATACTACACAGATACCTTACAGATACCTTACAGATACCTTACAGATACTACACCGATACCTTACAGATACTACACCGATACCTTACAGATACCTTACAGATACCTTACAGATACTACACCGATACCTTACAGATACCTTACAGATACTACACCGATACCTTACAGATACCTTACAGATACTACACCGATACCTTACAGATACTACACAGATACCTTACAGATACTACACAGATACCTTACAGATACCTTACAGATACTACACAGATACCTTACAGATACCTTACAGATACCTTACAGATACTACACAGATACTACACGATACCTTACAGATACCTTACAGATACTACACCGATACCTTACAGATACCTTACAGATACTACACAGATACCTTACAGATACCTTACAGATACTACACCGATACCTTACAGATACCTTACAGATACTACACCGATACCTTACAGATACTACACAGATACCTTACAGATACTACACAGATACCTTACAGATACCTTACAGATACTACACCGATACCTTACAGATACCTTACAGATACCTTACAGATACTACACCGATACCTTACAGATACTACACAGATACCTCACAGATACCTCACAGATACCTTACAGATACCTTATAGATACTACACCGATACCTTACAGATACTACACCGATACCTTACAGATACCTTACAGATACCTTACAGATACTACACCGATACCTTACAGATACCTTACAGATACCTTACAGATACTACACCGATACCTTACAGATACCTTACAGATACTACACCGATACCTTACAGATACTACACCGATACCTTACAGATACCTTACAGATACCTTACAGATACTACACCGATACCTTACAGATACCTTACAGATACTACACCGATACCTTACAGATACTACACAGATACTACACAGATACTACACAGATACCTTACAGATACTACACCGATACCTTACAGATACTACACAGATACCTTACAGATACTACACCGATACCTTACAGATACCTTACAGATACTACACCGATACCTTACAGATACCTTACAGATACTACACCGATACCTTACAGATACCTTACAGATACTACACAGATACCTTACAGATACTACACAGATACCTTACAGATACTACACAGATACCTTACAGATACTACACCGATACCTTACAGATACCTTACAGATACTACACCGATACCTTACAGATACCTTACAGATACTACACCGATACCTTACAGATACCTTACAGATACCTTACAGATACTACACCGATACCTTACAGATACCTTACAGATACTACACCGATACCTTACAGATACCTTACAGATACTACACAGATACCTTACAGATACTACACCGATACCTTACAGATACCTTACAGATACCTTACAGATACTACACCGATACCTTACAGATACCTTACAGATACCTTACAGATACTACACCGATACCTTACAGATACCTTACAGATACTACACCGATACCTTACAGATACCTTACAGATACCTTACAGATACTACACCGATACCTTACAGATACCTTACAGATACTACACCGATACCTTACAGATACTACACAGATACTACACAGATACTACACAGATACCTTACAGATACTACACCGATACCTTACAGATACTACACAGATACCTTACAGATACTACACCGATACCTTACAGATACTACACAGATACCTTACAGATACTACACCGATACCTTACAGATACCTTACAGATACTACACCGATACCTTACAGATACCTTACAGATACTACACCGATACTACACCGATACCTTACAGATACTACACCGATACCTTACAGATACTACACCGATACCTTACAGATACTACACCGATACCTTACAGATACTACACAGATACCTTACAGATACCTTACAGATACTACACCGATACCTTACAGATACCTTACAGATACTACACCGATACCTTACAGATACTACACCGATACCTTACAGATACCTTACAGATACTACACCGATACCTTACAGATACTACAGCGATACCTTACAGATACCTTACAGATACTACACCGATACCTTACAGATACCTTACAGATACTACACCGATACCTTACAGATACTACACAGATACTACACAGATACTCACACACAGGTGTTTGTTTTTCAGAGGATGGAGGAAGGGGAGGGTCTGCTGCCCCCTGATGTCACAGATGGTGAGTACACACCTTTCTATAACAGCGATTTTAAATGTTTTACAGGAACATGACACATAAAATTCATTCTAAGAACATGTTAATTGGTTTAAAAAGATGGTGCCACTTGTATCTGGAAAGATCGTTACTTTAATGGAGATAATTCATTGTTGATATTAAATACCTGAATGTGTCTTCATCCTCAGGCTCTGCTGTTGTCAATGGCAACACTTCCTACTGCACAGCCAATAGCAAAGCCAGTCCAGAGTCCAGCTGCTCCTGGTTGGAGGACAGGTGTAATGGCCACGCCCCCGGACGTTTCTCCAGCCCCGCCTCTGGCCTCTCAGGGTTCTCCAGCTCTGTGATGTCAGCGACGTCTGAGTCAGCACTTTCCACTCAGTCAGGATGCTCGAGTGGACGAGACGGTCAGAACGCTCGCTGTCTTTAAACTGAATTCATAAATGTAATCTTTGAAAGGGGAAATTTTCTGAGCTCTTGTTGAGGCGTTTGAGACAGTCTTTGGTTAAAGCAGCTGTTGGTTTAAGCACAGCGGCTCTCTGTCCTGTTTGACAGCACTTTGTTAGCTCAGCTGTTATCCCTCAGTGAGAAACGTGCTCATGGTCTCATGATTGAGTGACATTGGCGAGTTGTAATGCTTTTGGTGTGTCGTTTTAAATTCTGGTGGACGCACACTGAGTGGACCATAAACAGTCCTGCTATGGTTAAAAATGTTAAGTTCAGACGACCTGAGGATACAGAGAAGGTACAAAATATCTGCCAAGATGGTGGTCGTCTTACCAGGAAGCAGTGTGACCTACAGCCTGTCATGGGGGGAGTTCAGCAGTCGTTCTGTAGCTCCCAATCACACTAAAGTTCTTCTCGCTGTATCCGCAGTCTTCAGTGCCTCAGACTTCGTTATCAGTCCTCTCGACCCCCAGAACGCCGACCGTCTTCGAGTCAAAATAGCTGACCTTGGAAACGCCTGCTGGGTGGTGAGACGCCTTCTTCTTCTCCTCTTCCTCTTTGAACTTCTTCCTTCAGACCAATCAGATGGCTCTTCTGTCTCTGTCCTCATCTCTCACAGCACAAGCACTTCACCGAGGACATTCAGACCAGGCAGTACAGAGCTGTAGAGGTTCTGATCGGAGCCGAGTATGGCCCACCTGCTGACATCTGGAGCACTGCCTGCATGGTAAACAACTGTTTTATTCTTTTCAATTCAGTTTTATTGATAAAGCGCCAAATTACAACAAATCAGGGCACTTCAAAGATACAGTCCAATTCAAGCCAATTGGAATTCATCCATCCATCCATATTCTATACTGTCAATCCGTCGGTCGGGTCGTGGGGGGGCTGGAGCCTATCCCAGCAGTCATCGGGCGAAAGGCGGGGTCACCCTGGACAGGTCGCCAGTCCATCACAGGGCCACATAGAGACAAACGAGAGAAACAACCACAACAGCTCACACTCACTCCTAAGGAGGATTTAGAGACACCAGTTAACCTGACAGCATGTCTTTGGACAGTGGGAGAACCCGGAGAACCCGGAGAGAACCCACACATACACAGGGAGAACATGCAGACTCCACACAGGAAGGCCCCAGGCGGGGATCGAACCTGGAACCTCTGTTGTCCTGCACGGTGACGATCAGCACCATGGCCTCACAACAAACACCGTAACACCAGGCCAGAGAGGTGCATCATGGGAGCTCCCCCAGCAGGCTGGGCCTATAGCAGCAGAACTATGGGATGTTTCAGGCTCACCTGAGACATCCCTAACTATAAGCTTTATCAGAAAGGAAAGTTTCAGCCTGATCTTAAAGGTAGAGAGGGTGTCTGCTTCCTGAAGCCAAACTGGCAGCTGGTTCCACAGAGAGGGGCCTGATAACTGAAGGCTCTGCCTCCCATTCTGCTTTTAGGGGCCTGATAACTGAAGGCTCTGCCTCCCATTCTGCTTTTAGGGGCCTGATAACTGAAGGCTCTGCCTCCCATTCTGCTTTTAGGGGCCTGATAACTGAAGGCTCTGCCTCCCATTCTGCTTTTAGGGGCCTGATAACTGAAGGCTCTGCCTCCCATTCTGCTTTTAGGGGCCTGATAACTGAAGGCTCTGCCTCCCATTCTGCTTTTAGGGGCCTGATAACTGAAGGCTCTGCCTCCCATTCTGCTTTTAGGGGCCTGATAACTGAAGGCTCTGCCTCCCATTCTGCTTTTAGGGGCCTGATAACTGAAGGCTCTGCCTCCCATTCTGCTTTTAGGGGCCTGATAACTGAAGGCTCTGCCTCCCATTCTGCTTTTAGGGGCCTGATAACTGAAGGCTCTGCCTCCCATTCTGCTTTTAGGGGCCTGATAACTGAAGGCTCTGCCTCCCATTCTGCTTTTAGGGGCCTGATAACTGAAGGCTCTGCCTCCCATTCTGCTTTTAGGGGCCTGATAACTGAAGGCTCTGCCTCCCATTCTGCTTTTAGAAACTTTTAGAAACTAGAAACTGGAGCTCGGTCATTAAGGGCTTTATATGTGAGGAGAAGGATTTTAGATTGTGTTGAGCTCCATGTTTAAAACCATAGAAGAATACAAACTTCCTTGTTTAGGTGGTCATGTGACCTGGCTGCTGTTGTTGTTTCAGGCCTTTGAGCTGGCGACAGGAGATTACCTGTTTGAGCCTCATTCGGGAGAAGACTACACCAGAGATGAAGGTACCTCCATCAGGTTCTGGTACCTCAGGTGTAGCTGTGGTATAAATGTTCCGTTCAGAACCGAACCGTGACTCTCGTCCCTTCACTCAGATCACATCGCTCACATCATTGAGCTGCTGGGGCCGATCCCTCTGCCCTTCGCCTTGTCTGGCAGGTACTCCAGAGAATACTTCAACAGGAGAGGTGAGCTGTCTGTTCTGCCTGGATGTACTGTTATTACCCACAATCCTTAGCTGTGAAGGTCAAACGCTCGTTCAGACACGATAAACAGTCAGCTGCCATCGGATGTTAAAGGGGCAGAATCTGAAGCTCTGTGATTGGTCGTTTGATGCTGAGATGTACCCTGGGAGTCGCGGTCATATGTTTGTGATGTTTCCTCCTTGTTTACCTGTTCAGGTGAGCTGCGACACATCTCCAATCTGAAGCCGTGGGGTCTGTTTGAGGTTCTGCTGGAGAAGTACGAGTGGCCGCTGGACAAGGCGGCGCAGTTCAGCGACTTCTTGCTGACCATGTTGGAGCTGCAGCCCGACCGCCGAGCCACGGCAGCGCAGTGTCTGCAGCACGCCTGGCTGCAGTCGTAAAGGAGCTCAGGAAGTGGCGTCTCACACTGCGACGTCTCGCACTGCGACGTCTCACACTGCGACGCGTCTCACTGCGACGCGTCTCACTGCGACGCATCTCACACTGCGACGCGTCTCACACTGCGACGCGTCTCACTGCGACGTCTCACACTGCGAGGTCTCACTGCGACGCGTCTCACACTGCGACGCGTCTCACACTGCGACGCGTCTCACTGCGACGTCTCACACTGCGAGGTCTCACTGCAACGTCTCACACTGCGACGTCTCACACTGCAACGTCTCACACTGCGACGCGTCTCACTGCGACGTCTCACACTGCGACGCGTCTCACTGCGACGTGTCACACACTGCGACGTCTCACACTGCGACGCGTCTCACTGCGACGTCTCACACTGCGACGTCTCACACTGCGACGCGTCTCACTGCGACGACTCACACTGCGACGCGTCTCACACTGCGACGTGTCACACTGCGAGGTCTCACACTGCGACGTCTCACACTGCGAGGTCTCACTGCGACGTCTCACACTGCGACGTCTCACACTGCGACGTCTCACACTGCGACGCGTCTCACTGCGACGTGTCTCACACTGCGACGTGTCTCACACTGCGACGCGTCTCACACTGCGACGCGTCTCACTGCGACGTGTCTCACACTGCGACGTGTCACACTGCGACGTCTCACACTGCGACGTCTCACACTGCGACGTCTCACACTGCGAGGTCTCACTGCGACGTCTCACACTGCGACGTCTCACACTGCGACGTCTCACACTGCGAGGTCTCACTGCGACGTCTCACACTGCGACGTGTCTCACACTGCGACGTCTCACACTGCGACGTCTCACTCCGACGCCTCTCACTGCGACGTCTCACTCCGACGCCTCTCACTGCGACGCGTGTCTCACTCCGACGTCTCACACTGCGACGTCTCACACTGCGAGGTCTCACTGCGACGCGTCTCACTGCGAGGCGTGTCTCACTCCGACGTCTCACACTGTGACGTCTCACACTGCGACGCGTCTCACACTCCGACGCGTCTCACTGCGAGGCGTGTCTCACTCCGACGTCTCACACTGTGACGTCTCACACTGCGACGCGTCTCACACTCCGACGCGTCTCACTCCGACGCGTCTCACTCCGACGCGTCTCACTCCGACGTCTGGTCTGTGGCAATTGATCAGCTGAGCAGATCACCTCAGAGGCTGGATCCAAACGTGAAGTTCAGTGTTTAGGTCCCGTTTTAAACCATCGCGTTCAAACAGAACGAGCTCTGAAAGAGCTCATCGCAGCAGAATTGGTCAGGAAGTCCCACAGGAAGTCATGCGGGGGGACAGGTGACTGAAGCCAGGTGGGCTCACCTGTTTTCTCAGTTTCTGTTGGGACGCTGAGTCATAAATGTCCACTGAGGCCCGTCTGTTAACAAGATGTTCTGACTCTGCATCCTCCGGTCACCTGACCACACATCATCTCTGTAACCAGCTCCATGTCTCCGTCAGGTAAACTCATCATCTTCCATCCTCCTGCTGACGACTCGCGCTCAAACAACTCGCACTTTACTCTCCGTTTATGGTTAAAAGCGGGCGTGTAGGTCCATATGCACTTGGATCCATTTTGACTTCCTGTGGGAAGTCTTTTTCTGTTCAGCCCAAAATATTCGGGCCCCCGGGTCCCCCTGGTGGTGGAATCAGCCGTCGTTTGGGTCCAGCCTCGGTTCTTCAGTGTCTGAGGGTCCCTGCTGACCTTTGACCTGCAGCTCGCAGTCGATCACTGGACGTTCAAAACGTTCACGTCTTTGTTTGGTTTCTGTTTTTCTGACTTTCTGTTGATGTGAGCTTTTAGTTTTTATCTGTCTGTCACTTCCTGCTGCACCTGTGGGGGTTATTGAACATTGATAACTGATTATTGATCGGGCCTCTTGAACCTCCCTGATGACCTCTCACTGACCTCTCCCTCTCCTGTGCTCACCTGAAATAGTGCCTTGAAAGAATTCGCCGCTGCCGTGTCACGGTGACATCACCAGTGATGTAATGAGGCTTTTTTCTACATGTATGTGTGGAATGTTTCCTCTGTAAAAATAAAGATGAATGAATGATCACCTGGTCCTGGTGTCTGACTTCACCCCCCCTTCCTGACCCGATCGCTGATGTTCTGGTTCTGCTGACACAGTTCAGACACCAACATGTTATTCACGGTGAAACACAGAAAACGTATCGCATGTTCAAAGAGGCATTTTGTCCCCTAAAGTTGTAACAGGTCTGTTTCCCATTGTATGGCATCCCCTCTTCTTTTAACATCTGTAAACATCTGGAACTGCTGGGCCTTTGGGAGAGGAGCTCTGAAGTGAAGATTTTAGATATTCAGAAGTATCTTTAGAACCTGATTTGTATTCAGACAGCTTCTGCCCAGTTGATCTCTCTGAGCTAACAACAGCAATAGTCTCTTCTAAACCATCAACTTGTATGTTAGACCCAATCCCAACCAGACTGTTCAAGGAGGTTTTCCCCTTAATCAATACTTCCATATTGGATTTGATCAATCGGTCTTTGTTGACAGGATATGTTCCTCAGACTTTTAAGGTTGCTGTAATTAAACCTTTACTTAAAAAACCTACTCTTGATTCAGAAGTGTTGGCTAATTATCGACCTATATCCAATCTCCCTTTTATGTCTAAAGTCCTTGAAAAAATAGTTTCAGTTCAACTTTGTGATCATTTACACAGAAATAATCAGTTTGAAGAGTTTCAGTCAGGATTCAGAGTGCATCACAGCACAGAAACAGCACTGGTGAAAGTTACCAATGATCTCCTGTTAGCCTCTGATAGCGGACTTGTTTCTTGTCCTGTTGGATCTCAGAACTGCATTTGATCCGATCGATCACAGCATTCTGTTACAGAGACTTGAACATGTTATTGGGATTAAAGGAACTGCATTAGGCTGGTTTAAGTCATATTTATCTGATAGATTCCAGTTTGGTCCCATACCCCCCCGCCAGGGTATGGGCACACTCAGATGCAGTGATGGTGGAAGCAATTAGCGCTCAGGTGTGTCTGGAGCCTGGTGGCAGTAATCACGGTGGAAGCTTGGACCCAGAAAACCTGCCAGTTTCTTGTTGGTAAGTAGCCGTTTTTTTCTATACAATTTCCGCCTCTGTGTTGTAGCGCCCACCCCCCCCCCCCCCCCCCCCCCCCTGCTGGAGGAAGGCTTCGGAGACCCGTTAAGTGGTCCAGGTACAGCTGTGCCATAAACCTGGGGCTGCGGCGCATTACCGGAGCTGCTGTGCTCCGTGCTATCTGCGGCAGTTGCAACGGCGTCCTGGTTTGTTCCTTTCTATGGGTTAGGGTTCCTTTCCCGTTCCATTCTATGGGTTAGGGTTCCTTTCTATGGGATAGGGTTCCTTTCCCGTTCCTTTCTATGGGTTAGGGTTCCTTTCCCGTTCCTTTCTATGGGTTAGGGTTCCTTTCTATGGGATAGGGTTCCTTTCCCGTTCCTTTCTATGGGTTAGGGTTCCTTTCTATGGGATAGGGTTCCTTTCCCGTTCCTTTCTATGGGTTAGGGTTCCTTTCTATGGGATAGGGTTCCTTTCCCGTTCCTTTCTATGGGTTAGGGTTCCTTTCTATGGGATAGGGTTCCTTTCCCGTTCCTTTCTATGGGTTAGGGTTCCTTTCCCGTTCCTTTCTATGGGTTAGGGTTCCTTTCCCGTTCCTTTCTATGGGATAGGGTTCCTTTCCCGTTCCTTTCTATGGGTTAGGGTTCCTTTCCCGTTCCTTTCTATGGGTTAGGGTTCCTTTCCCGTTCCTTTCTATGGGTTAGGGTTCCTTTCCTGTTCCTTTCTATGGGTTAGGGTTCCTTTCCCATTCTCAGTCCGGCGCTATGAGGCAGCGGGGGTCAGCCTCTCTCCCCACATTCTGCTTGGACTTTTTATCTGACTTTTTACTGATTTATGACTTTGTCACTGGCTTTTGTTTTTGTCGATATTATAATTCTGATTTTAATTTTGTTTTGCTTGTGTCTGATAATAGTTTTATGGCCCTATTTTGTTTCTTTGTTCTTTATTAGTTTATTCAATTGAAGTGACAACTGGTTTAAATTGATTTAATATCGTTCAGGTTGGCTGCTATCTCACCTGTACGCTCCACCCTCCTGTTGGAAGCACCTGTGACCAGGTGTGACCAGGTGTGACCAGGTGTGACCAGGTGTGACCAGGTGTGACACACACACTGACACACACATGCAGGCATGGTTTGATTTCCTTCAGATTGTTTGGTATCTTGTTTGATTTACTTTTACCCGCATCATTTGAATTATTTGTGGTTTTATTTGAAGGAATTGGGTGTTTTTGATTGTAATTTTTGGGAATTCCTTACATCATAGGTTGTCCGTGACCATCACCTGTGCAGGTTAAATCAGTTAAGTCCTTTGTAGGATGCTCATCACCAGCTGTTTTTTTGTTGTTAGTTTTTCAGTTGTCATTTAGTTTTTAAAGTATTAAAGAAAATAAATTTTTGTACTGGAAGTCTGTCTTAGTGTGGTATTCGAAGCTGAGTGACCTTAAGACTCCCTGGGTGGAGTTCCTGGGGTTTAGGTCCCCCCAGATGGTGTTGTCAAGCTTTTTTACACTCCTAGTATTGTGTCACCACCCGACGAACACACCTCGCCACACTTTAAATTAAGAATCTTCCTCACACACCAGAGTAAGTCATGGAGTTCCTCAGGGTTCTGTGCTTGGACCGATTCTTTTTACTTTATACATGCTTCCATTAGGTAACATTATCAGACAGCATGGCATAAAGTTCCATTGTTATGCTGATGATACTCAGCTGTACTTATCTATGAAACCAGATGAAACCAACAGGTTGGTCAGACTATAAGCCTGTCTTAAAGACATAAAGACCTGGATGACTCAGAACTTTCTGCTTCTAAACTCAGACAAACTGAAGTTGTTCTCTTTGGACCTGAGCGCTTCAGGGAGAAATTGTCTAGTTATATAGTTACTCTAGATGGTATTTCCTTGGCTTCTAGTTCTACAGTGAGGAACCTTGGAGTTATTTTTGAGCTGCAGCGGTGTTGTACCCACATGTCGTCTCATGTAGTTTGTTAAAATAATATTTTATGAATATTGTGCAGTTATGCAGGTACTGCTCTGCTTGTCAAACTCGTTGCACGATTGTTGGCTGATACACAAACTGCTGTAAAACACACTTTATCTGACTTATGTGACAGGGTTACCAAACCAAAACTACTCCACAGACACGTGCACGAGCGTGGTTCATGAAAACTAACTTACAGGAGGCAATGAGGAGAAATCTTCACTGAAACAGTTCCAGTTCACTGAGAGTTGCAGGTTTTATTTACACAAAAGGAAACAGCAAAAAAAGCTCAGAGTGAAAAACTACAAAGCAAAGATAAAAAAAACATTGAAACTGTACACAGTGCACCTGAACGCATCACAGACTGTCCACACAGCTGGTCCTGCACCTGAACGCATCACAGACTGTCCACACAGCTGGTCCTGCACCTGAACGCATCACAGACTGTCCACACAGCTGGTCCAGCACCTGAACACATCACAGACGGTCCACACAGCTGGTCCTGCACCTGAACGCATCACAGACTGTCCACACAGCTGGTCCAGCACCTGAACGCATCACAGAAGGTCCACACAGCTGGTCCAGCACCTGAACGCATCACAGACTGTCCACACAGCTGGTCCAGCACCTGAACGCATCATAGACTGTCCACACAGCTGGTCCAGCACCTGAACGCATCACAGACTGTCCACACAGCTGGTCCAGCACCTGAACGCATCACAGACGGTCCACACATCTGGTCCTGCACCTGAACGCATCACAGACGGTCCACACAGCTGGTCCAGCACCTGAACGCATCACAGACGGTCCACACAGCTGGTCCAGCACCTGAACGCATCACAGACTGTCCACACAGCTGGTCCTGCACCTGAACGCATCACAGACGGTCCACACAGCTGGTCCTGCACCTGAACGCATCACAGACGGTCCACACAGCTGGTCCAGC
The DNA here is from genome assembly GCF_036924035.1 of Leuresthes tenuis. Classification (NCBI taxonomy): domain Eukaryota; kingdom Metazoa; phylum Chordata; class Actinopteri; order Atheriniformes; family Atherinopsidae; genus Leuresthes; species Leuresthes tenuis. The sequence continues at coordinate 255,284 of NW_027325370.1, forward strand.
ACCTGAACGCATCACAGACGGTCCACACAGCTGGTCCTGCACCTGAACGCATCACAGACGGTCCACACAGCTGGTCCTGCACCTGAACGCATCACAGACGGTCCACACAGCTGGTCCAGCACCTGAACGCATCACAGACGGTCCACACAGCTGGTCCTGCACCTGAACGCATCACAGACGGTCCACACAGCTGGTCCTGCACCTGAACGCATCACAGACGGTCCACACAGCTGGTCCTGCACCTGAACGCATCACAGACTGTCCACACAGCTGGTCCAGCACCTGAACGCATCACAGACGGTCCACACAGCTGGTCCAGCACCTGAACGCATCACAGACTGTCCACACAGCTGGTCCTGCACCTGAACGCATCACAGACGGTCCACACAGCTGGTCCAGTACCGGTGCTGTAGGCAGGGCAGCAAACACTTAGGGTTAGGTTTAGGGATTGTTTGGAGGCCGGCCGCAGCTTTGAGGTGACACTGGTACAGCAGCGCCACCCACTGGCTCCGCCCCGGTACTGCAGAAGCAGCTCTGACCAGTCGTACTTACAGTGGCAGTAGAAGAGGTGCATGCTGGGAGGCTGCCTGAAGCTGTGGTCACATGACCAGACAGAAACAACCTTTGAACTTAAACACCGTAAAAGGTGTCAGAACAGAACAGGTGTGGGTCAGAACAGCTGTGGGTCAGAACAGAACAGCTGTGGGTCAGAACAGGTGTGGGTCAGTACAGTACAGGTGTGGGTCAGAACAGCTGTGGGTCAGAACAGGTGTGGGTCAGTACAGTACAGCTGTGGGTCAGAACAGCTGTGGGTCAGAACAGGTGTGGGTCAGAACAGCTGTGGGTCAGTACAGGTGTGGGTCAGAACAGGTGTGGGTCAGAACAGCTGTGGGTCAGAACAGGTGTGGGTCAGAACAGGTGTGGGTCAGTACAGGTGTGGGTCAGTACAGTACAGCTGTGGGTCAGTACAGGTGTGGGTCAGAACAGGTGTGGGTCAGTACAGGTGTGGGTCAGTACAGTACAGCTGTGGGTCAGTACAGGTGTGGGTCAGTACAGCTGTGGGTCAGAACAGCTGTGGGTCAGAACAGCTGTGGGTCAGTACAGCTGTGGGTCAGAACAGCTGTGGGTCAGTACAGCTGTGGGTCAGTACAGCTGTGGGTCAGAACAGTACAGCTGTGGGTCAGAACAGCTGTGGGTCAGAACAGCTGTGGGTCAGTACAGCTGTGGGTCAGAACAGCTGTGGGTCAGTACAGCTGTGGGTCAGAACAGGTGTGGGTCAGAACAGTACAGCTGTGGGTCAGAACAGTACAGCTGTGGGTCAGAACAGTACAGCTGTGGGTCAGAACAGTACAGCTGTGGGTCAGAACAGGTGGGGGTCAGTACAGCTGTGGGTCAGAACAGTACAGCTGTGGGTCAGAACAGTACAGCTGTGGGTCAGAACAGTACAGCTGTGGGTCAGAACAGGTGGGGGTCAGTACAGCTGTGGGTCAGAACAGAACAGCTGTGGGTCAGAACAGAACAGCTGTGGGTCCTGATCAATGAATCTGCAGTCACTTATCTGAAAACAGTTTAATTTCATTCAAAAATACTTTTATAAAATCAGTTCACTTAAAACAGGATCAATGCAGTCAATCAGCTGATCAATAACAAAACAATCAGTTACAGTGACATCATCGTCTGATTGTCTGGTAAATGTTTTGAATCCTGAAGCAGTTCAGAGGTTCAACATGAAACACTGAGCTTCTCTTATTGCTTCAGACCTGATCTGGATCCAGCTTTGAACCCGGATCCTGAGTTGGACCTGAATGTGGGCCTGGTTCTGAATGTGGGCCTGGACCTGAATGTGGGCCTGGTTCTGAATGTGGGCCTGGTCCTGAATGTGGGCCTGGTTCTGAATGTGGGCCTGGTCCTGAATGTGGGCCTGGATCCGGAACTGGGTTCATCCAAGTCCCCCTGCAGATGGTCTGGACAGTCCCGGGCGATTCTTGACCTGGTGGTCTTATTGCAGGACTCTCTGCGGTCCAGATCGCACTGCAGAACCTGGTCCAGATCGCACTGCAGAACCTGGTTCAGATCGCACTGCAGAACCTGGTTCAGATCGCACTGCAGAACCTGGCCCAGATCGCACTGCAGAACCTGGTTCAGATCGCACTGCAGAACCTGGCCCAGATGGCACTGCAGAACCTGGTCCAGATCGCACTGCAGAACCTGGTCCAGATCGCACTGCAGAACCTGGGTCAGATCGCACTGCAGAACCTGGGTCAGATCGCACTGCAGAACCTGGCCCAGATCGCACTGCAGAACCTGGTTCTGCTGGTTAAACTTGGTGCTCAGTTTTTAGTGCAGACATGTTGAGTCCAAAGCATAAGATTACCTGATGCTTCCTTTCCGGACACCTGAGGGATTAACAGGTCGCCTGATCTGAGCTGAGCTGGTGATGTCAGCTGGTGATGTCAGCTGGTGATGTCATCGAGCAGAGCTCTGACTGATTACCTCAGAGGAGACGTCCTCTTCCTCTGTGAAGTCGATTGTTCGAGTGTAGTCTGATCACAGGATGAAGACGGTCGCTGCTCTTCTGCAGGAAGAACCTGAAACCTTTGAGGTGTGAAGACTGCGACCAGGTCTCTGAGCTCCAGGTGCGTCGGAGGGTCTCAGAAAGACCCCCAAACAGCTCCAGGTGCGTCGGAGGGTCTCAGAAAGACTCCCAAACAGCTCCAGGTGCGTCGGAGGGTCTCAGAAAGACCCCCAAACAGCTCCAGGTGCGTCGGAGGGTCTCAGAAAGACTCCCAAACAGCTCCAGGTGCGTCGGAGGGTCTCAGAAAGACCCCCAAACAGCTCCAGGTGCGTCGGAGGGTCTCAGAAAGACCCCCAAACAGCTCCAGGTGCGTCGGAGGGTCTCAGAAAGACTCCCAAACAGCTCCAGGTGCGTCGGAGGGTCTCAGAAAGACCCCCAAACAGCTCCAGGTGCGTCGGAGGGTCTCAGAAAGACCCCCAAACAGCTCCAGGTGCGTCGGAGGGTCTCAGAAAGACCCCCAAACAGCTCCAGGTGCGTCGGAGGGTCTCAGAAAGACCCCCAAACAGCTCCAGGTGCGTCGGAGGGTCTCAGAAAGACCCCCAAACAGCTCCAGGTGCGTCGGAGGGTCTCAGAAAGACCCCCAAACAGCTCCAGGTGCGTCGGAGGGTCTCAGAAAGACCCCCAAACAGCTCCAGGTGCGTCGGAGGGTCTCAGAAAGACTCCCAAACAGCTCCAGGTGCGTCGGAGGGTCTCAGAAAGACTCCCAAATAGCTCCAGGTGCGTCGGAGGGTCTCAGAAAGACCCCCAGACAGCTCCAGGTGCGTCGGAGGGTCTCAGAAAGACCCCCAAACAGCTCCAGGTGCGTCGGAGGGTCTCAGAAAGACCCCCAAACAGCTCCAGGTGCGTCGGAGGGTCTCAGAAAGACCCCCAAACAGCTCCAGGTGCGTCGGAGGGTCTCAGAAAGACCCCCAAACAGCTCCAGGTGCGTCGGAGGGTCTCAGAAAGACCCCCAAACAGCTCCAGGTGCGTCGGAGGGTCTCAGAAAGACCCCCAAACAGCTCCAGGTGCGTCGGAGGGTCTCAGAAAGACCCCCAAACAGCTCCAGGTGCGTCGGAGGGTCTCAGAAAGACCCCCAAACAGCTCCAGGTGCGTCGGAGGGTCTCAGAAAGACCCCCAAACAGCTCCAGGTGCGTCGGAGGGTCTCAGAAAGACCCCCAAACAGCTCCAGGTGCGTCGGAGGGTCTCAGAAAGACTCCCAAACAGCTCCAGGTGCGTCGGAGGGTCTCAGAAAGACTCCCAAATAGCTCCAGGTGCGTCGGAGGGTCTCAGAAAGACCCCCAGACAGCTCCAGGTGCGTCGGAGGGTCTCAGAAAGACCCCCAAACAGCTCCAGGTGCGTCGGAGGGTCTCAGAAAGACCCCCAAACAGCTCCAGGTGCGTCGGAGGGTCTCAGAAAGACCCCCAAACAGCTCCAGGTGCGTCGGAGGGTCTCAGAAAGACCCCCAAACAGCTCCAGGTGCGTCGGAGGGTCTCAGAAAGACTCCCAAATAGCTCCAGGTGCGTCGGAGGGTCTCAGAAAGACCCCCAAACAGCTCCAGGTGCGTCGGAGGGTCTCAGAAAGACCCCCAAACAGCTCCAGGTGCGTCGGAGGGTCTCAGAAAGACCCCCAAACAGCTCCAGGTGCGTCGGAGGGTCTCAGAAAGACCCCCAAACAGCTCCAGGTGCGTCGGAGGGTCTCAGAAAGACCCCCAAACAGCTCCAGGTGCGTCGGAGGGTCTCAGAAAGACTCCCAAATAGCTCCAGGTGCGTCGGAGGGTCTCAGAAAGACCCCCAGACAGCTCCAGGTGCGTCGGAGGGTCTCAGAAAGACCCCCAAACAGCTCCAGGTGCGTCGGAGGGTCTCAGAAAGACCCCCAAACAGCTCCAGGTGCGTCGGAGGGTCTCAGAAAGACCCCCAAACAGCTCCAGGACTCAGGAATCGCTGCTTCACCAGAAGCGTTTTATTTCCCTGAAACAGCATCATGAGTGAGGTCATCCGCTGGACTGTTCTGATTGGTTCGTCGGTAGGACGGTTCTCACGGGCCAGTTTGGACCGTTTGTTCTGATGAGCTGGTTTGTGGGTCAAAGCAGAGCCACACTGGGAGAATTTGGACTCAGTCCAGTCTCAGATTGCAAGACATCAACAGAAGCCCAGAAATGTTCAGTGTAAACGGGCTTTAAGTCCAGGGTTCTGAAGAACCTGTGCATCATTGGTTCTCTCATTTTCAATCGGCCGTCAAATACTGAAAAACTGGCTGGTTATTTAGTTTTTATTATAACACCAAAGACAAAAGGGCAGAGCTTTATTTGAATGTTTAATTGGTTGGGTTTAGTCACCAGGAGGCTGGAAATCAGGCGTTCTTTAATAAAAAATAACCAGACAATTTTTCATTGACCTTTGATTTCAAAGTGAAAATGGAAAAAATGACCGATGCACAGATTCTTAATCTCTGCCGAATCTGTCTTTAGTCGGAATGTTTCAGAGACAACGTCTTTGAAGCAGGAAGTTCTGCTTGGACTGTGTCCTTTGGAGTTTGCTCTCTTGTTTCTGAATGACAGCAGCTCATCTGATCACCTGTGTGACATCATAGTGGGAGGGACCATAACCTGAGGAGGAGCCTTCATCCACCAGGACTACAAGCTCCACCGGGTCACAGGTGGGCTTGGGTCAGTCCCCTGGACACATCAAGCCCAGGAAGCCAGCCTGGGATCGGTCCTTGGGTCAGTCACACCAGAGTCCCAGGTGACGGCTGGTCCAGCGGAGGGTCTCTGAGAGCGACTTCCTGTTTCTGAGAGGGGGCCGAGTCATGGTGGAAGGAGCCGTCCACAGACCTGAGAGAGGGAGACAGCTTTATTATTAGCTTTTACAGGTGCATCACCTGAGCTCTGGTAAGGAGTCAGGAAGGGGCGCTGCTCAGAGGCTTCAGGTGTGTCGAGTCTTCAGATTGGACTGAGCTGCAGTGACCAGCAGGGGGCGGCAGAGGACAACTGGCTGATCAATACACCGTATACTGACATATAGGCTGTCCTCAGGGTCCTAAAGGTGTTGGAAGAGTTCTGTTTTCAGAGAGAACTCGCTGGGTTAGAGCCAGGGTCAGTCGGGTCAGAACCAGCGCCAGTCCGTAACAACCGGTCTGATGTGGGAAAGGGTGGACAGCTGTTTCAGTCCAGAAATCACTGAATTAATTTAATTTGGATTGTGGAAGGTGGCTCTGTTACCTGGAGAGAAAAGGGGCGGAGCAAAGATCCATCAGGTTACTGTAGGTCCAAACTCTGCTTTAAGTTGGAGCGACGCCTTAATTCTACTTTTACCGACGATATGAAAATGAAAAATGTTTGTTTTCATTAAAAGTCGCGATTGACAGAAGATGGAAGGAACAAAGTAGAATTTTCAGTTATAAATTGAATGTTTTTCTGATATTTTACTTTTCGCTGCTACATGCTAACACGCTAATCTGTAATCTTTGTAATCTGAGTGAGTAATCTATCAATCTATCAGTACCATCAAATGTTGCCCTAAAATGTCTAAAAGTCAGGTTTTAAAGGAAAACTTTTAAAGGAAAATCCAGGTGTTCAGTGACATCACGGGAAGACCCAGGTCTCATGTTCCCCTCAGAGGACGAAGCTAAACGAGTGGAGCGCTGCGTTGGGATTTTTATGATTGTATGGGCATAAATTCCCAAAGTTCTGCGGGTTAGCGTTCGAGTTCGAGTTAGCGTTCGAGTTAGCGTTCGAGTTAGCGTTAGTTAGAGTTAGAGTTAGAGTTAGCGTTAGAGTTAGAGTTAGCGTTCGGGTTAGCGTTCGGGTTCGAGTTAGCGTTCGGGTTAGCGTTCGAGTTAGCGTTCGAGTTAGCGTTCGAGTTAGCGTTCGAGTTAGCGTTCGGGTTAGCGTTAGAGTTAGCGTTAGAGTTAGCGTTCGAGTTAGCGTTCGGGTTAGCGTTCGAGTTAGCGTTCGAGTTAGCGTTCGGGTTAGCGTTCGGGTTAGCGTTCGGGTTAGCGTTCGGGTTAGCGTTCGAGTTAGCGTTAGGGTTCGAGTTAGCGTTCGGGTTAGCGTTAGAGTTAGCGTTAGAGTTAGTGTTAGAGTTAGCGTTCGAGTTAGCGTTCGGGTTAGCGTTCGAGTTAGCGTTCGGGTTCGAGTTAGCGTTCGGGTTAGCGTTCGAGTTAGCGTTCGAGTTAGCGTTCGAGTTAGCGTTCGGGTTAGCGTTCGGGTTAGCGTTCGAGTTAGCGTTCGAGTTAGAGTTAGGGTTAGCGTTTGAGTTAGCGTTCGGGTTAGCGTTCGAGTTAGCGTTCGGGTTAGCATTGTGGGAACTTTTACCTGCCGTGCAGCGGGTGTCCGTGGAACGTGGCTGAGTGCGGCAGCATCGGTTTGTGATGCGGCGCGGCGTGATGATCCGCCTCCGTCTGATAGGCTGACTGCTGGATGATGCCATGAGTTGTTCGTCTGCGCTGCAAAGCTCCAGCCTTGAGCACGGCGTTCATCTTGGTGCCGGCGCCATTGACCTTCCCAGCCACCGAGTTCTGCTGGGCAGAGCCTAAGGTGTTCCTCAGGTACCAGTCCCTCAGACCTGAGAATCAGACACCAGCAGAGTTACACCTGAGCAGCAGGTTCAGGAGCAGTTCTGACCCGGAACCAGGAAACAATTCAAACCCAGGAGAACCAGACCGGCCCAGTCTCCCGGTCTGATGCTCACCTTCCAGGGCCAAGGCTTTGTGGAGGCTCCTGGTGGCCTCTTCCAGCTGGGAGTCCTGGTGGGGGGGCAGCGGTGGTGGCCGGGGGGGCAGCAGGTGGGGGTGGGGGTCGGGCTGGATAGTTGGCGGGGCTTCGGTCGGCAGGAATGGGCCGCAGGACTTGGTGCGGGTGACTCGACGCTGGTCGCCCTGGTGGCTGCAGTAGGTGGGGGGGGCTCCAGCTGGCTGCTTCGAGCTGCTGTACAGCTGCGACGTGATTGGCTGCCTGCTGGGCTGGGACTGCTGTCGCTGGAGCTGCTTCCCCCACACATAGTCCAGCAGAACCTCGCTGTAACCCCCCCCCCCTCGCCCCTCTTCCCCTCCCTGGCGCTGCCCCTCCCCCCCTCTCGCCCCCCTCAGTGACGCCGTTGTTCACCCTCGTCCGTCTGTCCGGCGCCGTCTCAGAGCTCCAAAACGCTCCCGTGGCGTTCGTTCCCCGGGACACCCAGCCTCCCCCCTGCTGCACCCCCAGTTCCTCCTCTGGGGGGAAGGTGGGGCCCAGGATGCCGTCGGAGTGACAAACTGCTCGGCTTCCCCCGTCGCCTCCCCCCCCCGGGTCAGAGGAGGAGGGGGAGGAGTCCTGAGAGCAAAGGGGAGGATGGGAGGGAGGCAGGAGGGGGGGCTTCTGGTTCTGAAGAGTCTCTGGATGTTCGGTTCTGAAAGAAGAAGACAGGAAAAGTTGAACTGGTTCAAACCAGAATCAGACCCGTGGACTGTGACCCGGGAAACAACAACTTGGGTTAAAGTTAAACCACAACACGACATTTCACAGGCCGGTTGGTGAAATGTGCAACGCCGTGGTCCAACGCCGGCGTTTAACCCGCTGCCGCCAGAAAACGCCACATCCCGGAAAACGCCACATCCCGGAAAACGCCACATCCCGGAAAACGCCACATCCCGGAAAACGCCACATCCCGGAGGACGGAACATTTCTCTGAGCTTGATTTGTTGTAGGTTCAAACTCCCTGATGTCAGCTGACACGACTTCATGAGGACGGGGAAGAGATCTGAGCCGGTGGTTATCTTTAGTTATCACATGACAGCCGATACCTTGAACGGACCAATCAGAAGTGACCTTCTGTCTCCTCACATGACAACTTCTACAGAAACACGACTGAGGGAACTGATAACAGAGGGAACTGATAACAGAGGGACCTGATAACAGAGGGACCTGATATCAGAGGGAACTGATAACAGAGGGAACTGATATCAGAGGGACCTGATAACAGAGGGACCTGATATCAGAGGGAACTGATATCAGAGGGAACTGATATCAGAGGGACCTGATAACAGAGGGACCTGATATCGGAGGGACCTGATATCGGAGGGACCTGATATCGAAGGGACCTGATATCGGAGGGACCTGATATCGGAGGGACCTGATATCGGAGGGACCTGATATCGGAGGGACCTGATATCAGAGGGACCTGATATCAGAGGGACCTGATAACAGAGGGACCTGATATCAGAGGGAACTGAGATCAGAGAGAACTGATAACAGAGAGAACTGATAACAGAGGGAACTGATATCGGAGGGACCTGATATCAGAGGGAACTGATATCAGAGGGAACTGATATCAGAGGGACCTGATAACAGAGGGACCTGAGATCGGAGGGAACTGATAACAGAGAGAACTGATATCAGAGAGACCTGATATCAGAGGGAACTGATATCAGAGGGACCTGATATCGGAGGGAACTGATATCGGAGGGACCTGATATCAGAGGGACCTGATATCAGAGGGAACTGATATCAGAGGGAACTGATATCAGAGGGACCTGATATCAGAGGGACCTGATATCAGAGGGACCTGATATCAGAGGGAACTGATATCAGAGGGACCTGATAACAGAGGGACCTGATATCAGAGGGAACTGAGATCAGAGGGAACTGAGATCAGAGAGACCTGATATCAGAGGGAACTGATATCAGAGGGACCTGATATCAGAGGGACCTGATATCGGTGGGAACTGATATCAGAGGGACCTGATATCAGTTCCCTCTGATATCAGAGGGAACTGATATCAGAGGGAACTGAGATCAGAGGGAACTGATAACAGAACCTGGAGGACGAAGACTCAAACGGAACCAGAGAAACATGCAGGGTTTAAACCTTTTCAGACCCATCACCTGTTGATTCTGTCAGCTGCAGAAAACTCAAGAATATATGAAACAAACTAAACTAAAGCTTCTGTGGACATGTTAACACATTCAGCTGAAGGTGGAGAATAAACCTACTTGTTCCTGGATTTGTTCTGGTATAAAACCTCCACAGGAGACCCAGCAGAGACCAGCAGGCGGCGACACTGAGACACGCCATCATCTGACAGACAGGAAGTGATAAAGGCAGGCTGTGATGGTTCTGAATGCATCGCAGTATTCACCAAAGTATCAGGAGGAACTAAACCAAAAAGATCAAATACAGCAGACTGTGTGCAGTCAGGGGGCCCGAGGCTCAGCGCCGGGGGGGGGGGCTCAGCGCCGGGGCACGAAGCCATGCCCCCCCGATGCTGAGCCTCAGGGCCTGTTCACTGTAAAATGCATCAACTTGGCGGATTAACAGGGAGGCGTCCTGAGAACCGTGTGGAGGCCACGGTCCTCACAAAGACAGGAAGGTACCGTTGTCGTGTCCCGGGGAGTCTGAAGCCGAGCTGCTCTCCGACCGCACTGCATCGTCTGGAAAAACACGCACACACACACACACACACACAGTAACACACACACACAGTAACACACACACACACACACAGGTAACACACACAGTAACACACACAGTAACACACACACACACACACACACACACACACACACACACACACACACACACAGTAACACACACACACACACACACACACACACACACACACACACACACACACACACACACACAGTAACACACACACACACACACACACACAGTAACACACACACACACACACACACACACACACAGACACAGGTTAGAAATAAGACAGGAAGAAGCTCGTTTCCTCGACTTCCTGAAACCACGGCTGCTGGGTTACTGTGTGTGTGTGTGTGTGTGTGTGTGTGTGTGTGTGTGTGTGTGTGTGTGTGTGTTACTGTGTGTGTGTGTGTGTGTTACTGTGTGTGTGTGTTACTGTGTGTGTGTGTGTCTCTGTGTGTGTGTTACTGTGTCTGTGTGTGTGTGTGTGTGTGTCTGTGTGTGTGTTACTGTGTGTGTGTTACTGTGTGTGTGTGTGTGTGTTACCTGTGTGTGTTACTGTGTGTGTTACTGTGTGTGTGTGTGTGTGTGTGTTACCTGTGTGTGTTACCTGTGTGTGTTACCTGTGTGTGTTACTGTGTGTGTGTGTGTGTGTTACCTGTGTGTGTTACTGTGTGTGTGTGTGTGTGTGTGTTACCTGTGTGTGTTACCTGTGTGTGTTACTGTGTGTGTGTGTGTGTGTTACCTGTGTGTGTTACTGTGTGTGTGTGTGTGTGTTACCTGTGTGTGTTACTGTGTGTGTGTGTGTGTGTTACCTGTGTGTGTGTGTTACTGTGTGTGTGTGTGTCTCTGTGTGTGTGTTACTGTGTCTGTGTGTGTGTGTGTGTGTGTCTGTGTGTGTGTTACTGTGTGTGTGTTACTGTGTGTGTGTGTGTGTGTGTGTGTCTGTGTGTGTGTTACTGTGTGTGTGTTACTGTGTGTGTGTGTGTGTGTGTGTGTGTGTGTTACCTGTGTGTGTTACTGTGTGTGTGTGTGTGTGTGTGTTACCTGTGTGTGTTACCTGTGTGTGTTACTGTGTGTGTGTGTGTGTGTTACCTGTGTGTGTTACTGTGTGTGTGTGTGTGTGTGTGTGTGTGTGTGTTACCTGTGTGTGTTACCTGTGTGTGTTACCTGTGTGTGTTACTGTGTGTGTTACTGTGTGTGTTACTGTGTGTGTGTGTGTGTGTGTGTTACCTGTGTGTGTTACCTGTGTGTGTTACCTGTGTGTGTTACTGTGTGTGTTACTGTGTGTGTGTGTGTGTGTGTGTTACCTGTGTGTGTTACCTGTGTGTGTTACCTGTGTGTGTTACTGTGTGTGTTACTGTGTGTGTGTGTGTGTGTGTGTTACCTGTGTGTGTTACCTGTGTGTGTTACCTGTGTGTGTGTGTGTGTGTCTGTGTGTGTGTTACTGTGTGTGTGTTACTGTGTGTGTGTGTGTGTGTGTGTGTCTGTGTGTGTGTTACTGTGTGTGTGTTACTGTGTGTGTGTGTGTGTGTTACCTGTGTGTGTTACTGTGTGTGTCTGTGTGTGTGTTACTGTGTGTGTGTTACTGTGTGTGTGTGTGTGTGTTACCTGTGTGTGTTACTGTGTGTGTTACTGTGTGTGTGTGTGTGTGTGTGTTACCTGTGTGTGTTACCTGTGTGTGTTACCTGTGTGTGTTACTGTGTGTGTTACTGTGTGTGTGTGTGTGTGTGTGTTACCTGTGTGTGTTACCTGTGTGTGTTACCTGTGTGTGTTACTGTGTGTGTGTGTGTGTGTTACCTGTGTGTGTTACTGTGTGTGTGTGTGTGTGTTACCTGTGTGTGTTACTGTGTGTGTGTGTGTGTGTTACCTGTGTGTGTTACTGTGTGTGTGTCTCTGTGTGTGTGTCTCTGTGTGTGTTACTGTGTGTGTGTCTCTGTGTGTGTGTCTCTGTGTGTGTTACTGTGTGTGTGTGTGTTACTGTGTGTGTGTGTGTGTGTTACCTGTGTGTGTGTGTTACTGTGTGTGTGTGTGTGTTACTGTGTGTGTGTGTGTGTGTGTGTGTGTGTGTTACTGTGTGTGTGTTACTGTGTGTGTTACTGTGTGTGTGTCTCTGTGTGTGTGTCTCTGTGTGTGTTACTGTGTGTGTGTGTGTGTGTTACCTGTGTGTGTTACTGTGTGTGTGTCTCTGTGTGTGTGTCTCTGTGTGTGTTACTGTGTGTGTGTGTGTTACTGTGTGTGTGTGTGTGTGTTACCTGTGTGTGTGTTACTGTGTGTGTGTGTGTGTTACTGTGTGTGTGTGTGTGTGTGTGTGTGTGTGTGTGTGTGTGTTACTGTGTGTGTGTTACTGTGTGTGTTACTGTGTGTGTGTGTGTGTTACTGTGTGTGTTACTGTGTGTGTGTTACTGTGTGTGTTACTGTGTGTGTGTGTGTGTTACTGTGTGTGTGTGTGTGTGTGTTACTGTGTGTGTGTTACTGTGTGTGTGTGTGTGTGTGTTACTGTGTGTGTGTTACTGTGTGTGTTACTGTGTGTGTGTGTGTGTTACTGTGTGTGTTACTGTGTGTGTGTTACTGTGTGTGTTACTGTGTGTGTGTGTGTGTTACTGTGTGTGTGTGTGTGTTACTGTGTGTGTGTGTGTGTGTGTGTGTTACCTGTGTGGACGCCTCTGTGCACGGTCCTCTTGCCGTGGTGAGTGTGTGTCTGTGAGTTGTGTTCAGAGTCGCTGTGTTTTCTCAGAGCTCCACTGAACAAAGTTTTCTTCGGCTTCAAACGCTGAGTTTCCTCCGCCTGCAGAGAGAGAAACGTTCACTCAGATCGATTAGTTAATTAAACTAAGTGAACCCCTGATCCAGCAGCTTCAGCAGCAGTGAGTGTAAAACTAAGTGAACCCTGATCCAGCAGCTTCAGCAGCAGTGAGTGAAACTAAGTGAACCCCTGATCCAGCAGCTTCAGCAGCAGTGAGTAAAACTAAGTGAACCCCTGATCCAGCAGCTTCAGCAGCAGTGAGTAAAACTAAGTGAACCCCTGATCCAGCAGCTTCAGCAGCAGTGAGTAAAACTAAGTGAACCCCTGATCCAGCAGCTTCAGCAGCAGTGAGTGTAAAACTAAGTGAACCCTGATCCAGCAGCTTCAGCAGCAGTGAGTAAAACTAAGTGAACCCCTGATCCAGCAGCTTCAGCAGCAGTGAGTAAAACTAAGTGAACCCCTGATCCAGCAGCTTCAGCAGCAGTGAGTAAAACTAAGTGAACCCCTGATCCAGCAGCTTCAGCAGCAGTGAGTAAAACTAAGTGAACCCTTGATCCAGCAGCTTCAGCAGCAGTGAGTGTAAAACTAAGTGAACCCCTGATCCAGCAGCTTCAGCAGCAGTGAGTAAAACTAAGTGAACCCCTGATCCAGCAGCTTCAGCAGCAGTGAGTAAAACTAAGTGAACCCCTGATCCAGCAGCTTCAGCAGCAGTGAGTAAAACTAAGTGAACCCTTGATCCAGCAGCTTCAGCAGCAGTGAGTAAAACTAAGTGAACCCCTGATCCAGCAGCTTCAGCAGCAGTGAGTAAAACTAAGTGAACCCCTGATCCAGCAGCTTCAGCAGCAGTGAGTGAAACTAAGTGAACCCCTGATCCAGCAGCTTCAGCAGCAGTGAGTGTAAAACTAAGTGAACCCCTGATCCAGCAGCTTCAGCAGCAGTGATGTTATGTTTATGCATTTTTCAGACGCTTTTATCCAAAGCACCTTACAGGTAGGCAGGTAGGGTAAGGGGGCAGGTTTGGTTGTATTTACCTCATTTTCAGACCTGGTCAGACCAGATAATTGTTTATTGTTCTGATACTTAAACCGTATTTTGACTGTTGGAGCTGGACATCAAATGAGAACTATTTGTAAAGAGAAGCTATAGAGTTTTCAGGTGTCCTACTTTCCCCACAGCACCTGAATGCACCGATATCAATTTCCTCACCTCCACTCGCCACTTTCGGTTTCCCTGGCGGGACGTCCCACCTTGCCTCCGAAAACACGGCGGCTTCTCCCCCACCTCCAGGGGGAAGTCACTGGGAACTGCACCTGTCAGCTCCTGACCAATAGAAACGCAGGAAACACCTCACATGTTGCATCATATGATCCCACTACAGCTTCTGATGAATGAAGGCTTTATTTCGAACATAGTGGTATAAATATTACAAATTAAGCTACACACACACCTGGTGTGGAGAAAAAAACAAAAGAAAGTTACGTTGAGTATGTTCCGCCTGTGTTGCATTCATTGTTGCAAAACTTGTTCTGTAAATAGTTTGTTATCGTGATCAAAACCATTGATCTGAACCTCAATGCTGATGCTGTCCTGTAAATAGTTTTCTAATCTGCAATAAATAACTATTTTTATCAACTGCATGCTTAAAATAACATACTGGTTAAAGCCCCGCCCCTTTCAGGACAACCTGACCCACTTCCGGGTTAAACCCCGCCCACTTCCAGGTTAGGCCCCGCCCATCCCGAGTACAGATACAGATCATTCATATGGTTAACAGATGCAGATAATGCCGTACTCGCTCAGTTTAGTTTTATTTAGATTTAATGATCATTTGTTTCTATCAAACCATCTCCATTAGCTTCTTTAAATCCCCTCCAGAACAAAAAATATTGTCATCGGCAAACAATACTAATTTTAATCCTTTTGATTTCTATAAAGGATGAACAGTTTCGGACCCAGTACTGATCCCTGGGGGACGCCACAAGCAATGTCCAAGCATGACGATGTAAACTCTCCCAGGGTGGTGCTGATTTATGTGTTCCACCAATCATATTCCTTCTCCTGCTATGACATCACTCACCGCTTCCTGCAGACAGATGCGTCTCAGCTCAGCCAATCGTGTGGTAAGGAGTGCCTGCAGGTTCCGCCTCCTCTCCTGCAGCTCCGCCATTCGCTCCCTCTGCTTCCTGTCTGGACAGGTGAGAGGATCTTCACAGACAGGTGACAGACAGGTAAAGGTGACAGACAGGTAACAGACAGGTGACAGACAGGTAAAGGTGACAGACAGGTAACAGACAGGTGACAGACAGGTAACAGACAGGTGACAGACAGGTAAAGGTGACAGACGGGTAACAGACAGGTGACAGACAGGTGACAGACAGGTAAAGGTGACAGACAGGTGACAGACAGGTAAAGGTGACAGACAGGTAAAGGTGACAGACAGGTAACAGACAGGTGACAGACAGGTAAAGGTGACAGACAGGTAACAGACAGGTGACAGACAGGTAAAGGTGACAGACAGGTAAAGGTGACAGACGGGTAACAGACAGGTGACAGACAGGTAAAGGTGACAGACGGGTGACAGACAGGTGACAGACAGGTAAAGGTGACAGACGGGTGACAGACAGGTGACAGACAGGTAAAGGTGACAGACGGGTAAAGGTGACAGACAGGTGACAGACAGGTAAAGGTGACAGACGGGTAAAGGTGACAGACAGGTGACAGACAGGTAAAGGTGACAGACAGGTAAAGGTGACAGACGGGTAAAGGTGACAGACAGGTGACAGACAGGTAAAGGTGACAGACAGGTGACAGACAGGTAAAGGTAACAGACAGGTAACAGACAGGTGATAGACAGGTAAAGGTGACAGACAGGTAAAGGTGACAGACGGGTAAAGGTGACAGACGGGTGACAGACAGGTGACAGACGGGTAAAGGTGACAGACGGGTAAAGGTGACAGACAGGTGACAGACAGGTAAAGGTGACAGACGGGTAACAGACAGGTGACAGACAGGTAAAGGTGACAGACGGGTAAAGGTGACAGACGGGTGACAGACAGGTGACAGACAGGTAAAGGTGACAGACAGGTGACAGACAGGTAAAGGTGACAGACGGGTAACAGACAGGTAAAGGTAACAGACAGGTAAAGGTGACAGACAGGTAAAGGTGACAGACGGGTAACAAACAGGTGACAGACAGGTAAAGGTGACAGACGGGTAAAGGTGACAGATGGGTAAAGGTGACAGACAGGTAACAGACAGGTGACAGACAGGTAAAGGTGACAGACAGGTGACAGACGGGTAAAGGTGACAGACAGGTAAAGGTAACAGACAGGTAAAGGTGACAGACAGGTAACAGACAGGTGACAGACAGGTAAAGGTGACAGACAGGTGACAGACAGGTAAAGGTGACAGACGGGTAAAGGTGACAGACAGGTAAAGGTGACAGACGGGTAAAGGTGACAGACGGGTGACAGACAGGTGACAGACAGGTAAAGGTGACAGACAGGTAAAGGTAACAGACAGGTAAAGGTGACAGACAGGTAAAGGTGACAGACGGGTAACAAACAGGTGACAGACGGGTAAAGGTGACAGATGGGTAAAGGTGACAGACGGGTAAAGGTGACAGACGGGTAAAGGTGACAGACAGGTGACAGACAGGTAAAGGTGACAGACAGGAGACAGACAGGTAAAGGAGACAGACAGGTAAAGGTGACAGACAGGTAAAGGTGACAGACGGGTAAAGGTGACAGACAGGTGACAGACAGGTAAAGGTGACAGACAGGTGACAGACAGGTAAAGGTGACAGACAGGTAAAGGTGACAGACGGGTAAAGGTGACAGACAGGTGACAGACAGGTAAAGGTGACAGACAGGTGACAGACAGGTAAAGGTGACAGACAGGTGACAGACAGGTAAAGGTGACAGACGGGTAAAGGTGACAGACGGGTAAAGGTGACAGACGGGTAAAGGTGACAGACGGGTGACAGACGGGTAAAGGTGACAGACAGGTAAAGGTGAGTTCTGGTCATGGGTTGTATAAAATCTGCTCTCACCAGGGGCTGAGATGAGTTGACCTTTGACCTCCATGGTAGGTGCTCCCCATGTGGCCCCGCCTCCCCAGACGCCGTCACTCACCTGGAAACAGATCGACACCCTTAAAGCCGTGCAGACGACTTCTGGGAACACTGCAGGTATTTCTTACCTTGTGACGGGGTTCATGAGAGCTCCAGTAGTGCACACCTGTGGCCATCCACCAGCCACCGAGCACAGGTGTGACCGACGGGTCGGCCTCTCAGGTCAGGCTGAGGACCAATCACAGGTCACCTGGACGCTAGTGTGTGTTTGGATGGATTCTTTTTCATAAAATCTGGAAGAGATCCAAAGCAGAAGGTTAAAGCGGGTGTTCCTCAGGGCTCAGTTTCAGCTCCCCTGATGTTCTGGCTCATGGCGTTCAGGCTCCGCCCACGCTGCCGGAGGAGCAGTTCAGCTGATTCAGCTGATGGTGGGTAACAGACAGACCATCAGACAGACTCATGGGATTAAATCAGACCGGCTGGTTGGGAGTCTGTCGGGCTGAAGGAACGTACGGGTTTGGGGCTTTTTGTGTGGGACACACCTGATCTTATCTGAGTGTCTGAACACATGAACGTGAGAAAAGGCTCCAGGTCCAAACATGTGACCCTGCACAGCCTGAAGATAAGAAGCAGGTCCAAACATGTGACCCTGCACAGCCTGAAGATGAGGAGCAGCTCCAGGTCCAAACATGTGACCCTGCACAGCCTGAAGATGAGCAGCACCAGGTCCAAACATGTGACCCTGCACAGCCTGAAGATGAGCAGCTCCAGGTCCAAACATGTGACCCTGCACAGCCTGAAGATAAGAAGCAGCTCCAGGTCCAAACATGTGACCCTGCACAGCCTGAAGATGAGAAGCTCCAGGTCCAAACATGTGACCCTGCACAGCCTGAAGATGAGAAGCTCCAGGTCCAAACATGTGACCCTGCACAGCCTGAACTTTTATAAAACCTCTGTTGGTACCACAACCAAAGAGCCTCTCCGTCAGATCACAGCTGGTTAAATGCTTTTGATCTTAATGTGACAGAAACTAAAGAATCGATCATAGAGTTCAGGAACATCAATGAACCAAAACTCCGCCTCATGCAGAGAACATCCAAGTATCTGGAAACAGTCTGACTTCCAGCTGAAGTCTGATGCAAACACAGAATCTGTTACTGGGAGAGAAGCTGAACACTTTAAAGCACTCTGATAACAGGATGGAGGATGCTTTATTAAACATCTTTATCTTCCCAAAGTGAGAAGGAGTCTCTGCAGCCCAGATGTTGAACTGCTGGCTGAGTTTCTGTCTTTCACTAACAGCATTAAGTTCTCACAGCAGGAATTAGACGGTCGTTTTAACTGCAATTCTATTCTTCTTCTGTGCTTGCTGCAGATATTTTAACACCTTAAATTCAAAATACAAAGATGTTGGGATCTAAGTCCAAATGTTCTGCTTATATAAAGTATTTGTAGCGTTTCTGAAAAGCAGAGGACCATGTTGAAAGGAAAGTTTACAAACTGTCATTAACTCACAGTGGAAGGATCTTTCTGACCAGCTGTTAGTCTGTAACAGAATATTTGGTTTGAGGAGTTAAATAATCAGAATATTTGGTTTGAGGAGTTAAATAATCAGAATATTTGGTTTGAGGAGTTAAATAATCAGAATATTTGGTTTGAGGAGTTAAATAATCAGAATATTTGGTTTGAGGAGTTAAATAATCAGAATATTTGGTTTGAGGAGTTAAATAATCAGAATATTTGGTTCGAGGAGTTAAATAATCAGAATATTTGGTTTGAGGAGTTAATTAATCAGAATATTTGGTTTGAGGAGTTAAATAATCAGAATATTTGGTTTGAGGAGTTAAATAATCAGAGTATTTGGTTCGAGGAGTTAAATAATCAGAATATTTGGTTTGAGGAGTTAATTAATCAGAATATTTGGTTTGAGGAGTTAAATAATCAGAGTATTTGGTTTGAGGAGGTAAATAATCAGAATATTTGGTTTGAGGAGTTAAATAATCAGAATATTTGGTTTGAGGAGTTAAATAATCAGAATATTTGGTTCGAGGAGTTAAATAATCAGAATATTTGGTTTGAGGAGTTAAATAATCAGAATATTTGGTTTGAGGAGTTAAATAATCAGAGTATTTGGTTTGAGGAGTTAAATAATCAGAATATTTGGTTTGAGGAGTTAAATAATCAGAATATTTGGTTCGAGGAGTTAAATAATCAGAATATTTGGTTTGAGGAGTTAATTAATCAGAATATTTGGTTTGAGGAGTTAATTAATCAGAATATTTGGTTTGAGGAGTTAAATAATCAGAATATTTGGTTTGAGGAGTTAAATAATCAGAATATTTGGTTTGAGGAGTTAAATAATCAGAATATTTGGTTTGAGGAGTTAAATAATCAGAATATTTGGTTAAATAATGACGGGTTGATGCTTTATTACAATGTGACGTTGACCTAAATGTGTTTGTTATTAATGTTTTTTATGAAGCTGAGATTCAGATTGATTCAGATTGATTCAGATTAATTCAGATTGATCCAGATTGATCCAGATTGATTCAGATTGATCCAGATTGATCCAGATTGATCCAGATTGATCCTCTCTCATGTTTCAGGTGACGGCAGCTTTTGTGTGCTGACCTCTGATCAACTTTGACCAAACTGGAGAACAAGATGTCCTCTGACAGCAGAGCGAACAGCCCTGAGAACAGGAAGTGGAGCCCAGCAGGAAACAGGAAGGAGGAAATGAGCTGGAGGGGGCCAGTCCCTGAAAAAACCCAGAAGAATGGAAAAGATGCGAAATCTGCATCCAGTCCCAGAGCTCAAACTGAACCAGGCTCTGCTTCAGAACCCTCTCAGAACCCTCTCAGAACCCTCTCTGAACCCTCTCAGAATCCTCTCTGAACCCTCTCAGAACCCTCTCTGAACCCTCTCTGAACCCTCTCAGAATCCTCTCTGAACCCTCTCAGAACCCTCTCTGAATCCTCTCAGAACCCTCTCAGAACCCTCTCTGAATCCTCTCAGAACCCTCTCAGAATCCTCTCAGAACCCTCTCAGAATCCTCTCAGAACCCTCTCAGAACCCTCTCTGAACCCTCTCAGAACCCTCTCTGAACCCTCTCTGAACCCTCTCAGAACCCTCTCTGAACCCTCTCAGAACCCTCTCAGAGCCCTCTCTGAATCCTCTCTGAACCACAGGGAGTGTGTTTGAGCCTCCTGATCCCAGAGCACAGAAGTTCTTTCTGAGCTAACATCGTTCTCTTCTGGGTCAGACAGACCCGATACCAAACAGTTCTGGGTTCTAAACATGGAGCCCAACGTCACCCTGCCCCCAGGCTGTGATGTCAGAAGCTCTTAGATAAAGAAAACCAAAGACTTCTTCTGCTTCTGGTTCTCTGGCTGTCAGAACACAAAGAGCGAGTTCAGAATCAGGAACTGAAACAGAACCAGAAACAGAACCAGTTCAAATGGAGTCTGTGATGGAAATAAATCCCGACAGAGACAAAGATCAAAGCTGAGCCGACCGCACGAAGCGTTAAACTCTTCCTGGTTCTGGTTCTGATGGAGGTGACAGAAATAATAACATCAGAGAGGAATGGGTCGGGTACAGCTGGGGGTCATCAGCATAGCAGAGGACATTTAAAGAGGAACAAACTGAAGCAAGGTTTAAAAGAACGGCGCCGGGAGCCGTGTAACGGCGCTGAAACTGAGGGTCGGTTCTGATCCAGAATGGATCTGTGCTTCCACCCAGACTAAGATCTATTTCTGTTATTATTCAGGAGTTTAAACACCGGGACTCTTCATCATCCTCACTGAGGTTCCTCTGCAGCCAGATGTGTCAAACATCTGTACCATCGAAATCTGTCCAGGTCCTGGTTCTGGTTCTGGTACGAGTCCAGAACAAGCTGCTGCAGTATACTCAGTATATTAATAATCAATAATTCATCAGCTGATCTTTGAGGAGCTGAAAATGAATGTTTTTCTTCTGTTTTTACAGTTTAATCTGCTCTGCGTCACATTTAAAAACAGATTTTAACTTTTCAAAGCTACGTTTGGCCTCCAGAATTAACTTTGTAGATCTCAGACGAGTCGTAATTACATTTTGAATAGTTGGACTTTTCATTCAAGACATCTGTAACGAAATATAGAAATATCCACAACTCCATTTTTACCAGGAGAAATGACGTCACTTTTGTCTTTCATGTGTACGGCGTTTGTCATTAGATCTCTAATTAGTTACAGATACCCGCTACGTATTTACGGATATCCGCTACGTAGTTACGGATACCCGCTACGTAGTCACGGATACCCGCTACGTAATTACGGATATCCGCTACGTATTTACGGATACCCGCTACGTATTTACGGATATCCGCTACGTAATTACGGATATCCGCTACGTAGTTACGGATACCCGCTACGTAGTTACGGATATCCGCTACGTAGTCACGGATATCCGCTACGTAGTCACGGATATCCGCTACGTAATTACGGATATCCGCTACGTAGTCACGGATACCCGCTACGTAATTACGGATATCCGCTACGTATTTACGGATACCCGCTACGTATTTACGGATATCCGCTACGTATTTACGGATATCCGCTACGTAATTACGGATATCCGCTACGTAGTTACGGATATCCGCTACGTATTTACGGATACCCGCTACGTATTTACGGATATCCGCTACGTAATTACGGATATCCGCTACGTAGTTACGGATACCCGCTACGTAGTTACGGATATCCGCTACGTAGTTACGGATACCCGCTACGTAGTCACGGATATCCGCTACGTAGTCACGGATATCCGCTACGTAATTACGGATATCCGCTACGTATTTACGGATATCCGCTACGTAGTTACGGATATCCGCTACGTAATTACGGATATCCGCTACGTATTTACGGATATCCGCTACGTAGTTACGGATATCCGCTACGTATTTACGGATATCCGCTACGTATTTACGGATATCCGCTACGTATTTACGGATATCCGCTACGTAGTTACGGATATCCGCTACGTAGTTACGGATATCCGCTACGTAGTTACGGATATCCGCTACGTAATTACGGATATCCGCTACGTATTTACGGATATCAGCTACGTAGTTACGGATATCCGCTACGTAGTTACGGATATCCGCTACGTAATTACGGATATCTGCAACGTCATTTCGCCAAGTCAAAACTTAATTTAAGATGTCTGAAAAGGGACGTGTAGATTTCTTTAATTGAGCTGAATTAAAGATATCTGTAACTAGAATTATGACTAGTCGTAGATATCTAATGACAAACCATACACATGAAAGGCAAAAGTGACGTCATTTGTCCGAGAAAGAATGTAGTTGTGGATATCTGAAATGTTCTTTTTGCCACACAGATCTAGTCTGACAGTTAAATGTTCAAATGAAATGTTAAAACGCGTTCCCTCTCCACCTCTGACGTCACCACTGATGACGCTGATTCCAGGAGAAAACACAAACAAACAGCCTCGCGGGAGCAGCAGTGAAATTACCTGCAGCATCAGCTGTCCTCCGGCCGGTCCCTTCAGAGCCGGACAGAAGCCAGAAGAAAGCCGGATAAAAAGCTGGAGCAGCCCGGCATAAAGGCGGCTTTGACCCGCTGGATGTGCAGTTCGGCTCAGCTCAGCTCGGTTCTTCTCTCGGAGAGCTGTGACTGAACTCTGCGGCGTCTCTGCGTCAAGCGTCCTAACGTCACATCTCCACTTCCGCTTCAATCTGTCAAAATAAAACCGGAAGTACGTAATGTTAAATATTAATGTTAAAAACATTAAAACCTTTTTTTATTTATTCAATAATTCTCTCTCTATATATATATATATTTTTATTCATTTCTTTGGTTTATATCCGTGATTAGTTTACAGAATAAATACGAATAAGTCAATCGGATGTTTATATTTAATCTGATCTCAGATTAAATAACATTTGTTCACAGTTTATTTCCTTTCGCTCTGATAAATTTCAGCGAATCCCGAACCTTAAAACGACTGTTTTCAGTAGAAACCCAAAGGAGCAGGTGTTCGGTCCGGTTGATGCTCGCCACAAACCTGTCAGGACTTTGGAGAAAGCTTCAGAGGAACTGAAGTGGCACCACAGCGCCCCCCTGTGGCCAGAACCCACTTCAGATCGTTGTCATGGTGATGGAACCGAGCTCTGGTCCTGTGACATTTTCTGTGTTCTGGTTCTGAGAGAGACCGCTCCAACCCGCAGAACTCTCTCTTTCAGTAACAACCCGACCCGTATCCAGAACTTCTTGCTCTCAAATAGAGGTTCTGGAGTTCTGACTGACAGAAAACTGGACCTGAGCAGACCTGCTGTGGTCATGTTTTTGTTGGAACCAGAAGTTCTTAGAACAACAGTTCTGTGGTTCTGGGTTGTTTGACCACAAAGTGAAGACGGATCAGAACTCGCAGCCTGTTCTGAGTTTTACAGATTCTGTAAGTTCTGAAGAACTTTGTGGGTTTGCTGCAGGTTCCGGACTCAGTCGCAGTCTCTACTGTGTGTGATCTGTACCGGTACCGGTACCGGTTCTGTTTATTTATTAGAATTTAGTGGTTTTAAGGCAAACCTTCAGAACTTTTGACTTGTTGTCTGCGAGTGTTTCCGGGTCTCCAGAACTGATCTGGACCTTTAAGTGACGTGTTTGAGGATCCAGTTTCACACTGAGCCACAGGCGAGCCGACTGTCCAGAACCTGGAGGTTCTGCTGCTGGAGGCCGGGCCTGGATTGGAGGGACAGTGTTTGTCCTAAAACAAACATTAAACCCACAGAAAACGTGTCACATTGTTCCGGTACCACATGGTTCTGTTGGACCTCTGGGACCACAAGCCCAGTTTGTATTAATGATCAGATTTTTAATGAACCTGATCAGAATCATTGATTTATAACCAGCACAAAGTCAGGGCGGGTTCAGATTTTATGGACGTGCTCCTCACTCCGGATCATCTGAACCAGAACCAGAACCAGGTCTGACTGTGAGACCACCTGAGCAGCAGAACTCCAGCCTCTCACAGCAGAACTTCTGGGAGCTTTTGTTCTGTTTGCCCCGATGTCTGTCTGTGACTCTGTGACTCTGAACCTGGTTCTGACCCAAACCCTGGACCTGGATCTGGAGGTCTGAAAGTGCCACAGAACCGGCAGAACCCAACATGTCCACACACACACACACAGACAGGGTGCCCGGGGGTTGAAAGGTTATTGGCTGCTTGGCTGGAGCTCTCAGCCAATCAGATGTGAGAACTGAGAGTTGGGCTTTTCCTCATTGTTGCTGAGCAGAGAATCATCTGACCTACATTCATCCTCCTCTCACACACATGAGCTCAGGCTGAGGCTCAAAGGCACGGCGGCAGCAGCTATCTGGGGGTCTTTGTATCTCTGCGAGGACCTCAGCTGAAACAGCGAAGATGCAGTCGAAACGGATCAGAGCCAAACAACGGAACCCAGAAACCTGTCAGGTCCCGGTTCTGATCAGAAGCTTTTAGTACATGAGGCAGAGCAGAAAAGATGTGGGCCAGAACCGGCAGAGGCAGGTGCAAACACCTGGTTTAACCTCACGGGACAGTGAACCCGCTCAGAACCCGTTCAGAACCCGCTCAGAACCCGTTCAGAACCCGCTAAGAACCCGTTCTGACCCTGCTGAGAACCCGTTCAGAACCCGCTCAGAACCCGCTAAGAACCCGCTCAGAACCCGCTCAGAACCCGTTCAGAACCCGTTCAGAACCTGCTCAGAACCTGCTCAGAACCCGTTCAGAACCCGTTCAGAACCTGTTCAGACCCCGCTCAGAACCCGTTCAGAACCCGTTCAGAACCTGTTCAGACCCCGCTCAGAACCTGCTCAGACCCCGTTCAGAACCGTTCAGAACCCGCTCAGAACCCGCTCAGAACCTGCTCAGACCCCGTTCAGAACCCGTTCAGAACCCGCTCAGAACCCGTTCTGAACCCGCTCAGAACCTGCTCAGAACCCGTTCAGACCCCGCTCAGAACCCGTTCTGAACCCGCTCAGAACCCGTTCTGACCCTGCTGAGAACCCGTTCAGAACCCGCTCAGAACCCGCTAAGAACCCGCTCAGAACCCGCTCAGAACCCGTTCAGAACCCGTTCAGAACCTGCTCAGAACCTGCTCAGAACCCGTTCAGAACCCGTTCAGAACCTGTTCAGACCCCGCTCAGAACCTGCTCAGACCCCGTTCAGAACCGTTCAGAACCCGCTCAGAACCCGCTCAGAACCTGCTCAGACCCCGTTCAGAACCCGTTCTGAACCCGCTCAGAACCTGTTCAGAACCCGTTCTGAACCCGCTCAGAACCTGTTCAGAACCCGTTCAGAACCCGTTCAGAACCCGTTCTGAACCCGCACCAAATCATAACAAATGTCATCTGGAGGCTCAGTGATGCAGTCCAATGAAAACCAATTAGAGTCCAGTTCATTCACACAGAACCAATTCAGAAACCATTTCCTCTGAGGAAACTACCAGAACCGAAACTTCTCTCTGGTCCAAACCCCTGAGAGAAAAAACCCTTTAACAGGAAGAGACCTCCATCAGAACCAGAACCAGGAAGAAGCCTCCATCAGAACCAGAACCAGGAAGAGACCTCCATCAGAACCAGAACCAGGAAGAGACCTCCATCAGAACCAGAACCAGGAAGAAACCTCCATCAGAACCAGAACCAGGAAGAGACCTCCATCAGAACCAGAACCAGGAAGAGACCTCCATCAGAACCAGACCCGCTTGGAACAAAAAGTCCTGTAAAGGAGCTGGATCAGAGCCCAGAACTGATCCGGACTTCTTTGTTCTCAGTCCTCTGCTCTCAGGGAACGGATCAGAACATTTTCCCCAGTTTAATGAACGGCAGCTCGTCTGTCGTGAAGCAGCAGAACCGAGCCTCGTGTGAAAGGTTCAGAACCACGAACGCTCTGCTGGAAGCGTGTTCTGATGAGAGCGGATCGGGTCGTGGTTCTGGTCTTCCTGTTTGAGTGGGAGGCGTCCTGAAGGCTGAGACTCAGCCATCGGAGGGAGATCAGGTGACCACGTGCACGGAGGGAGCTGATTGGTGCAGGGGAGGTGACCACGTGCACGGAGGGAGCTGATTGGAGCAGGAGAGGTGACCACGTGCACGGAGGGAGCTGATTGGAGCAGGGGAGGTGACCACGTGCACGGAGGGAGCTGATTGGTGCAGGAGAGGTGACCACGTGCACGGAGGGAGCTGATTGGAGCAGGAGAGGTGACCACGTGCACGGAGGGAGCTGATTGGAGCAGGGGAGGTGACCACGTGCACGGAGGGAGCTGATTGGAGCAGGGGAGGTGACCACGTGCACGGAGGGAGCTGATTGGAGCAGGGGAGGTGACCACGTGCACGGAGGGAGCTGATTGGTGCAGGGGAGGTGACCACGTGCACGGAGGGAGCTGATTGGAGCAGGGGAGGTGACCACGTGCACGGAGGGAGCTGATTGGTGCAGGAGAGGTGACCACGTGCACGGAGGGAGCTGATTGGTGCAGGGGAGGTGACCACGTGCACGGAGGGAGCTGATTGGAGCAGGGGAGGTGACCACGTGCACGGAGGGAGCTGATTGGAGCAGGAGAGGTGACCACGTGCACGGAGGGAGCTGATTGGTGCAGGAGAGGTGACCACGTGCACGGAGGGAGCTGATTGGTGCAGGAGGCCCAGGTGTAATTCATGCGGCAGGTTCTGTCTGCGACCCTTTGATGCTGCAGGTCACCTGACCTTCCTGAGGTCATGATCTACGCTGTGATTGGCTGTGGCATCGACCTCACTGAGGCAGCAGGAAACGGGCCGTGATGAAACCGGGACAGCTGATTGGTCCAGATCCCTCAGGTGTGACAACGAACCGCGACTCAGCTTCATCCACTCAGAGCTGCGGTTTGGACCTGCGGTTCTGCCACTCTGTTGGACTCCAGGCCTTCTGTCCAGATGTTCTGAGCATGCTCAGTGTGCAGCTGTTCAAGGGGGAACATCAGGCTGCCCAGAACAGGAAGTGATGTCATCACAAACCAAGACCGACCCATCGACCCACTGATCGGTGCCGCCCACGTGAACCGGACCCTGATGGAACCAACGGCCTGATCCACTCCTGCATCATGTGACCAAACACCTGCCCAGGTGGAGGAACCTGCTGATCCTGGCTCAGGCCCATTATTAGTCTTCACCAGAACCTCACCTGTCAGGTGACATCTGACCTCAGATCAGCCTGCAGCTCACTATGAACTCTGGGTAATACTCACCGCCTGCCTGGTGTCACCTGAGCGTCACGCAGGTAAATCATCACTCATCAGATTATTCACAGCAGAACCGATCAGATCCGGAACTTCAAATGTTTAAAATGTTAAAGTAAAAATGTCAGATTCTCTGTGTGACGACATCAATCAGCTGATCCACTCACAGAAAGAACACAAAGACAGCAAAAAGAGCACGAGCTGCGGTCTCATGGAGTCACGTGACATGTTTGCCAGTTTGCTGTCACAGCTCGCGACCCTCTCTCTATGAACTTCTTCTGAAAATGGAACAAAAATGAAATACTGCCATCAATAATCAATCACATTAGCTCATTGATCACCTGCAGCACGTGGGGCGGGTTGGGACACGCCACAACATCAGCACCACCTGTCAGGTGTCATCAGCCTGCTTCACAGCTGCATGAGCCCCAACCAGCCTCCTTTTAAAAAGCTTCACATTTTGCGCGCGGATGACGCCACAGCGGCTCAAACAAACTGAGGATTTTTCTGCGTCACTTCGTTCGGTTCCGTCTGACCTGTGAGCCGATTTAAAGAAGAGATCAGTGTGATCAATTACCCGCCTCGTGCTGTTCTGATTCCGCGCGCTGCCGCACACGAGGTGGGCAGCCTGAAAAGCACCGACCTTCAAACGGAGTCTGGTGTGCTGGTTCCCTCCGTGCGGAGGGATCGCTCATACCTGGATCACCTGCGGTCCGTCACGTCATCTTCGACCCAGTCCAGACTGTCTCGCACTCCGCGTACATCAGCTGTGATCGATGAGGTGATCAGTCAGATGGGATCGATGTTCTTATCCTCCTCCTCCTCTGCGCAGCATCTCCGTGCTCAGCACCATCAGCAGAACGATGCGCGCTCCCGACGCGAGTGCCACGCCGCAGACAAGCACACGCCCTCGCCCAAGCGCGCACACGGGACGCAGCCTTTAACATTATTTACTTGATTGAAACATACGAGGTCAGAGCAGCCGCGCCCCCTGTTGATGACGTGTCTGTAGGGGGAGATGACGTCACGGCATTTAAATTATTCCTTGATTACATCTGGGTCCGGTTCTAATCCACAGAACCAACAGAATGTGGCTGATTGGACCCGAGCTGAGGGCCTAGAACATGAACTCACAGCTCAGTTTAGCAGTTGGACCATAGAGGAGGTCCGGTTCTGCTGGGACCAGAAACTTCACAGAACCTCCAGAACCAGGTTACTGACTGGACTTAGTTGGGTTGGGTTCAGAATCACTGGCTCTCTTAACTTGTGCTCAGTTGGTAAATGTTCCAGAGCTTTGTTGATCCAACTTGGTGCTGGTTCTGTTTTAGAGTCCGATCCTCCAGTGAAACTAATCAATAGGCCAATATTCAATAAGTGTGATCAGCTTTTAAAAGCCGCATCGAAACATTCCCTGCAGCGTCATGTGACCTGTTCACATGATGTTTCTGACCCGGTTCTGACCCGGTTCTGACCTGCTAAGACAACAGGAGGTGGACTCCACACAGCCGGTGAAAAATGCTCTAAAAATCTTTATTATTTATCATTCATGCCCCGCCCACATAAAGCAGCCAATGGGTGAGCTCCCTCAACAACAAGCAGAAACCAGAGAAGAAGAAGGAACTTCCTGACATTCAGTGATAAAAAGAAAACAAAACTATTTACAACAGCCGCTCTAAGCCCCGCCCCCATCAGGCCCGCTGGCAGCGCCTCGGAGAGGTGGAGCTAAGGGACTACTTTAACTCAAATAAACCCTGCCTCCTGCCGTTTCCATGACAACAACAAAAAAATACAAGTTCTGATTGGCTGTACAAATATGATACAAGTCTTTGTTTGGAGCTCCGCCTCCTTATCAGCTGCAGGGCAGAGCCTCCTATTGGTCAGTCCGAAACTTCTTTGGTCCAACTGGTTTACTGAAAAAGAACCAAGAAAACAGAAGTTAGTAAGATTTACCAGCAGCCCGTCAGAACCAGAACCAGAAACTGGACTACCTGCACAGGTGGAGAGCAACTGGCTCCAACAGACTGATTCTAACTGGACTGGAAGCATTACATGTTGCTATGGAGACAGCAGGACCTCAGAGATAATGTCTGTGACTGATGCAACCCAAACTCAGAGATTCTGGTGCGGTTCCGGTATCAGAATATGTTTATGGCCGACAGCTGATGTCACGGGCCGCACCAGAACCGGTTAGAGTTCTGTTGGACGTGGTGCGGTTTGGGGGGTTTCTTACACATCAGGTGAAGCTCCGCCTCTCTTCACCGTGTCTTTGCTGGTTTCTATGGAAACAGAAAACAAACATCAGTATGGTCGCCTCTGAACAGAACCTTGTCTGAACATCTGGAGTTCTGGTTCTGGTTTACCTTGCAGCCACCGGACCTGAGTAGCAGGGCCGTAACCCTTCTGGTTGCGGGCGGCAATGCGGAAGATGATGGCGGGCTTGGTAGTGTGGTCGATGTGAGCGTTGGTGAGGCTCGAGGCCTGGACCCGGCAGGATGGGCTGGTGCCGCAGTACACCCTCATGAAGGCCAGTTGGGCTGGACCAGAACCGGACCTGGAGGATGTGGCCTGGCTGGACTGGATGGCCAGGTAGACCGAGTACTCGGTGATCTTCCCTGAGGTGACGGCGGGCGGCTCCCAGGTCAGCTGGGCCCCATCCAGGTTCTGCAACCACAGATCATGTGACCCGTCTGAACCGAAACAGAACCATCTGTAACCCGAAGCCTCTCAGCCGACTGTGTCTCACCTTGCTGATCTTGATGGTGCACGGCGCTCCCGGGAAACCGGGCAAACACGTTTTAAACGCAGAGACCTCGGAGAAGGCGCCACGCCCGCAGATGTTGATCCCCGCCACACGGAACTTATAGGCCACGCCTGGCTGCAGTTCGGTCTTCCTCATCTGACTGTAGTCTGACACGACACCCGAGTTATCCTGCAGGTACAGCACGCCGTCAGCCAGGTGACCCACACATCCATCAAATGACCACCGCATAATAAAAACAGAGTCTTACAACGGCCATGTTGAGGTCGTGGGGGACGTAGTAATGCGTGACCACCATGTTGGTGACTTTGACTATCCCAACGTCGAACCATTGATTCTCCTTCGGGTTCACCTTGACGCCATGTTTCTGCAGCACACATATCACATGTTGTTAGTGATGTCACAGTTTCTCTTTTACTCACACCGTCTCAAACTGCTGGGTGCAAACTAGCCTGGCGTTAGCTTGGCGTGTGCGTGGTGTTAGCATGGCGCTAGCCTGGTGTTTGCCTGATGTTTACGTGGTGTTAGCCTGGTGTTTTCCTGTAGTTAGCCTGGTGTTAGCGTGGTGTTAGCCTGGTGTTTGCGTGGTGTTTGCGTGGTGTTTTCCTGTAGTTAGCCTGGTGTTTGCCTGATGTTTACGAGGTGTTTTCCTGTAGTTAGCCTGGTGTTTGCGTGGTGTTAGCCTGGTGTTTTCCTGCTGTTTGCGTGGTGTTTTCCTGTAGTTAGCCTGGTGTTTGCCTGATGTTTACGTGGTGTTAGCCTGGTGTTTTCCTGTAGTTAGCCTGGTGTTAGCGTGGTGTTAGCCTGGTGTTTGCGTGGTGTTTTTCTGTAGTTAGCCTGGTGTTTGCGTGGTGTTAGCCTGGTGTTTTCCTGTAGTTAGCCTGGTGTTTGCGTGGTGTTAGCCTGGTGTTTTCCTGCTGTTTGCGTGGTGTTTTCCTGTAGTTAGCCTGGTGTTTGCGTGGCGTTTGCCTGTAGTTAGCCTGGTGTTTGCGTGGCGTTTGCCTGTAGTTAGCCTGGTGTTTTCGTGGTGTTAGCCTGGTGTTTGGTTTCTCACTGCTGTGGTTGCTGCCATGCCATTTGTCATTTCTGTCAGCTGGGCGGTTGCTGCGGTCTTCGCCAGACTGGCTATCATAGCAGGGCTGGGGCCAAACGTGCTGGCTAATCGGGCAACGGCGCTAGTCACAGCAGACGATGTAAGGTCGTGTACGTTGCTCTCTGCTGTCGGGTCATTGAGGCTGTCGGCTGGAGCGAGGCCCTCTGAAACAGTCAGGGGTGAATAACTATTTAAAACCTGGTGGCGAAGATGTCACCGTGATGTCATACGTAGATGACATCAGAAACAATCACAGCTGTCAGAATTAAAGGGTCTGGCAGGAATTTAAATCCCGTTCAGTCACAGCAGGCCTACCTGTGGGGAAGCTGCTGTGCTGTGGTTCTGGTTCTGGGTGGGGAACATCCTGCTGCTGCTGTTGGACCAGCGACGCCAGCTCCTGTGGCGTTAGAACGATGGGGATGGTCTGATCCTCTGAGGCCCCACCTCCACCTGCAGAGCAGAGACGTTTAGAGACAGGATGTGGACCAGAGACCTTTGTGTCCTCTGAGCGCCTCACCGCTGCGCCCTGCCGCCTGAAGGACCGCCTGCAGCGTCGCCTGCTGAGCTGCATCCTCTGTTGCCGTGGCAACAGTCAGATGATCAGGGGTCAGTCCTTGCGTTACCATCAAGGTCGTCATCCTGGAGACCTTCTCCCCTCCGTCTCCCTCTGTTGACATCAGCTCCTGAGGAAGACCGCCATCCGAGGACACCTGAGGGAGGCGGAGGCAGCAGTTAGTGTGTGTGTGCGTGTCAGAGTGTTACCTGTACCCCCCCCACTCTCCACATGAACCTGCAACACTGACGCTGCTGATGACATCACATCCTTTGACTGGCTGTCTGTCTGCATAGGCTCCTCCCCCCTGCCCTCTCCAACTAAGGAGGAGATCTCCTACAGACACAAAACAGTGATAATGACGGCGGGCAGTGAGGAAAAAGCATGTCCGTAAAACGGAGGGACAACATACAGGTATGGAAGGTCCAGGTGTGGGCGTGGCCTGTGTGACAGTGGTAACAGCTCTGCTCTGACTGGCTGTGGTGGAGGAGGCGGGGTCAGAGCAGGAGGAGGGGTCTGTGGAGTCTCCTGGCTGGTTATCTCCGCCCTGCTGAGCTGGAGACAGGAAGTGATGTAACAGATGCAAGATCAAAAACATGGAGCCCCAGATGTGACTCAGCAGGTGGGATCCAGCTGTGAGCAGGTGGGATCCAGCTGTGAGCAGTTACCTGTAGCTGTGGTGGCGGTGTTGGTGGTGCCGGTCTCGTGGGTCTCACAGGGCGGGTTGGAGCACACCTGGAAAAACGAGTTCATCAACACCTGTACGCTGTCACTGATCACCTGTAGCAGCCAGGTGTTATCTCACCTGTTGGACCCCTCCAGCTCCAGCTGTGGTGGCGGTGTTGGTGGTGCCGGTCTCGTGGGTCTCACAGGGCGGGTTGGAGCAGACCAGCGTCACCACTGCATCATCAGTGACATCACAAACAGCTGATTATTCCTCTGACTGAGATACTGTGGACTTCATCAGAAGTTAGCTCAGTCAGCTCAGAGTTAGCTCGAAGTTAGCTCAGAGTTAGCTCGAAGTTAGCTCAGAGTTAGCTCAGAGTTAGCTCAGAGTTAGCTCAGAGTTAGCTCGAAGTTAGCTCAGAGTTAGCTCGAAGTTAGCTCAGAGTTAGCTCGAAGTTAGCTCAGAGTTAGCTCGAAGTTAGCTCAGAGTTAGCTCGAAGTTAGCTCAGAGTTAGCTCGAAGTTAGCTCGAAGTTAGCTCGAAGTTAGCTCAGAGTTAGCTCGAAGTTAGCTCGAAGTTAGCCCAGAGTTAGCTCGAAGTTAGCTCAGAGTTAGCTCGAAGTTAGCTCAGAGTTAGCTCGAAGTTAGCTCAGAGTTAGCTCGAAGTTAGCTCAGAGTTAGCTCGAAGTTAGCTCAGAGTTAGCTCAGAGTTAGCTCAGAGTTAGCTCAGAGTTAGCTCAAAGTCAGCTCAGAGTTAGCTCGGAGTTAGCTCAGAGTTAGCTCAGAGTTAATTATGGTGCTCGATGAATCGACAATCCCCAAAATTTTTCCATTTACTGTCTAAAACCAATGGACACGTCCTTTGTTTTTGTGGCATTCAGTTCTAAAAATGTTTCATTGCACAACTTTAGCAGTGGTCTGTGTGCAGGATAAAAAAGAGGAGAGAGGCCTCTAGATGCTTGTATATAAAGTTGAGGGTAATAGTGGCAACATGGCCAGAGCTCGCAGTGCTGCTGTGAAGAAGAGCGGTAAAACCCCTACAGGTGTGTCTACCTGTGGCACACGCCGTTTCTCCTGCCTCCCGCTCAGCTGTACTCGTTGTGGTTG
Organism: Leuresthes tenuis; assembly: GCF_036924035.1. NCBI lineage: Eukaryota > Metazoa > Chordata > Actinopteri > Atheriniformes > Atherinopsidae > Leuresthes > Leuresthes tenuis. The sequence goes on from NW_027325370.1 coordinate 288,487, forward strand.
TTGTTGTAGTACTGCCAGGTTCCTCTGAGGTAGGAGAAGCCATGATGGACACGGGCAGATCCTGGACCAGCGGCTGGGCCTCGGCGCCGCTGGGAGTCGTGATCAGAGTCACCTGCGGAGAACGCTTCGGTATTACACCTGAACGCATGAAAGTACTCGCAGAACATTCCCACGGAACCTCAGTAGAACTATTAACCACCTGTCTTGGGCCCGTGGCGGGGGCTACCTGGCTGGCCAATGAGGCGATGGTTGCCAGGGTGGTGATGGGCGTGGCCAGTGAGGCGCTGGCGACAGCAGCGGCTCCTCCTCCCGCCGCGGTGGAGACACTTCCTGTTACCGTCCCCTGACTGGACACATCTACAGAGACGGGACATACACACCTGACACACCTGCAAACGTGTCTGTGATGCAGCGCAGGTACATCGCAGCCATACCTGTGGTCGCCTTGACGACCAGTGTGGCGACAGTGGTTTTGGTACGGACACCTCCTGGCGACAGCAGCCGGACGCCGCTCACTGGGACGGCCCTGATGATGGTACCAGCAGCTCCTTTCAGCAGCACCTGAGCGCACACACACACTGCTGACATCACCTGGAGCGGCGCGATGCGTGGCCGCGGGTGTGACCACGGGTGTGACCACGTGTGTGACCACGGGCTCACGAAGTTAGCTCAGAGTTAGCTCGAGGCTAACTTCGAGCTAACTCTGAGCTAACTTCGAGCTAACTCTGAGCTAACTTCGAGCTAACTTCGAGCTAACTCTGAGCTAACTTCGAGCTAACTCTGAGCTAACTTCGTGCGTGACCACGTGCGCGACCACGTGCGTGCTGATTAATGAACGCTCCGCCCAGGCGCCTGTTCGGTTCTCACCTGTGTGTCTGGTACCTGTGTGACCCCCTGATGTCCGGCGGCAGACGTTTTGGGGACAGCGGTGGTGATTTTTCCCGTGGTTCCGGGACTCCCCACCTTGGTGGTGAGGATGGTGATTGGGCTGTTCCCACCTGCAGGGGGAGGAGCCTCTCTCAGTCAGCCGCCACATGACAGCGGCAGCAGCTCAGGTGTGTGTGTTCGGGTGCTGTACCTGCGCCCCCCTGCAGTGCTGACACTGGGATGGTCTTTATGATGGTGGCGCCGGGCTTGGCTGCCATAGATCGGGCCGGCGCCGTGCTGAGGATGGTGGTCTGCTTGCCGTCAGCTGAGGTCACCAACTTCAGGATGGTTCCTGCAGGGAGCGCCTTCCTCTGAGGAGGTACAGGGACTCATTAAATGGGTCAGTCTAACATCTGAGGCAAACAGGGCCGGGTTAATACCTGCAGGAACTGGGAAACTGGGCCGCTCCCCGGCTGCCCGGGAACTGCTCCACTCTGGACCACAGACACCACCTTCCCCAGGTTCCCAAGTTTACCGATCTGAAAAATGACATTAAAGCAAAGAAGCTTTACCAAACCTTTATTTACAAGGCTTAACGGGACGGTTACACAGCGCCCGGTTCATCCTCCACCTGCTGGTCACCGAGTCAAACCAAACCTTTACAGAACCCGGGCTGGTAAAAAGTAAAAAGACAACCAGACCCAGTCCCTGATTGGTGGATGGATCTGCCATCATATTTGTTCTCCTTTACCTGATTGGATGGCAACCTGAGCTGTGATCATGTGACTGCAGATGGCGCTGTGGTGAGGTCACAGGTGTAAAATAAATAAATCTCACCAGAGCCCCGCCTCCTCCAGCACTCAGTGGACTGTTGAGCAGCGTGATGGTCTTTGTGACTCCGCCCACCACCGTGGTAACCACCTGAGCCTGCTGAGAGAGCGCCACCGCGCCCGACTTATGGACCGTGATTACTGGCCGGCCCCGGGGTTCTGAGGCCCCGCCCACCTGTGCGGCTGCCGTCTTTAGCAGCCGAGTGGCCAGGTTGTTCACCTGAGAGAGAGCGAGATGTCAGATCAGACAGGTGTCAGGATCAGAACCGCTCTAACCGGGATACTGGACTCACGGTTACAGGCTTCGCCACGCCGCCTCCTCCAGAGACGCCGAGCGCGGCCGCTGTGGACGGAGGCATCTTCTGGGTCACCGCTGCTGCTGCCGCCAGTGCCGCCATGCCACTCATCTGAGGACTACCGCCGACTGGCTACGAGACAGGAAGAGGGCGTGACCACAGAGCAGCTCACCTGGTCGCCATGGAGGAAGAAGACCAGGAGCCCGGATTGAAAAGACCACGCCTCCTGGTCTTCATCGTCAGGGTGACTTCACATGATGAGCAGTGGGTTGCCATGGTAACAACTGCAGGTGAGAGCTTACCGTCTGACCGGGCTGCGTAGGCACCACCATACAGACACCTGCAGGAAGTGATGTCACAGCGCCCGGGGATGTGGTCGTGGCCTGTTTGACGGTGATGACAGAGGCTCCGCCCACTGCACCTGGAGCTGTCGCCACCTTCAGGACTGCTCAAAGACACAGATGACGGGTGAGCCACAACTACAACCTCCACAGGTACCTGCAGGTAAGAGACTCACCTGGTGCTCTGGCAGCCAATGGGCTTCCAGGAACAGAGGCTGAGGGGACCAGCAGGACGCTCTCATTGGGTAGTGCTGCGGTGCTCCTGGGGGAGCCGACTATAGGCGTGGCCGTGTGGGCAGGAAGGTTGTACTTCTGTAGCTGCAGCAGGTAGGTGTCGGCCGTCTGGGACGGCCCCCAGCTCACCTCCAAAGAGGAGGTGTTGGCCCGGACCAGCTGGACCCGAGAAGGGGCGGTGGGTCGCTCTGAGGAGGACAGGTGAGGAGGACAGGTGAGGAGGACAGGTGAGGAGGACAGGTGAGGAGGACAGGTGAGGACAGGTGAGGAGGACAGGTGAGGAGGACAGGTGAGGACAGGTGAGGAGGACAGGTGAGGTAGGACAGGTGAGGACAGGTGAGGAGGACAGGTGAGGAGGACAGGTGAGGAGGACAGGTGAGGACAGGTGAGGAGGACAGGTGAGGAACAGGTGAGGACAGGTGAGGTAGGACAGGTGAGGAGGACAGGTGAGGTAGGACAGGTGAGGAGGACAGGTGAGGACAGGTGAGAACAGGTGAGGACAGGTGAGGTAGGACAGGTGAGGACGGGTGAGGACAGGTGAGGTAGGACAGGTGAGAACAGGTGAGGAGGACAGGTGAGAACAGGTGAGGAGGACAGGTGAGGTAGGACAGGTGAGGAAGACAGGTGAGGAGGACAGGTGAGGAGGACAGGTGAGGACAGGTGAGAACAGGTGAGGACAGGTGAGGTAGGACAGGTGAGGACGGGTGAGGAGGACAGGTGAGAACAGGTGAGGACAGGTGAGGAGGACAGGTGAGGAGGACAGGTGAGAACAGGTGAGGACAGGTGAGGACAGGTGAGAACAGGTGAGAACAGGTGAGAACAGGTGAGGTTGGACAGGTGAGAACAGATGAGGACAGGTGAGGAGGACAGGTGAGGACAGGTGAGGACAGGTGAGGACAGGTGAGGTAGGACAGGTGAGGAGGACAGGTAAAGGAGATTTGCTTTTATTTCCTGCAGAACTGATCCTGATGTTCTACTTTCTGGCACCAGAACCCTGACCCACTGGTTCTGAGATGTTAAAGTTATTTTCCTAGTTTTAAGGCTCTTAATTCTATCAGAACCTTCAGGTTCTTCTGGGTTCTTTAATGGTCCCTAAAGTCCGAACTAAAACCCACACTAAGACAGCCGCCTGTAACCATGGTAACAGAGGATGATGACTTTTCCAAACCTTTCAGATCTGAACTTTATTTCCACCCTCACCTGTCTCCAGGTACCACAGGTCCTTGCAGCACACCTGGTTGTTCCACGCCTTCCGGTAGCCATCTCTGCCGCTCCAGACGTAGAGCCGCGAGTTGATGGCAGCGCTGCAGTGACCGGCCCGGGCCCGCGGCAGGTTTTCCTCCTCGCTGTCCATCAGAACCGTCTCCCAGCACATCGTCTCTGCAGGTGAACACACAGGTGAGCGGTCTGTGTGTCTGCAGGTGTGTGCATACAGGTGTGTGTGTGTGTGTGTGTGTGTGTGTACCCAGGTTGATGCACGCCAGCGTGTTTGTGCACTTCCACTCCTTCTCATGAGTCGCCATCTTGACGTCGTCCATCACCAGAGGAACCCACCCACCAAACACGTACATCCTGCGGACAGGTGAGGAGGACAGGTGAGAACAGGTGAGAACAGGTGAGAACAGGTGAGGACAGGTGAGAACAGGTGAGGACAGGTGAGAACAGGTGAGGAGGACAGGTGAGAACAGGTGAGAACAGGTGAGGAGGACAGGTGAGAACAGGTGAGGACAGGTGAGAACAGGTGAGGACAGGTGAGAACAGGTGAGGAGGACAGGTGAGAACAGGTGAGGAGGACAGGTGAGAACAGGTGAGGACAGGTGAGGACAGGTGAGGACAGGTGAGAACAGGTGAGGAGGACAGGTGAGAACAGGTGAGGACAGGTGAGGACAGGTGAGGACAGGTGAGGACAGGTGAGGACAGGTGAGGACAGGTGAGAACAGGTGAGGACAGCTGAGAACAGGTGAGGACAGGTGAGGACAGCTGAGAACAGGTGAGGACAGCTGAGAACAGGTGAGGACAGGTGAGAACAGGTGAGGACAGGTGAGGACAGGTGAGGAACAGGTGAGAACAGGTGAGGACAGGTGAGAACAGGTGAGGACAGGTGAGGACAGGTGAGGAACAGGTGAGAACAGGTGAGGACAGGTGAGGACAGGTGAGGACAGGTGAGGACAGCTGAGAACAGGTGAGGACAGGTGAGAACAGGTGAGGACAGGTGAGGACAGGTGAGGAACAGGTGAGAACAGGTGAGGACAGGTGAGGACAGGTGAGGACAGCTGAGAACAGGTGAGGACAGGTGAGAACAGGTGAGGACAGGTGAGAACAGGTGAGGACAGGTGAGGACAGGTGAGGACAGCTGAGAACAGGTGAGGACAGGTGAGAACAGGTGAGGACAGGTGAGGACAGGTGAGGACAGCTGAGAACAGGTGAGGACAGGTGAGGACAGGTGAGGACAGCTGAGAACAGGTGAGGACAGGTGAGGACAGGTGAGAACAGGTGAGGACAGGTGAGAACAGGTGAGGACAGGTGAGGACAGGTGAGGACAGCTGAGAACAGGTGAGGACAGGTGAGGACAGGTGAGGACAGGTGAGAACAGGTGAGAACAGGTGAGAACAGGTGAGGAACAGGTGAGAACAGGTGAGGACAGGTGAGGACAGGTGAGGACAGCTGAGAACAGGTGAGGACAGGTGAGAACAGGTGAGGACAGGTGAGAACAGGTGAGGACAGGTGAGGACAGGTGAGGACAGCTGAGAACAGGTGAGGACAGGTGAGGACAGGTGAGGAACAGGTGAGAACAGGTGAGGACAGGTGAGGACAGGTGAGAACAGGTGAGGACAGGTGAGACAATGACATCACAACATGCTCAGCTGCATCACATCGTCACTTTACTTGTTTCCAATGGCGGTGGCGGAGTGCAGGCTGCGGGGAAGCGGCGGCGTCCCACTGAGGACAGGTTGGCTCCACTCCAGAGAGTCTGTGACATCATCACGGCAGGCGCCAGTCAGAGAATGACGGTTACTCTTCTCACCACTTAGGGAAAGTGTTCCAGGTGTGACTTACCTGTGTGGAGGACCCACAGGTCGCCCAGCCTGCAGCCGCTCATCCCACCATAGATGATGAGTCTGTTGGCTCCGTGGCTGCTCGCCACCACCGCCGCCGTGTGACTCTCTCTGGGGGGCGGCGACGGGCCGGACGTGGCGGGGATGTCCCAGCCGACCACGCTGGAGCCGGCCCGCAGCTCCAGACAGTACAGGTCGTTCAGGTACCTGAGGGGAGGGGTCACAGTCAGGTGGGGAGTCCGAGGCGCCACCTGACCAGGTGAGGCTCCTCTTACCTGGGGATGTTGTTCTTGGGGTCTTCGCTGTCATTGGCCAGTCCTCCAAACAGGTAACACCGGCTGCCAATCAGAGAGAAGCTGTGACCCAGGCGGGGGCAGGGGGGCGGGCCGTTCCGGGGTGCTTTGGCCTTCAGGTGTTTCCACTCCCAGCGACTCGCCTGTAGGGGATCAGACCGCAGGTCAGCTGATGTCTAACGGGCGCCATCTTACTCATGCTGCCACTTCCTTCACTTGAACCAATCCCACTGGCTCCGCCCTCACTGACCTGCAGCTCGTACAGGTCGCTGCTGTATTTGCCGTACTCCACCATCCCCCCAAACACCAGCAGCCGCGTCCCGTCACAGACGAAGCCGAAGGCGGCGCAGCCGGGGGGCACTTCGCCACGCACCGCCGGGATGAACCACTGGTTGGTAGCTGAGGGAGACCCGTTAGGATGTTGGAAAAAACAAAGAACTATCAGTTTTATTCTGATTTATTCACTTTAACTCAGATTCAGACCAGCAGGACCTGACAGAACCTCCAGGGCCCGGTCCAACAGCAGGTTCAGAACCTGCCTAACCGAGTGAAAAGAGCAGGAAGTATGAGAGCAGCAGCCATGATCAGAGTTGTCCGAATCCTCCAAATACCAAGGAAAGGAGCTCCGATGCTTCCTTAAGGATCTCCTTTAGGAAACACCGGACCGTCCTTTAGGAGAGGAGCTCATTCTGTCCCAGAATGCCTTGCAGCTGCAGCTTTTATAGCAACGCTCCATTATTTTCATCCAGTCGTACCAACTGTGATTCATAAATCAGTTCATTTGTAAGTCGCTTTGGATAAAAGCGTCTGCTAAATACATAAACATAAATATGAGGACAGGAGGATGAGTGAGCAGCATATATGACAGCACTATATTTACATTTTTATCTTTATTTTTCCACTTCCAAACAGATAATAAAGTAATATTCTATGAGTTATAATATTAAATGTACATTAAATAGCCTTTGTGTAACAATGGGATGAAATTGGTTTAAGTATCTGAAGCATTTTTGGTAGAATATTGATTTTTGTTTCTGTGTCCGCTGTAGCAGAGGGGCGTGACTCTCTGACGTCAGCAATGTTTTCAGTAAAAAACGCGCCATTTCTCTCTGGAGCCGCTCCGTTAGCCCACAGCTAGCCGCTTAACTTCGAGGCAGCCGCTAACGTAGCTTAGCATGCTAGCCCTCCGGACGGAGCCGCAGAATAAGCCCCCGGATGGAGCTCCACTCTCACCCACATGAACCCGCAGTTGTACCTGTGTTGTAGACGTGCAGTTCGTCCACGATCCCCTCGTTGCCCCCGCCAAACACCACCATCAACTCCTTAATAGCCACGGCCCGGTGTCCGTGCCGGGGCCGCGGAACCGGCCCGGTCCAACCCGAGACGCGCTTCCAGCGGGGCTGTAGCACCGCAGGGGTCGCGGCTTCAGATGCCATGAAGCCACCGTCTGGATAGGCAGTTTCGGTCCGCGGTGAAGATCCACGTGAACGTTTAACTCTTCTCTAATATGGCATTAGCCTGCTAACTAGCTCGGAGGCTAAGTGACCCGCTAAGCTGAGGCTAACTAGCTTCTGCTGTCTGATTAATCTACTTTTCTGCGGCTGGTTGGGGTTAAACAGTCTGCTCTTTAGGAGTCGGTCATTTTTCACTAAGATCACTAAGTTTAGCTAGCCTACAGCGGACAGTCCGCCATCTCAGGCCGGTGAACGCTGCGCAGAGTCGGGAGGAGGCCAGCCGCCAGTAGCTACTCAGGCTAACAGGATGTAGCAGAAACACAAACGATTGCCCAGCTACGGGACCGCGCGCTGCGCTGCTGCAGCGATGTTCCGAAGCTCTGCGGAGACCACCGCCGGCTGCTGTCAAACATGCAAAGCCGTGATTCTGTGCACCGAGACGGGGGCCGCCATCTTACTCTAACAGCGTCTCCGAAAACGCTGGGGATAGATAGCTAGATGGCTAACGGCTAATAGCTAACAAATTCAGTACCGAGAACTACGGAAGCCCGTTTCTGCCAGTTCACCACCGTGCGACCTGTCCAGGTTATCTCAGTAGTCCTGTGTGACGGGGTGGTGCCGTCCAGGCCCAACAGTTCATAAATCTGTTTAAAATGAGATAAATTCTGTAACTTTTCTTCAGAATAACTTATGTATTTGATTTTTAATCAGTCTTTGAAAGTTGACTTTTGCTTCTCCCTTTCAGTGGAATTCACTTATTTTCACCATTAGAACAGTTTTTAGATGATTTGTCTGCTCTTTACATCACCTGAAAGTATTTACATGGTGAAAAGCTCGTATTTCATCACTTTTTGGCTCTTTGCAGGTTGTTACGAGCTGGAGGAAAATGGGAAAATGTTGATGAGGAATCATGGATGTACGGGCTGGTCTGGTTTCTGATCCAATGATGGGTTTTCTACAGTTTGTAAAGTTGTTGACAGATGGTAAAAATGTAGACAAAGATCCACTGGAACCCAAACTAACTGAATTCTGAACCGATTCTCATGACATTTGTTTTTATAACTGAATGATTCCAGACACGAGTTCTTAGTTTCCTGACCTTCTGTCTCCCAGCAACAACAAATATTCTGTAAATAAATGTCAATTCAGTAAAAAACAAACTGAAATTTGGCAAATGTCCTGCTGGCAACAGGAGAAACGAAGTCTGATGAGAACAGCTTGGATTGGATGTCCCTCTCAGCTGATATAAGCTCCACCCCCTGCAGCCCTCAGGTACTTCAGAGCCAATGAATGAATCTGCACATTCAGCCTGTTGTGTACTGAAGGTTTGTGTCTCAGCAGGGGGTCCGCAGCACAAAGAGGGGCTGCACCGTCACTCATTACTACTCCAGAAACACTCCGGCTGCATCAGTCACTCTGAGGCACTGTGTGGGAACCATCTCCTCATCTTTAACACGAACTAAGGAGGACCAGGAATAAACCAAACGCTGCCTCCATCCTGGGGGAAGAGGTGGAGGAGAGTTTACCTGGAGTGGAACTACAAGAAGGACGGAAAGGTTTCTTCTATAAATCTGTGGCCTGCTGTGCAGCAGCAGAGACTCTGAACAAACAGATAAAGAAGGCTGGTTCTGGCTGGGTTCTGGGCTGGGTTCTGTGCTGGGTTCTGGGTTGGTTCTGTGCTGGGTTTTGTGCTGGTTCTGCTCTGGGTTCTGGGTTGGTTCTGGGCTGGGTTCTGGGTTGGTTCTGCTCTGGGTTCTGGGCTGGTTCTGCTCTGGGTTCTGGGCTGGGTTCTGTTCTGGGTTCTGTGCTGGTTCTGCTCTGGGTTCTGGGCTGGGTTCTGGGCTGGGTTCTGTGCTGGGTTCTGCTCTGGGTTCTGGGTTGGTTTCTGTTCTGGGTTCTGCTCTGGGTTCTGTGCTGGGTTGGTTCTGGGCTGGTTCTGACTGCAGAGAGAAGAATTCTGCACAGGTGAATGGACACGAAGAACACTGACCATCCTCTGTATAATGTGTGTTCAGGCAGAGGCTTCTTCAGCTCTGCTGCAACAGAGAGATGCAGGAGGTCCTTCCTGCCAGCAGCACTAACTGTTCATAATGAATTATCACTTTCTTTTGGGGTTAATAAAGTGTTTTTCATTTCAGTAACATAACACAACAAGTGCCTCCATTTATTTTGTTTGTAGAAAAACATTTTTAAAAATCAAAATAATTAAATACAGTTCAGGAGCTGAAAGTGTAGAAAGAAGTCGACTGATTTGCTGAAAATGTGAGCCTGGTTGAAATGATGCTGCTCAGCTGCTGCTCAGCATCCACAATCAGGAACGTTTCATGACAAAGGAACCGATGTTTCAGTGAAGTGTTTGAATAAATAGTTCTAGTTTCCGGATGCGGCAGGTTGCTGCTCGCTGAGAGCAGTTCAGCTGGCAGCTTCCTGCTTCCTGTCTTTGGTCCACAACAGGAGTCGGTCAGGTGTGTTTAGCTGGAAGATAATCCAGCTCATCGCTCTCCTCTGGTCCTCTGAGACCCACAGAACTCATCCCTGTGTCTGTCAAACACAAGCAGCTGGTTCAGAACAAAGCATCGAGGAACCAGACGGTAACAGGACAAATATCAGTGAGAAACTATTACAACAGCAGGCAGAATCTGTGGCTCTGAATGTTCAGGAGGAAACACACCCGGTCGTTTATGTTTAAACGCAGTAATTAACGGTTCACATGCATTACTACGAGTTCCGCTGAGCACATCTCCGGCTTGGTCCATTACTGCTGGTGAGAAAGCATCGTTTGCTAGCATCTGCTGCTAACTTACAGCTAACTGCTAACTTACAGCTAACTGCTAACTCACAGCTAACTGCTAACTCACAGCTACCTACTAACTTACAGCTAACTGCTAACTTACAGCTACCTACTAACTTACAGCTACCTACTAACTTACAGCTAACTGCTAACTTACAGCTAACTGCTAGCTTACAGCTAACTGCTAACTTACAGCTAACTGCTAGCTAACTGCTAGCTGACAGCTAACTGCTAAACTGTTTCCCTCAGGGATCAATAGAGTAAACAGAACAGAAGGGGGCCCAGGACTAAGCCCTGTGGTACACCACGGGTCAGATGAGCCACAGAGCAAGTAAAGTAATTCTGAGACCCAAACGGTTTTGTTTTGACTTAGAAATGAATCCTTAACTCCAGCCAGGATCCTAAATGATGCGAGGACGTGATAAACGAGTTAAAAACCTACTCAGGTCGTCACATGACAGCAACTCCGGGGTTCTGATCTGACCCTCCTCGTACTGGGCTTTCTTCTCCAGCAGGTGCTGCTTGCTGGGATTCACATGAACTGAAACAGAAAGTAGAAACGCTGTCAGACTCGCCTTCACTGTGATGTCAGAGAAACAAGCTCCGCCCACCACGCCGCTCATTCACTGTGATGTCAGAGAAACAAGCTCCGCCCACTTCACTGCTCATTCACTGTGATGTCAGAGAAACAAGCTCCGCCCACCACGCCGCTCATTCACTGTGATGTCAGAGAAACAAGCTCCGCCCACCACGCCGCTCATTAACTGTGATGTCAGAGAAACAAGCTCCGCCCACCTCGCTCATTAACTATGGAACCTACCCGAGGGCCCAGGCGACATGGACTGCAGGGACCCTGCTGGAGACAACCCATGGTGTCCCACAGCGGCCCCGGACCCTGGGTGGACGGGTCGGGGGGGGGAGGAGTACCAGTCCTCCATGGGCACAGAAGGCCGGGCTGTAGCTGGACTCGGGTTCTGGGCTCTGAAGGTCGGAGACAGGGACCGGCAGCTGGTTCCGTTGGACCGGAGGTGGTACTGGGAGAAACCTCGACTCTCATCTGTCTCACAGGGGCCCAGGAAGGAGGAGCAGGAGGAGGGGGGGGGTAAGGAGGAGGAGTGTAGCGGGTGAGGGGGGGTGAGGGAGGAGGAGGAGGAGGAGGAAGAGGAAGAGGAGGAAGAGGAGGAGGAAGAGGAGGAGGAGGAGGAGGAGGAGGGCTCCAGTGGTCCCAGTTTGGACAGCTGCTGGGAAACACTAAAGTCCAGGGAACGGGGGGGTCTGGGGAAGGAGGGGCAGGGAGGGAGGGGGGAGGAGGAGGAGGAGGAGGAGGAGGAGGAGCCGGCCTTCCTCACAACGCTGTGGATGTTCTGAAGTTTGTCAAACACCTGAGAAAAAACATCCAGGTGAGAAACAGAAGAGGCTCGGACTGCCACCATCAGCAACTCGCCACTAATTTAAAAGTCGATGCGTCGTTTGTTTGTTTTTTTCAAACTTTGTTTTTCTCTGGAAGCTGCTGCCTTTCTGTCCTTCACACACATCCGTTGTCATGGTAACCGCGGTCAGCCGTGATGTCACAGGAAGTTAAACAGACGGACTCTGGTATCATGGCTGCCCGGCAACGGAGCTCAAAAGTGTGGGAGCATTTAAAAAAAACTAAAGACAAATATCTGTAAGGCAGAACTTTCCTTCCACAGCAACGATGCACCTGAACAGGAAGCATGTTGTTGTGCTTATTGTGGAGAGGGACCGTCATCTCGGTAAGCTAACCGGCTAGTTAGCTGCTAACATTAGCATAAACAGAGCGTTAGCTTGCTGCTTACTCATACTGATAGCTGTAAACGCTAACATTAGCGATGATGATGTGATTAATTAGCCTCAGAACACATATTTAATGTGTTTTCTGTGACGTTAGAACACTGATGTGTTTGAACAGGAACGCTAATGTTTTCTAAAGCTAAAAAAGGTAATTTATCTTCAATGGACGCTTTGTTTCAAAGCTACATGCACACCTCAGCAAGCAAATGTCCTGACTGAGTCCAAACTGAACAGGTTGCTGTTATATCTGAGTCCAAAACTTAGTGAATAATTCCTTAGTTTCAGGTGCCTCATCTGATTTAAACGTGTTTGATGCCAGAAACGAATGAAGGAAAGAAAAACCTTCGTGTTTATTTTTGTGTTTTTGCTTCACAGTTAAATAACTGTTTGTTGCAACAAGCTGAATATCTAAAAAAGGGTCTTTTCTTCGTTAGCATCTAGCTAAAACAGTCCAAGCTGAAGGCTAATGATGGTTCTATAAGAGCAGCTGCATGTTTTACTTTCAGGACACGTACGATCCGATTGGTCGACTAACAGAAGAAAATAATCGGTGATTAGTCGATAATTGAAATAATCGTCTGTGGCAGCCCGACTCTGAACTCTGAGGAACTCCTGGTTCTGGTTCTGGTTCTGACCTCCGTCATGCTCGGCCTCTTCTTCCTCTGCCTGTGGAGACTCCTGCAGGCCAGAACTACCATCTCCAGGCAGCCAGCAGGCTCAGCAGCGCCCCCTGCAGACAGAACCAGGAGGTACCAGGAGAATTCAGAACTGCTGTTACCAGAACCACAACTGGTCCAAACTCCGGCACTGACCTGAGATCAGGCGTCTGTCCAGCTGGTTCCGCCACGCTTCTGCGGTCGGACCGTTTGGACCAGCTGCAACATCTTCCACCAGGTCCTTCTGCAAACCAGAACCACATCAGAACCACAACATAACACTGAGAAAGTGTTTGGACTTCAGAACACCAATCAGGGAGATGGACCAAACGATCAGAACCGGATCAAAGTTCTGGTTTTAACTTTTCTAGAAAAGAGGAGACTAAAGGAAGGTTGATTATCTGCAGACCGGACCGTCGGAACACACCGGTCTATCCAAACCGATCCAGACCGGGCCCAGACCGGACCCAGACCGGACCCAGACCGGACCCAGACCGGGCCCAGACTGGACCCAGACCGGACCCAGACCGGGCCCTGGACCAAACGATCTGACCTTTCTGCTGTGGTCCAGTTTTATCTATCTAAGGATAAATTCTGACCAGGTATCTCTCTCCGGACTTCGGGTCTCTCTCCAGAGCTCGGTTCCCGGTCAGCACCTCCAGCAGAACCTGAAACACACACAGAACCCAGTGAAGGCCACTCCTCCGGACAGATTTCCCATCAGCCCCTGCAGAGTCTCACCACGCCGAAGCTGTAGACGTCCACGGCCGAGCACAGCTCTCCCCTCCTCACATATTCGTCTGGCAGGTACGCCAGCGTTCCTCGGACTGTCGCCGTTTTGCCCACGGAGGCCGTCTGAGTGGCCGAGCAGCCAGACGGGCCGGGCGGCGCGTACCGGGCCAGACCGAAGTCTGAAAGCTTCGCCACGAGGTGCTGGTCCAACAAGATGTTTGAACTGCAGACAAAGAGAAAGAGCCCTGTTTTAAAGCCGTTCAGCCTTAAATCAGCAGGTGAAAACACAGCTGGTCCAGATTCCTCTTGAGTTCTGTTGCAGTCGCTCGATCCTACAGAACCAGACTGGTGCCTAAAAAACAAACTTAAGTAGGAATGAACTGAACTGTGTCAGGAAGCAGACACCCTCTCTACCTTTAAGATCAGGCTGAAACTTTCCTTTCTGATAAAGCTTATAGTTAGGGATGGCTCAGGTGAGCCTGAAACATCCCATAGTTCTGCTGCTATAGGCTTAGACTGCTGGGGGGCCTCATCTGTCACACCTTTCCTCACTTTGCTCTCTTTTTCCTCCTGTTTAATTTCTCAAATGATTTTATGTCCATGTGACATTATTGTGGTTATTAACTTGTGTTTCCCTGTTCCAGCAGGTATCCAAACCCCAGCTGGTCGAGGCGGATGGCCACCCTTCCTGGTTCTGGTTCTGCCAGAGGTTTCTTCCTGGTTCTGCCAGAGGTTTCTTCCTGGTTCTGCCAGAGGTTTCTTCCTGGTTCTGGTTCTGCCAGAGGTTTCTTCCTGGTCCTGGTTCTGCCAGAGGTTTCTTCCTGGTTCTGGTTCTGCCAGAGGTTTCTTCCTGGTTCTGGTTCTGCCAGAGGTTTCTTCCTGGTTCTGGTTCTGCCAGAGGTTTCTTCCTGGTTCTGCCAGAGGTTTCTTCCTGGTTCTGGTTCTGCCAGAGGTTTCTTCCTGGTTCTGCCAGAGGTTTCTTCCTGGTTCTGGTTCTGCCAGAGGTTTCTTCCTGGTTCTGCCAGAGGTTTCTTCCTGGTTCTGGTTCTGCCAGAGGTTTCTTCCTGTTAAAGGGAGTCGTTCCTTTCCACAGTCCCTCAGGCTCAGGACGGGAGATTGGACTGAAGACAAGTTTCGGTCCAATCTGTTGGTTTCCTTAGCTCGGATATTATTTTTTTAATTGGCTCTATATGAATTAATTGGATTATGATTACAATGAATTGAATTCCAATTGGCTTGAATTGGACTTTATTACTTAAGTGCCTTGAGATGATATTTGTTGTAATCTGGCGCTTTATAAATAAAGCTGAACTGAATGACAGAACATGTCATCGTTCTTTTCTTTGAGGGAATATTTTTGGTTTCAAATCATTAACACGTTTATTTTCTTTTTTAAAGTTTTTTTTAGGGCTCGTGGCCTTTGTGCAGCCTCTGCTCCATCAGCTGAGCCATACAGCCGTGGCAGGTTCTGACCGGGTCTGGGTACTGATGGCAGCTGCTGTAACTGTGGACTCCTTCACGGTTCCGTCACTTTGAACAAATCATGTGAATCAACCACCCTGCCACACCTGCTGCTACAGGTTTCTGATGTCATGTGGTGGCGTTCTGACCTCTTGACGTCTCCATGGATCAGTGGTTCCTGACCTGTGGGGGGGCAGTGCAGGAACTGCAGAGCTGCTGCTGCTCCTTCAACAATACCGACTCTGTCGGGCCACGAGACGGGCGTACGCTCCTGAAACACATGCAGGTAAACACATCCAGGTAAACACATGCAGGTAAACACATCCAGGTAAACACATCCAGGTAAACACATCCAGGTAAACACATGCAGGTAAACACATCCAGATAAACACATCCAGGTAAACACATGCAGGTAAACACATCCAGGTAAACACATGCAGGTAAACACATCCAGGTAAACACATCCAGGTAAACACATGCAGGTAAACACATCCAGGTAAACACATGCAGGTAAACACATCCAGGTAAACACATCCAGGTAAACACATGCAGGTGAACACATCCAGGTAAACACATGCAGGTAAACACATCCAGGTAAACACATCCAGGTAAACACATCCAGGTAAACACATGCAGGTAAACACATCCAGGTAAACACATCCAGGTAAACACATCCAGGTAAACACATGCAGGTAAACACATCCAGATAAACACATCCAGGTAAACACATCCAGGTAAACACATCCAGGTAAACACATCCAGGTGAACACATCCAGGTAAACACATCCAGGTAAACACATCCAGGTAAACACATGCAGGTAAACACATCCAGATAAACACATCCAGGTAAACACATGCAGGTAAACACATCCAGGTAAACACATGCAGGTAAACACATCCAGGTAAACACATCCAGGTAAACACATGCAGGTAAACACATCCAGGTAAACACATCCAGGTGAACACATGCAGGTAAACACATCCAGGTGAACACATCCAGGTAAACACATCCAGGTAAACACATAAACACATCCAGGTAAACACATCCAGGTAAACACATGCAGGTAAACACATCCAGGTAAACACATCCAGGTAAACATATAAACACATCCAGGTAAACACATCCAGGTAAACACATCCAGGTAAACACATAAACACATCCAGGTAAACACATCCAGGTAAACACATGCAGGTAAACACATCCAGGTAAACACATCCAGGTAAACATATAAACACATCCAGGTAAACACATCCAGGTAAACACATCCAGGTAAACACATCCAGGTAAACACATCCAGGTAAACACATAAACACATCCAGGTAAACACATCCAGGTAAACACATCCAGGTAAACACATCCAGGTAAACACATAAACACATCCAGGTAAACACATCCAGGTAAACACATCCAGGTAAACACATCCAGGTAAACACATAAACACATCCAGGTAAACACATCCAGGTAAACACATCCAGGTAAACACATAAACACATCCAGGTAAACACATGCAGGTAAACACATCCAGGTAAACACATCCAGGTAAACACATCCAGGTAAACACATAAACACATCCAGGTAAACACATCCAGGTAAACACATCCAGGTAAACACATAAACACATCCAGGTAAACACATCCAGGTAAACACATCCAGGTAAACACATCCAGGTAAACACATAAACACATCCAGGTAAACACATCCAGGTAAACACATCCAGGTAAACACATCCAGGTAAACACATGCAGGTAAACACATCCAGGTAAACACATCCAGGTAAACACATGCAGGTAAACACATCCAGGTGAACACATCCAGGTAAACACATCCAGGTAAACACATCCAGGTAAACACATCCAGGTAAACACATGCAGGTAAACACATCCAGGTAAACACATCCAGGTAAACACATGCAGGTAAACACATGCAGGTAAACACATCCAGGTAAACACATCCAGGTAAACACATGCAGGTAAACACATCCAGGTAAACACATCCAGGTAAACACATCCAGGTAAACACATCCAGGTGAACACATCCAGGTAAACACATGCAGGTAAACACATCCAGGTAAACACATCCAGGTGAACACATCCAGGTGAACACATAAACACATCCAGGTAAACACATCCAGGTAAACACATCCAGGTAAACACATCCAGGTAAACACATCCAGGTAAACACATCCAGGTGAACACATCCAGGTAAACACATCCAGGTAAACACATCCAGGTAAACACATGCAGGTAAACACATGCAGGTAAACACATCCAGGTAAACACATCCAGGTAAACACATGCAGGTAAACACATCCAGGTAAACACATCCAGGTGAACACATCCAGGTAAACACATCCAGGTAAACACATAAACACATCCAGGTAAACACATCCAGGTAAACACATCCAGGTAAACACATCCAGGTAAACACATCCAGGTAAACACATGCAGGTAAACACATCCAGGTAAACACATCCAGGTGAACACATCCAGGTAAACACATCCAGGTGAACACATAAACACATCCAGGTAAACACATCCAGGTAAACACATCCAGGTAAACACATCCAGGTAAACACATCCAGGTAAACACATCCAGGTGAACACATCCAGGTAAACACATCCAGGTAAACACATCCAGGTAAACACATGCAGGTAAACACATGCAGGTAAACACATCCAGGTAAACACATCCAGGTAAACACATGCAGGTAAACACATCCAGGTAAACACATCCAGGTGAACACATCCAGGTAAACACATCCAGGTAAACACATCCAGGTAAACACATGCAGGTAAACACATCCAGGTAAACACATCCAGGTAAACACATGCAGGTAAACACATCCAGGTAAACACATCCAGGTGAACACATCCAGGTAAACACATCCAGGTAAACACATCCAGGTAAACACATCCAGGTAAACACATCCAGGTAAACACATGCAGGTAAACACATGCAGGTAAACACATCCAGGTAAACACATCCAGGTAAACACATGCAGGTAAACACATCCAGGTAAACACATCCAGGTAAACACATCCAGGTAAACACATCCAGGTGAACACATCCAGGTGAACACATCCAGGTAAACACATGCAGGTAAACACATCCAGGTAAACACATCCAGGTAAACACATCCAGGTAAACACATCCAGGTAAACACATCCAGGTGAACACATCCAGGTAAACACATGCAGGTAAACACATCCAGGTGAACACATCCAGGTAAACACATGCAGGTAAACACATCCAGGTAAACACATGCAGGTAAACACATGCAGGTAAACACATCCAGGTAAACACATCCAGGTGAACACATCCAGGTAAACACATGCAGGTAAACACATCCAGGTAAACACATCCAGGTAAACACATCCAGGTAAACACATCCAGGTAAACACATCCAGGTGAACACATCCAGGTAAACACATGCAGGTAAACACATCCAGGTAAACACATAAACACATCCAGGTAAACACATCCAGGTAAACACATCCAGGTAAACATATAAACACATCCAGGTAAACACATCCAGGTAAACACATCCAGGTAAACACATGCAGGTAAACACATCCAGGTAAACACATCCAGGTAAACACATCCAGGTAAACACATCCAGGTAAACATATAAACACATCCAGGTAAACACATCCAGGTAAACATATAAACACATCCAGGTAAACACATCCAGGTGAACACATCCAGGTAAAAAGATACCGATACACAACAACAAAAAAAAGAGGTTTTTGTGATTTCCACTTTGGGAAAAACTGAGAATCAGAGATTCAATAGAGCTAAAACTAATCTTGGGTCTAGGACTGATTAGTAACCCTGATCTGAAGATAGCTGCCACTCCTCCTCCTCTGCCTGTGGTTCTAGGAACATGAACATTTAAATAGTCAGAGGGAGTTGATTCATTAATGCTAACATGATCCTCCTGCTGCAGCCAGGTTTCTGGAAGACTAAATATATCAACGTAAGACTACAACTCTGCATCCTGGTCTCAGCCCTCCTTTTGGAACGCATCCAGTGAACATAAACTCAGGTAAATGGTGGCATTGTGAGTTTAGGCTAATCCTTTGCTGCTTTCGTAATGACCGCACCAACGATCTAACACCTGAGCCAGGTGACACCGACTTAACCCCGAGAGAAATTCAAAGTATTCAGCAGCTACATAGATGCCCGAAGGCAGGTTGGTATCAACAGTCTTTACAGTTATACAGTCAGTCTTAGGGGACTACATTCTCCTACAACCAAACAGAAGCTCTGCATCATTTCAAAGCCTTTCCAGGACATTTCTGTGGGTAAATCCCAGCAGTGAGGAGAAACTACCTCCTGTATCCCTGAGAGATTCACGGTCCTCCCTTATTAATGACCTCTGGGACACTGTTACGACTGCAGCTTCAGTTAATGTACGACCTGCAGCAGCAACATCCCACAAGGACTTTTATTGGTGCCCCTTTCTCTTCTTGGGACTCCATCTTATTTTTGTAACCTCTCTCTGTCCAGATCTATTTCCTGTTGATCTCTCAAAATCATCATGAACAAATCAATTCAAACCAATGAGATGACAACTGCACACAGAACATGGATCAGATAGCCTGATCCATGTTCTTACGGGTCACTGTAAGCCCGTTTCAGGTGTTCTGCTCCAACATCACAGGTAAAAAAAGTTTCTCCTCATTCTTTGCTCCACAGTTCTGACGCCTTTCAGCCACCAGTGACCCAGTTGGCCTGGCATTTACCCTAATTTAATTTAAATTTACACACACACGAAAGGTTTTTACATTGTGTAAGCGGTCCTCCAGTGATCTGTTGTCCATGTAGCGGTAGATCAGACACATGGTACCTCCTCCTTCACTGAAACCCAACAGATCCACGATGTTGCGGTGTCTGAACCTGAAGACAGACTGTGTTACTGCTTCGGGTGAAACGTTTAGCTTCTACACGAACAACACAAGGTCAGTGCTCTGCATATGGTGCGATGGCTTGACTCACTTTGACAGTTTCTCCACTTCAGTCTGGAAACTTCTCCTCAGTAGAGACCAGTCAATCTGGCAATCCTGCAAACAACAACAATGACCAATCACAGTCCACTTCCTGCCAGAGACATTAACCAATGAGTGCTTTCAGACAGCGTTTCTGTAGTTACTGTCATTACAGGTTTTCATCCACAGGGACACTAGCCCACGGCGGCGTTTGTGTTAACACGTGGGACATATGTAGAGGACAGAGTTCATCGAAACAAAGGATACCCAAAGAGTTGGTCCAAACCGGGACATATGCAGAGGAAAGAGTTCATCGAAACAAAGGATACCCAAAGAGTTCGTCCAAACCGGGACATATGCAGAGGAAAGAGTTCATCGAAACAAAGGATACCCAAAGAGTTCGTCCAAACCGGGACGTATGCAGAGGACAGAGTTCATCGAAACAAAGGATACCCAAAGAGTTCGTCCAAACCGGGACATATGTAGAGGACAGAGTTCATCGAAACAAAGGATACCCAAAGAGTTGGTCCAAACCGGGACATATGTAGAGGACAGAGTTCATCGAAACAAAGGATACCCAAAGAGTTGGTCCAAACCGGGACATATGCAGAGGAAAGAGTTCATCGAAACAAAGGATACCCAAAGAGTTCGTCCAAACCGGGACGTATGCAGAGGACAGAGTTCATCGAAACAAAGGATACCCAAAGAGTTGGTCCAAACCGGGACATATGTAGGGGACAGAGTTCATCGAAACAAAGGATACCCAAAGAGTTGGTCCAAACCGGGACATATGCAAAGGAAAGAGTTCATCGAAACAAAGGATACCCAAAGAGTTCGTCCAAACCGGGACGTATGCAGAGGACAGAGTTCATCGAAACAAAGGATACCCAAAGAGTTGGTCCAAACCGGGACATATGTAGGGGACAAAGTTCATCGAAACAAAGGATACCCAAAGAGTTCGTCCAAACCGTGACATATGTAGGGGACAGAGTTCATCAAAACAAAGGATACCCAAAGAGTTCGTCCAAACCGGGACATATGTAGGGGACAGAGTTCATGGAAACAAAGGACACCCAAAGAGTTCGTCCAAACCGGGACATATGTAGAGGACAGAGTTCATCGAAACAAAGGATACCCAAAGAGTTCGTCCAAACCGGGACATATGTAGAGGACAGAGTTCATCGAAACAAAGGATACCCAAAGAGTTCGTCCAAACCGGGACATATGTAGGGGACAGAGTTCATCGAAACAAAGGATACCCAAAGAGTTGGTCCAAACCGGGACATATGCAAAGGAAAGAGTTCATCGAAACAAAGGATACCCAAAGAGTTGGTCCAAACCGGGACATATGTAGGGGACAAAGTTCATCGAAACAAAGGAAACCCAAAGAGTTTGTCCAAACCGGGACATATGTAGAGGACAGAGTTCATCGAAACAAAGGATACCCAAAGAGTTCGTCCAAACCGTGACATATGTAGGGGACAGAGTTCATCAAAACAAAGGATACCCAAAGAGTTCGTCCAAACCGGGACATATGTAGGGGACACAGTTCATCGAAACAAAGGATACCCAAAGAGTTCGTCCAAACCGTGACATATGTAGGGGACAGAGTTCATCGAAACAAAGGACACCCAAAGAGTTCGTCCAAACCGGGACATATGTAGAGGACAGAGTTCATCGAAACAAAGGAAACCCAAAGAGTTCGTCCAAACCGGGACATATGTAGGGGACAGAGTTCATGGAAACAAAGGACACCCAAAGAGTTCGTCCAAACCAGGACATATGTAGAGGACAGAGTTCATCGAAACAAAGGATACCCAAAGAGTTCGTCCAAACCGGGACATATGTAGAGGACAGAGTTCATCGAAACAAAGGATACCCAAAGAGTTCGTCCAAACCGGGACATATGTAGAGGACAGAGTTCATCGAAACAAAGGATACCCAAAGAGTTGGTCCTAACCGGGACATATGTAGGGGACAGAGTTCATCGAAACAAAGGATACCCAAAGAGTTCGTCCGAACCGGGACATATGTAGAGGACAGAGTTCATCGAAACAAAGGATACCCAAAGAGTTCGTCCAAACCGGGACATATGTAGGGGACAGAGTTCATCGAAACAAAGGATACCCAAAGAGTTCGTCCAAACCGGGACATATGTAGAGGACAGAGTTCATCGAAACAAAGGATACCCAAAGAGTTCGTCCAAACCGGGACATATGTAGAGGACAGAGTTCATCGAAACAAAGGATACCCAAAGAGTTCGTCCAAACCGGGACGTATGTAGAGGACAGAGTTCATCGAAACAAAGGATACCCAAAGAGTTCGTCCAAACCGGGACGTATGTAGGGGACAGAGTTCATCGAAACAAAGGATACCCAAAGAGTTCATCCAAACCGGGACATATGCAGAGGACAGAGTTCATCGAAACAAAGGATACCCAAAGAGTTGGTCCAAACCGGGACGTATGTAGAGGACAGAGTTCATCGAAACAAAGGATACCCAAAGAGTTTGTCCAAACCGGGACATATGTAGAGGACAGAGTTCATCGAAACAAAGGATACCCAAAGAGTTGGTCCGAACCGGGACATATGTAGAGGACAGAGTTCATCGAAACAAAGGATACCCAAAGAGTTTGTCCAAACCGGGACATATGTAGAGGACAGAGTTCATCGAAACAAAGGACACCCAAAGAGTTCGTCCAAACCGGGACATATGTAGGGGACAGAGTTCATCGAAACAAAGGATACCCAAAGAGTTCGTCCAAACCGGGACGTATGTAGAGGACAGAGTTCATCGAAACAAAGGATACCCAAAGAGTTCGTCCAAACCGGGACATATGTAGGGGACAGAGTTCATCGAAACAAAGGATACCCAAAGAGTTCATCCAAACCGCGACATATGCAGAGGACAGAGTTCATCGAAACAAAGGATACCCAAAGAGTTGGTCCGAACCGGGACGTATGTAGAGGACAGAGTTCATCGAAACAAAGGATACCCAAAGAGTTCGTCCAAACCGGGACATATGTAGGGGACAGAGTTCATCGAAACAAAGGATACCCAAAGAGTTGGTCCGAACCGGGACGTATGTAGGGGACAGAGTTCATCGAAACAAAGGAAACCCAAAGAGTTCGTCCCAATCGGGACATATGTAGGGGACAGAATTCATCGAAACAAAGGATACCCAAAGAGTTCATCCAAACCGGGACATATGTAGAGGACAGAGTTCGTCCTAATATGGACAGAAAGACGCCGTTTACCCAAACGGGTACGTGAAGCGAGGTTGGCGTTCCACTAAATGGAGACAAGGACGGTATTTGGGGGACATCAGTCCCACCAGGTGTGGCTGTCTGAAAGCACCTTGTGACATGCTGCGCTGTGATTGGCTGACCTGTCGGAGCCTCTTGATGGCGCAGTCCATGTTACTCAAAGTGGCTCTGTACACGACGCCAAACCCCCCCTCCCCCACCTGCAGGGCCGGGGAGAAGCCTTGTGTCCCAGCATGCAGCTCTTCGTACGACCAGGACATGACTGCACCGACGACGCTGCAGGGCACAGCGGAGCGGTCAGGAGGGATGACATCATCATCGTCGTGCTGCTCCTCCTGTTAAGATTTATTATGAATAAAGTTTATTTTATATGATGATCGATCCCGGGTGAGTTATTATTGATGAATGATTTTTACCTGACGCTGTGGCTGGTCCTCAGAGAACAGATCATTTGGGGGGCGGGCGGGTCCAGGTAGAGATCTCCCTCCCCCTTTACTGTCTGAACAGTCAACTGAAGGTGAAGAACAGAGATGACATCATAACTATCACTAACCAATCTGTTTTTATCTTCATGATCAGTCAGGAGTCACTGATGATCTAACAGCTGATCAGACCTTACCTCTAACAGCTGATCAGACCTTACCTCTAACAGCTGATCAGACCTTACCTCTAACAGCTGATCAGACCTTATCTCTAACAGCTGATCAGACCTTACCTCTAACAGCTGATCAGACCTCTAACAGCTGATCAGACCTTACCTCTAACAGCTGATCAGACCTTACCTCTAACAGCTGATCAGACCTCTAACAGCTGATCAGACCTTACCCCAACAGCTGATCAGACCTCTAACAGCTGATCAGACCTCTAACAGCTGATCAGACCTTACCTCTAACAGCTGATCAGACCTTACCTCTAACAGCTGATCAGACCTTACCACTAACAGCTGATCAGACCTCTAACAGCTGATCAGACCACTAACAGCTGATCAGACCTCTAACAGCTGATCAGACCTTACCTCTAACAGCTGATCAGACCTCTAACAGCTGATCAGACCACTAACAGCTGATCAGACCTCTAACAGCTGATCAGACCACTAACAGCTGATCAGACCTCTAACAGCTGATCAGACCTCTAACAGCTGATCAGACCTCTAACAGCTGATCAGACCTTACCACTAACAGCTGATCAGACCTCTAACAGCTGATCAGACCTATAACAGCTGATCAGACCTTACCTCTAACAGCTGATCAGACCTTACCTCTAACAGCTGATCAGACCTTACCTCCAACAGCTGATCAGACCACTAACAGCTGATCAGACCTCTAACAGCTGATCAGACCTTACCTCTAACAGCTGATCAGACCTCTAACAGCTGATCAGACCACTAACAGCTGATCAGACCTCTAACAGCTGATCAGACCTCTAACAGCTGATCAGACCTCTAACAGCTGATCAGACCTCTAACAGCTGATCAGACCTCTAACAGCTGATCAGACCTCTAACAGCTGATCAGACCTTACCACTAACAGCTGATCAGACCTTACCTCTAACAGCTGATCAGACCTTACCACTAACAGCTGATCAGACCTTACCTCTAACAGCTGATCAGACCTTACCTCTAACAGCTGATCAGACCTTACCTCTAACAGCTGATCAGACCTTACCTCTAACAGCTGATCAGACCTTACCTCTAACAGCTGATCAGACCTTACCTCTAACAGCTGATCAGACCTTACCTCTAACAGCTGATCAGACCTTACCTCTAACAGCTGATCAGACCTCTAACAGCTGATCAGACCTTACCTCTAACAGCTGATCAGATGTTACCTCTAACAGCTGATCAGACCTTACCTCTAACAGCTGATCAGACCTTACCCCAACAGCTGATCAGACCTTACCTCTAACAGCTGATCAGACCTTACCTCTAACAGCTGATCAGACCTCTAACAGCTGATCAGACCTTACCTCTAACAGCTGATCAGACCTTACCTCTAACAGCTGATCAGACGTTACCTCTAACAGCTGATCAGACCTTACCTCTAACAGCTGATCAGACCTTACCTCTAACAGCTGATCAGACCTTACCTCTAACAGCTGATCAGACCTCTAACAGCTGATCAGATGTTACCTCTAACAGCTGATCAGACGTTACCTCTAACAGCTGATCAGACCTTACCTCTAACAGCTGATCAGACCTTACCTCTAACAGCTGATCAGACCTTACCTCTAACAGCTAATCAGACCTTACCTCTAACAGCTGATCAGACCTCTAACAGCTGATCAGACCTTACCTCTAACAGCTGATCAGACCTCTAACAGCTGATCAGACCTCTAACAGCTGATCAGACGTTTCCTCTAACAGCTGATCAGACCTTACCTCTAACAGCTGATCAGACCTTACCTCCAACAGCTGATCAGACCTTACCTCCAACAGCTGATCAGACCTTATCTCTAACAGCTGATCAGACCTTACCTCTAACAGCTGATCAGACCTCTAACAGCTGATCAGACCTTACCTCTAACAGCTGATCAGACCTTACCCCAACAGCTGATCAGACCTTACCTCTAACAGCTGATCAGACCTTACCTCTAACAGCTGATCAGATGTTACCTCTAACAGCTGATCAGACCTTACCTCTAACAGCTGATCAGACCTTACCTCTAACAGCTGATCAGACCTTACCTCTAACAGCTGATCAGACCTCTAACAGCTGATCAGACCTCTAACAGCTGATCAGATGTTACCTCTAACAGCTGATCAGACCTCTAACAGCTGATCAGACCTCTAACAGCTGATCAGACCTTACCTCTAACAGCTGATCAGACCTTACCTCTAACAGCTAATCAGACCTTACCTCTAACAGCTGATCAGACCTCTAACAGCTGATCAGACCTTATCTCTAACAGCTGATCAGACCTTACCTCTAACAGCTGATCAGACCTTACCTCTAACAGCTGATCAGACCTCTAACAGCTGATCAGACCTTACCTCTAACAGCTGATCAGACCTTACCTCTAACAGCTGATCAGACCTTATCTCTAACAGCTGATCAGACCTTACCTCTAACAGCTGATCAGACCTTACCTCTAACAGCTGATCAGACCTTACCTCTAACAGCTGATCAGACCTCTAACAGCTGATCAGACCTCTAACAGCTGATCAGACCTCTAACAGCTGATCAGACGTTACCTCTAACAGCTGATCAGACCTTACCTCTAACAGCTGATCAGACCTTACCTCTAACAGCTAATCAGACCTTACCTCTAACAGCTGATCAGACCTCTAACAGCTGATCAGACCTTACCTCTAACAGCTGATCAGACCTCTAACAGCTGATCAGACCTTACCTCTAACAGCTGATCAGACCTTACCTCTAACAGCTGATCAGACCTCTAACAGCTGATCAGACCTTACCTCCAACAGCTGATCAGACCTTATCTCTAACAGCTGATCAGACCTTACCTCTAACAGCTGATCAGACCTCTAACAGCTGATCAGACCTTACCTCTAACAGCTGATCAGACCTTACCTCTAACAGCTGATCAGACCTTACCTCTAACAGCTGATCAGACCTCTAACAGCTGATCAGACCTCTAACAGCTGATCAGACCTCTAACAGCTGATCAGATGTTACCTCTAACAGCTGATCAGACCTCTAACAGCTGATCAGACCTCTAACAGCTGATCAGACCTCTAACAGCTGATCAGATGTTACCTCTAACAGCTGATCAGACCTAACCTCTAACAGCTGATCAGACCTCTAACAGCTGATCAGATGTTACCTCTAACAGCTGATCAGACCTTACCTCTAACAGCTGATCAGACCTCTAACAGCTGATCAGACCTCTAACAGCTGATCAGATCTTACCTCTAACAGCTGATCAGACCTTACCTCTAACAGCTGATCAGACCTTACCTCTAACAGCTGATCAGATGTTACCTGTTGGCAGAGCTTGAGTTGGTGGAATGGCGGAAGGAAGTGACTCAGGAGGAGGAGGAGGGGGAGGAGGAAGAGGAGGAGGAGGGTTCACACTCGGCGTCCCTGCACACAGAAAGACGGACATCTGAACATTAAATAGTTCTTCTGGGTCAGGGGTCAGAGGTCAGAGGTGGACTCACAGCCCAGGATAACGTCCCGTGGCCTAAACAGCTGCAGAGACTCCAACAGGTCAATCAGCTCCCCGACTCGTCCGTTCCTGATTCCCCATTGGTTCATCACGCTGTCGGTCCGCCTCTCCCTCCTCTCAGCCAATCGCAGGGCGGTCTGGTCTTTGAGGACCTCGGAGGCTGCAGACAGAGATCGGACCGTCCGTCCGGGACAGATGTCAGTGGAAGGGTTCGGTCTGTTTGGGTTTAAGATTTATTCTCATAAATACACACGAAATTTATCCTCTGCTTTTAACCCGTTGGGACCTGCTGACTCACGTGCACATGCACATGCACGTGCACAGGGTCACACCCTCATAGAGTCAGATGCCACACACTGGAGCGGTGGGCAGCCAATCACAGCCCGGGGAGCAGTGCCTTGCTCAAAGACACCTCTGCCGTAACACTGGTGGACTGACACCCTCCAGCTGTCAGTTTCACTTTGAGTGGTGACTGTTGGAATCGAACCGCCAACCTTCTGGTGCTTGACGACCCCCTGCCCAGTCCCTGCCGCTCTGAACCATCACAGCAACACGAAATGTCAGCATTATTGTTGTTTTTGTGTCCACATCCAGCACAAAATGTGGGCTCGTCCCTCTCAGGCTCTCCTTCAGCAGATAGAAGCTCAGCTGGATCTGAACCAGCTGGATCTGAACCAGCTGGATCTGAACCAGCTGGATCTGAACCAGCTGGATCTGAACCAGCTGGATCTAAACAGCTGGATCTGAACCAGCTGGATCTGAACAGCTGGATCTGAATCAGCTGGATCTAAACAGCTGGATCTGAACCAGCTGGATCTGAACCAGCTGGATCTGAACAGCTGGATCTGAACCAGCTGACGGCCATGTTTCAGCTCTGAGAAACTCTGGTGCTGCTCAGCAGGATGTTTGGATCATTCTCTTGTTGCAGGATGAAACTTTGGAGGCATTTACTGGAACTGGAGCAGATGTTTCTATGCAGCTCAGAATTTATGGTGCAGCTGCCATCAGCTGTTTATGTGTTTCTGTTTCTGTATTTATCAGACGCTTTTATCCAAAGTGACTTACAAATGAAGATATAACAGCTTTATAAAAAGCTAACAATAAGCTACATAGAAGGAACCCAGGAGTCCGACTCTGTCAGAGGGGACAGAGCAGAGATAGGGTGCAGGCATAGAAGGAAGAGCACGGCCAGTTTAGACGAGGCCTGAACCCGGTTCTGTTCACAGATGTTAAACTGGGCCAGAACAGGGTTCATTGAACCCAAACAGAACAGGGTTCATTTAACCCAAACAGAACAGGGTTCATTTAACCCAAACCTGCTCCAACCTGCAAATGAAAAAAAGAAAAGTCTGCGCTCTTTGACTCTTTCATGCATTTCCAGAAGTGGACCTTCTCTCAGATGACCCACTGATGGAAATGTTAAGCAGGCCGAGGCCTCGCTTTCATCCATCAGGTCACTGTGAGCGTTCATAAAGGCCAAATGTGTCAGGGTTTGGGGGCTGCAGGGTTTGGGGCTGCAGGGTTTGGGGGCTGCAGGGTTTGGGGCTGCAGGGTTTGGGGCTGCAGGGTTTGGGGCTGCAGGGTTTGGGGCTGCAGGGTTTGGGGCTGCAGGGGCTGCAGGGTTTGGGGCTGCAGGGTTTGGGGCTGCAGGGTTTGGGGCTGCAGGGGCTGCAGGGTTTGGGGCTGCAGGGTTTGGGGCTGCAGGGTTTGGGGCTGCAGGGTTTGGGGCTGCAGGGGCTGCAGGGTTTGGGGCTGCAGGGGCTGCAGGGTTTGGGGCTGCAGGGGCTGCAGGGTTTGGGGCTGCAGGGGCTGCAGGGTTTGGGGCTGCAGGGTTTGGGGCTGCAGGGTTTGGAGCTGCAGGGGCTGCAGGGTTTGGGGCTGCAGGGTTTGGGGCTGCAGGGTTTGGGGCTGCAGGGTTTGGGGCTGCAGGGTTTGGGGGCTGCAGGGTTTGGGGCTGCAGGGTTTGGGGCTGCAGGGTTTGGGGCTGCAGGGTTTGGGGCTGCAGGGTTTGGAGCTGCAGGGTTTGGGGCTGCAGGGGCTGCAGGGTTTGGGGCTGCAGGGTTTGGGGCTGCAGGGTTTGGGGCTGCAGGGGCTGCAGGGTTTGGGGCTGCAGGGTTTGGGGCTGCAGGGTTTGGGGCTGCAGGGGCTGCAGGGTTTGGGGCTGCAGGGTTTGGGGCTGCAGGGTTTGGGGCTGCAGGGTTTGGGGCTGCAGGGTTTGGGGCTGCAGGGTTTGGGGCTGCAGGGTTTGGGGCTGCAGGGTTTGGAGCTGCAGGGTTTGGGGCTGCAGGGGCTGCAGGGTTTGGGGCTGCAGGGTTTGGGGCTGCAGGGTTTGGGGCTGCAGGGGCTGCAGGGTTTGGGGCTGCAGGGTTTGGGGGCTGCGGGGTTTGGGGCTGCAGGGTTTGGGGCTGCAGGGTTTGGGGCTGCAGGGTTTGGGGCTGCAGGGTTTTGGGGCTGCAGGGTTTGGGGCTGCAGGGTTTGGGGCTGCAGGGTTTGGGGCTTAGCCGCTCTCATGGAAAGGGGGTCAGTTCTGGGGAACCCACATCCACTTCCCCTGAGCCCCTGAAGAACTGCCTGCTCGCGCCCTGGGCTGCCGCAGTCAGGCGGGCCGCATTTCACAATAAAAGCATAGATCTATGCATTCATTACATGAAAGAGATAAATGTCAGATATATGACAAATTTAGTTTCAATTCAGATTCTTTATGTTTTTAAAGCGATCACAACCCGTCTGTGCCAGCGGGTCACCGTCAGCACGGTTCCTGTTCGGGTCGGAACCAGCGACCCTCAGAGCTGTACGTGAACCCGGGAGGACGGTCAAAGACGTCACGTTCACGCAGCTGTTTAAATAAACCGAACTGTTCCGCTGAGAGCTCAAACCGTGACGTCAGAGAACCTGTAGGCAGGTGTGACCACGCTCCCACCCCGGGACACACGCCACTGATTACGTCATATTGTTTAGTTGCGTAAAAACCTACCTCCTCCGTGTTAGCAGCCAGCACACAGTCTAAGTTCTGGTCCAAACTCACCGAAGCGGGTCCAGTCCAGGTCCGACAGCCCGTCCATGACTCGGCAGAACTCCCAGAGGACAGACGAGGGCAGGTTATAGAGGAACTGATCCCGCAGGTCCCCTCCCGACATGTTTCTACCGGTACCGAGCCTCGCTCCGAACTTAACTAACGGTACGACCCGGGCCCACCGAGTCACAATAGAATCACCTGCAATCAACCCGTTAAAACTTCCCAAACTGTCCACAAGTTCAGCTTTTCACTCACTTCCGCCCGCGGAGTCAATGTGATCAACGTATTCAAACCCACTTCCGGTTCAGGGACAAAATAAAAGCCCGCGTTTAAAGCGGATCCGAATAGGACCCGAACCCAGGTCCAAGTGGCTGTTTTCAAACGCTGTTGATAAACTCTCGGTTTCCTGGAATATATCCAAACTTTAATGAGTGAATTATTCAGCCTGACTGACTGCCCCCCCCCCCAGCAGCAGTCTGTTCATGGGGTTTGGAGCCTTCAGCCGCTCTGCCCCTCTCTGGGTTAGGGGTTAGGGGTTAAGGGTTAGGGGTTAGGGGTTAGGGGTTAAGGGTTAGGGGTTAGGGGTTAGGGGTTAGGGGTTAAGGGTTAGGGGTTAGGGGTTAGGGGTTAGGGGGTTAGGGGTTAGGGGTTAAGGGGTTAGGGGGCAGGGGTTAAGGGGTTAGGGGTTAAGGGGTTAGGGGTTAGGGGGTTAGGGGCAGGGGTTAAGGGTTAAGGGTTAGGGGGCAGGGGTTAGGGGTTAGGGGTTAAGGGTTAGGGGTTAGGGGTTAAGGGTTAGGGGTTAGGGGTTAGGGGTTAAGGGTTAGGGGTTAGGGGTTAAGGCGTTAAGGGGTTCCCTCTGTGGAACTCCCTGCCCCCTGACATCAGGAATATTCTCTCAGTTTCAGCTTATCTCTAAACCCACTTATTTAGACCTGACCTGTAATATCTGTCTTTTGTTCTGCTGCAGACTCTGCTGTTGTCTGTTGTTTAAATTATATTTTGATTGTTGTCGACCTTGAGTGCCAAGAAAGGCCTAACAAATAAAATGTATTATTATTATTATTCATTTTTAAGCTTTAGACTGAAGGTCTAACTTCCTGTCCTCAACTTCCTGTTGTCGTTTCTTCATCTGAAGTAGTTTTTTCAACTTTTTTAACTTGATTTAATCGAAACAATTTAGAACATTTGTGACAATATTCACACGTTAGGAAACAAACAAAGAAAACATGATAAATCTGTAACTGTAAGAAATAAAGTGCACCCAAAAGAGGTTAAAATCATTTAAGACTTAACAAAGTTTAACGAAGCATGCGTTTGTTTCTCTGAAGTTGTTCACAGTATTTTTATGGAGGCGTAGACCAGAATCTGCACTGAAGCGAGACCTCGCTGAGTTCTGGACCATGTAGTGATCCTGGTTCACTCTGGAAGCCTGGATTCGACCTGGTCAGGTGGTTTATCTGCAGGTAGATCTGTTTTACATCCACAGCAGCATGAAATCTACCAAAAGATGTGAACTCATCACAAAAAGATTCAAACTATAAAATCATTTAAATCAGTAAACTGATGAAAGGTCTCTGGTTCCACAGATCAGGACAGACCACCAGTCAGACCACCAGTCAGACCAGTCAGACCACCAGTCAGACCAGTCAGACCAGCAGTCAGACCAGTCAGACCACCAGTCAGACCACCAGCCAGACCACCAGCCAGACCACCAGTCAGACCACCAGTCAGACCACCAGCCAGACCACCAGTCAGACCACCAGCCAGACCACCAGCCAGACCACCAGTCAGACCACCAGTCAGACCACCAGTCAGACCAGTCAGACCAGCAGTCAGACCACCAGTCAGACCACCAGTCAGACCAGTCAGACCAGCAGTCAGACCACCAGTCAGACCACCAGTCAGACCACCAGCCAGACCACCAGCCAGACCACCAGTCAGACCACCAGTCAGACCAGCAGTCAGACCAGCAGTCAGACCAGCAGTCAGACCACCAGCCAGACCACCAGCCAGACCACCAGTCAGACCACCAGTCAGACCACCAGCCAGACCACCAGCCAGACCACCAGTCAGACCACCAGTCAGACCAGTCAGACCACCAGTCAGACCACCAGTCAGACCAGTCAGACCACCAGTCAGACCACCAGCCAGACCACCAGTCAGACCAGTCAGACCAGCAGTCAGACCAGTCAGACCACCAGTCAGACCAGTCAGACCACCAGTCAGACCACCAGCCAGACCACCAGCCAGACCACCAGTCAGACCACCAGCCAGACCACCAGCCAGACCACCAGTCAGACCACCAGCCAGACCACCAGCCAGACCACCAGTCAGACCACCAGCCAGACCACCAGTCAGACCAGTCAGACCAGCAGTCAGACCAGCAGTCAGACCACCAGTCAGACCAGCAGTCAGACCAGCAGTCAGACCACCAGTCAGACCACCAGTCAGACCAGCAGTCAGACCAGCAGTCAGACCACCAGTCAGACCACCAGTCAGACCACCAGCCAGACCAGTCAGACCAGCAGTCAGACCAGTCAGACCAGCAGTCAGACCAGCAGTCAGACCACCAGTCAGACCAGCAGTCAGACCAGCAGTCAGACCACCAGCCAGACCACCAGTCAGACCACCAGTCAGACCACCAGCCAGACCACCAGTCAGACCACCAGCCAGACCACCAGCCAGACCACCAGTCAGACCACCAGCCAGACCACCAGCCAGACCACCAGCCAGACCACCAGTCAGACCACCAGCCAGACCACCAGTCAGACCACCAGCCAGACCACCAGCCAGACCACCAGTCAGACCACCAGCCAGACCACCAGTCAGACCAGTCAGACCAGCAGTCAGACCAGCAGTCAGACCACCAGCCAGACCACCAGCCAGACCACCAGTCAGACCACCAGTCAGACCAGCAGTCAGACCAGCAGTCAGACCAGCAGTCAGACCACCAGCCAGACCACCAGCCAGACCACCAGTCAGACCACCAGTCAGACCACCAGCCAGACCACCAGCCAGACCACCAGTCAGACCACCAGCCAGACCAGCAGTAAGACCAGTCAGACCACCAGCCAGACCACCAGTCAGACCACCAGTCAGACCACCAGCCAGACCACCAGTCAGACCAGTCAGACCACCAGCCAGACCACCAGTCAGACCACCAGCCAGACCACCAGTCAGACCAGCAGTAAGACCAGTCAGACCACCAGCCAGACCACCAGTCAGACCACCAGCCAGACCACCAGTCAGACCAGCAGTAAGACCAGTCAGACCACCAGCCAGACCACCAGCCAGACCACCAGTCAGACCACCAGTCAGACCACCAGCCAGACCACCAGTCAGACCACCAGCCAGACCACCAGTCAGACCAGCAGTAAGACCAGTCAGACCACCAGTCAGACCACCAGCCAGACCACCAGCCAGACCACCAGTCAGACCACCAGCCAGACCACCAGCCAGACCACCAGCCAGACCACCAGTCAGACCACCAGCCAGACCAGCAGTAAGACCAGTCAGACCACCAGCCAGACCACCAGCCAGACCACCAGTCAGACCATCAGCCAGACCACCAGTCAGACCAGCAGCCAGACCACCAGTCAGACCACCAGCCAGACCACCAGCCAGACCACCAGCCAGACCACCAGTCAGACCAGCAGTCAGACCAGCAGTCAGACCACCAGCCAGACCACCAGCCAGACCACCAGTCAGACCACCAGTCAGACCACCAGCCAGACCACCAGCCAGACCACCAGTCAGACCACCAGTCAGACCAGTCAGACCACCAGTCAGACCACCAGTCAGACCAGTCAGACCACCAGTCAGACCACCAGCCAGACCACCAGTCAGACCAGTCAGACCAGCAGTCAGACCAGTCAGACCACCAGTCAGACCAGTCAGACCACCAGTCAGACCACCAGCCAGACCACCAGCCAGACCACCAGTCAGACCACCAGCCAGACCACCAGCCAGACCACCAGTCAGACCACCAGCCAGACCACCAGTCAGACCACCAGCCAGACCACCAGTCAGACCAGTCAGACCAGCAGTCAGACCACCAGTCAGACCACCAGCCAGACCACCAGCCAGACCACCAGTCAGACCACCAGTCAGACCAGCAGTCAGACCAGCAGTCAGACCACCAGCCAGACCACCAGCCAGACCACCAGTCAGACCACCAGTCAGACCACCAGCCAGACCACCAGCCAGACCACCAGTCAGACCACCAGCCAGACCAGCAGTAAGACCAGTCAGACCACCAGCCAGACCACCAGTCAGACCACCAGTCAGACCACCAGCCAGACCACCAGTCAGACCAGTCAGACCACCAGCCAGACCACCAGTCAGACCACCAGCCAGACCACCAGTCAGACCAGCAGTAAGACCAGTCAGACCACCAGCCAGACCACCAGTCAGACCACCAGCCAGACCACCAGTCAGACCAGCAGTAAGACCAGTCAGACCACCAGCCAGACCACCAGCCAGACCACCAGTCAGACCACCAGTCAGACCACCAGCCAGACCACCAGTCAGACCACCAGCCAGACCACCAGTCAGACCAGCAGTAAGACCAGTCAGACCACCAGTCAGACCACCAGCCAGACCACCAGCCAGACCACCAGTCAGACCACCAGCCAGACCACCAGCCAGACCACCAGCCAGACCACCAGTCAGACCACCAGCCAGACCAGCAGTAAGACCAGTCAGACCACCAGCCAGACCACCAGCCAGACCACCAGTCAGACCATCAGCCAGACCACCAGTCAGACCAGCAGCCAGACCACCAGTCAGACCACCAGCCAGACCACCAGCCAGACCACCAGTCAGACCACCAGCCAGACAACCAGTCAGACCACCAGTCAGACCACCAGTCAGACCAGCAATCAGATCAGTTTAAGGAGTTTGACTTTAAAGAGGTTTTGACACCACAGAAGAAGAAAGGACTGATTCAATAGAAGCAGGTAGAAGATGGTCATTATGGCGTCATCAGAGGGAAAGGATGAAAGTTGGTGGATCTGCTGGTGAACCCGACTCTAACTTCAAGTGAGACTTTTATTTTCTGACAGGAACTCCTAAATGCAGACTTCCTCTCAGGTTTGACTGACACGACTCATTTCCCCATTTGGGCCAAAAAGCCTGAAGTCAAAGCCAGTGTCAGAACGCTCACTTCTTGTTTCCAGCTGATTCCTCTGGACGCCTGAACGCTTTGTCACTTCCGTTGGTTCCTGCTGAAACACGGTTTCTACTGTTCCCACACAACGGTTAAACTTTCAGAGCAACGTCTCACATCAGAGGAGATCTGACTCAGCTTTTTACGTTAAATCCGACTCTTCGCCTATTTTACAAAACAGCGCCGCCCTCCTGGAAGCCTTCTACATATGTTATGATGCGTAACCACGGCAACGGGAATGTTGTTAACCTATTGGATCGGCTCACTGGGCTTCCCAAAGCCCAAGTAATGTCTGGAATAAGACCTCAAATCAGGATGGACTGAAGAGGAGGCGTCTGGAATGCAAGACGGGAACAAAATGGAGGGAAAGGAGGAGGAAGTTCAAACCATTTCTTCCCCTGATCATCAGGGGAAATGTTTCAATTATATGATTTAAGTGATTATGTTGGTTCTCCTGAATTTAGCCTGCAGTCGGTTGTTCGAAAGCTGGATAAGTTTATCCTGCTTAGGTTACCATGGTGATTTATTCTCTGCAGCTAGCCTGCTCCGGACCAGGCTAAATACCAGGCTAAATACCAGGCTAAATACCAGGCTAAATACCAGGCTAAATACCAGACTAAATACCAGGCTAAATACCAGGCTAAATACCAGGCTAAATACCAGACTAAATACCAGGCTAAATACCAGACTAAATACCAGGCTAAATACCAGGCTAAATACCAGACTAAATACCAGGCTAAATACCAGACTAAATACCAGACTAAATACCAGGCTAAATACCAGGCTAAATACCAGACTAAATACCAGGCTAAATACCAGGCTAAATACCAGACTAAATACCAGGCTAAATACCAGGCTAAATACCAGACTAAATACCAGGCTAAATACCAGGCTAAATACCAGACTAAATACCAGGCTAAATACCAGACTAAATACCAGGCTAAATACCAGGCTAAATACCAGACTAAATACCAGGCTAAATACCAGGCTAAATACCAGGCTAAATACCAGACTAAATACCAGGCTAAATACCAGGCTAAATACCAGGCTAAATACCAGGTTAAATACCAGGCTAAATACCAGACTAAATACCAGACTAAATACCAGGCTAAATACCAGGCTAAATACCAGGCTAAATACCAGACTAAATACCAGGCTAAATACCAGGCTAAATACCAGACTAAATACCAGGCTAAATACCAGGCTAAATACCAGGCTAAATACCAGGCTAAATACCAGGCTAAATACCAGGCTAAATTCCAGGCTAAGTTGATTCTGTTGTCTTATCTTTGGACTCAGCAGCTGCGCTGATCAGAAATTAATGTGTTTTATAGTCATTCCTCGTTTTAAACAAGCAACAGTAAATTATTACTTTAAAAAAAGAAATAAACATGATCAAATTAAAAAAAGAGGTAAAGTTAGCCTGTTACGATAGTTGTTCTTCAGAATTGGGGCCTGTTCATGTGTTCCTCTGTAAATAAACTCCCTTCATTGTGTTTGCAGCTCAAATCTGATTTTATTGCAGTTATTAGTCATTAGAAACGGCTTCACTTGCAAAGGTGTTTGCAATTAAGTCCGTGATTAGGGTAAAAACCGACACTATAATAAGTCCCGTGAACCTGAACATGTCCTGTTTTAGAGGACATTATGAATAATGAGGTTGAACTGTTCGGTGGCATTTGGACCTCAGAGGGGTTAGAGACAGCTCAGGTCCACTGGCGTTTAGTGGCGAGTATCTATTGGAAATATCCAGATTTTCAGGCGAGGCCACCCGCTACCTGTGTGGAATACTGGGTCCCAGAACCCAGCGCGCACAGCGCCGCGCACAGCGCCGGCTCCACAGATGGTCTGTGTTGCGCTTCGTGTTTTCTCTACTCCATCGGGATGCTGAGAACCTTAATAAAGGACACTTTATTCTGGCAAATGAATGAAAGGGTCAGGTGTTTAAGCCCCGCAGAAGGCTGAGGACGACCCATTCATTTGAATCAGGTGAACCATGGAAAACATGCAGGGCGGGGTGCCTGGAGGACCAGGACTGAGAAACACTGCTTACATCACAGCTCTGAAGATATCAGCTCATAGCTGCTGCTGCTGCTGTTGTTGTTTTGAGGACCTCATCAGTTGTTTACTGAGTCTGTCTGAGCATTTCATTATTTGTTTGTAGATCATCAAAGTTCTGAGTTCACAGATATTTTAAATGAATGATTTTTGGATAATTAATAGTTTGTTTTGTTTTTATCTTTCACTAAATTGTATTATTTGTATTCTGTCAGTATAATTAATGAGTTATCTGTACATTTATTTGATTGATTATTGATCATAATTTGTGAATGAGCAGCAGCAGAGGACTGGTTTCTTATTTTTACAGAGCGGCCATGAACAGCTCGGCCCGATCGTCACCGGGTTCACCTCTCGCGAGATTTCGCCGTCCTGGGACCAATGTGATCGAATGTCTCGCGGTGTTTGGGAACTGACGGAGGGGGCGGGGTGCAGCAGGAGGGAGCAGAGATGTTTGGAGGCTTTTTTTTAAATATAAAATTATTTATTTAAATAAAAATGGCCGCCGTGGAGAGCGGAGAGGAGAGACTGTAAGTGAATTTTACATTTCATCCTCTGTTAAAGCCTCGCACGTGCCGCCGCCTCCGACACCCGCGAGCCTTTTCTGTTGTGCGTTTTATCGAAGTCAAAGTGCGTTGGTTTTCACCCCGGTCTGTCTCCGCGGAGCGGGGTTAGTGGGAATACGTCACCAACTTACTGCTAAGTCTGTACTTTAGCTGTAGCTTAGCCCGCTCCCTGCGCACCGCTGGGCCGCGCGACTTCCACACAACTCCCCGGGAAGTGAGGGCGGAGGCCGGCGGAGGGGCGTCCGCGACCGCCGGACCTCCGGAGGCCGGCGGCCCCGTTTCCACCCGCCTCCCTCAAACAGGCTGTCGGCTAACGGGCTGCTAG
Source organism: Leuresthes tenuis (assembly GCF_036924035.1). Classification (NCBI taxonomy): domain Eukaryota; kingdom Metazoa; phylum Chordata; class Actinopteri; order Atheriniformes; family Atherinopsidae; genus Leuresthes; species Leuresthes tenuis. Next base: position 326,825 of record NW_027325370.1, read on the forward strand.
CTGCCCAGTAAACACACACACGAGCGCGCGTGCGCGCACAGCTTAACAGTACCTCGGGTTAACGCTGCAGCCTCCCACAGTTAGCACAGCGTTAGCATGTTAGCAGGCAGCTGCCGGAGTGCCGCTGAGCACAAAGTGCGTGTACGGCGTCGCGTGTCAGAGCGGCGGGCGCGCGGGTGTTTGTTCAGCAGTAAACTTCCTGTTCCTGTGGTGGCTGCTTCACCTCCACCTGCAGCTCCAGCACCAGAACAAAACAAAACAACTGACCCCAGGGAACCAGAACCGGGCCTTCAGAACACCTTAGTCTGCTCAGCAGGTTCAGCTGACCCCAGGGAACCAGAACCGGGCCTTCAGAACACCTTAGTCTGCTCAGCAGGTTCAGCTGACCCCAGGGAACCAGAACCGGGCCTTCAGAACACATGTAAACACCTTAGTCTGCTCAGCAGGTTCAGCTGACCCCAGGGAACCAGAACCGGGCCTTCAGAACACCTTAGTCTGCTCAGCAGGTTCAGCTGACCCCAGGGAACCAGAACCGGGCCTACAGAACACATGTAAACACCTTAGTCTGCTCAGCAGGTTCAGCTGACCCCAGGGAACCAGAACCGGGCCTTCAGAACACCTTAGTCTGCTCAGCAGGTTCAGCTGACCCCAGGGAACCAGAACCGGGCCTTCAGAACACATGTAAACACCTTAGTCTGCTCAGCAGGTTCAGCTGACCCCAGGGAACCAGAACCGGGCCTTCAGAACACATGTAAACACCTTAGTCTGCTCAGCAGGTTCAGCTGACCCCAGGGAACCAGAACCGGGCCTTCAGAACACATGTAAACACCTTAGTCTGCTCAGCAGGTTCAGCTGACCCCAGGGAACCAGAACCGGGCCTTCAGAACACATGTAAACACCTTAGTCTGCTCAGCAGGTTCAGCTGACCCCAGGGAACCAGAACCGGGCCTTCAGAACACCTTAGTCTGCTCAGCAGGTTCAGCTGACCCCAGGGAACCAGAACCGGGCCTTCAGAACACCTTAGTCTGACCCAGGTAGCTCACTGAGGCTTTCCTTTGAGGAGCCCGTGGCTCGGTTCAGGTTCTGGAGAATGTTCTGAGGCAGCTTTCATCTTCAAGCAAAACATACGGAATAATTGTTGTTCATGAAGCTGTTTTATGTCCTGAAACTGAAGAAAAGCAGGAATCTGATACAAAACCATCTTATTTAAGAGCCCAATATTCTAAATATATTTAAATAAATGATTAATAAATGATTAATTTGTTCTAACTGCTTTTAATTCAGAGGAAGTTTTGATCTTTAACAAAAGGTGAAGGTTTCCTTTCCTTCAGCCAGAACAGTTCGGTTTCATGAAACTAGAAAGAAACTAATTACTGTGTCATCCAGAACTTTTAAAACCGGACCGGCTTCTCAAACCGGACCGGCTTCTCAAACCGGACCGGCACCCCCAGGTGATGCTTCTGGGTTCGACTCCTCCTGCTTGGTTCCGGCCGCTCGGTTCAGGCTCCAAACCTCCATCTTTCTGCAGTAATCCAGCTGAACTCCCGTAAAGCTGCGCTTTTTCTCTTTCTTCAGTCAGAACCTGGGTCAGAAATCGGCCCGTTAGCACTTCCTGTTAAAGCGTTTCTGTCGCTCTGCTCTGATAAAATCCTGGTTTTATAACCTCAGAAACACCGTTAAAGTGGACTTTCAGCTGGACCAGAACCTCCCACAGAGGCAGCAGGAGGTTTCTCTCTCAGTTCATCGTCTCAGACAGACTTCAGTCAGTACCCGGGTTCTGCTGCTGTTGGGATGGGGGTCCGGTTAGGTGGTCCGGTCCAGCTGGACTGCAGCTGAGTGACGGAACACCAGCTCGTAAATATTTAAATCACTTTTAAACGCTCATTTAATCAGTTGATGTTAAAACCTTCATCCTTCACTCATTCCTGTTGGACTTCCTGCTGCAAACATAACCCAGCAGAGGGTTCTGATCCCGGCTGGTTCTGATCCCGGCTGGTTCTGATCCCGGCTGGTTCTGATCCTGGCTGGTTCTGATCCCGGCTGGTTCTGTACCCGGCTGGTTCTGATCCCGGCTGGTTCTGAGTGGAGTTTGCATGTTCTCCCCGTGTAAGTGTGGGTTCTCTGGGTTCTCCGGGTTCTCCGGGTTCTCTGGGTTCTCTGGGTTCTCCGGATTCTCCGGGTTCTCTGGGTTCTCCGGGTTCTCCGGGTTCTCTGGGTTCTCTGGGTTCTCCGGGTTCTCTGGGTTCTCCGGGTTCTCCGGGTTCTCTGGGTTCTCTGGATTCTCCGGGTTCTCCGGGTTCTCTGGGTTCTCCGGGCTCTCTGGGTTCTCCGGGTTCTCTGGGTTCTCTGGGTTCTCCGGGTTCTCCGGGTTCCTCCCAGCATCCAGAAACAGCTGTTCGGTCAGCTGGTGACTGGAAGTCATCTCTGAGTGGGAGGGGCTGGCTGTGTGTCTCTGACTGTTTACTGGCAGGACACCTGTCCAGGTGTGTCCTCTCAGCCAATGACAGCCGGGACGGGCTCCACCCCCCTGCAGCCCTGAGTTGGATTAAGCGGGTGATCTTTAATGATCTTTGAAGTCCTTTTGCCACCACAGAAAGCTGAGCCCTGATTGGTCCACGTCCCGGACCCGGCGCCCATCAGCAGCAGGGTCTGTCGTCCAGATTCAGACGCAGTTTTCAGTCCCTGAACACAACAGTGTGTGGCCACAGACTGCTGTAGGACGCCGTCAGCTGACCTCTTAACAGCCGTTTGCTTTAATGTGCAGGTACTGAGGCATCGGTACGATCCAACACAGAACCGACCGGTTAGCATGAGCCTGATCGGACCTGTGGGTGAGCTGGTGGGAAAAAGGCTGTTATGGAATGAGCTGTGAGGGGAAAAGTTAAAGCTTGAGTTGAGGTTAGGGAACAGCTTTGAACAGGTGGTTTAAAGGTAAGGAGGCGGGTATTTACCACCAGGGTTAGGGTTAGGGTTAGGTTGGTATCTGTAAATACCGTGTGGATGTGGGCGGGGCCTCGGTGTGACGGGGAAGTTGGTGTAAATACCGTGTGGATGTGGGCGGGGCCTCAGTGTGACGGGGAAGTTGGTGTAAATACCGTGTGGATGTGGGCGGGGCCTCGGTGTGACGGGGAAGTTGGTGTAAATACCGTGTGGATGTGGGCGGGGCCTCGGTGTGACGGGGAAGTTGGTGTAAATACCGTGTGGATGTGGGCGGGGCCTCGGTGTGACGGGGAAGTTGGTGTAAATACCGTGTGGATGTGGGCGGGGCCTCGGTGTGACGGGGAAGTTGGTGTAAATACCGTGTGGATGTGGGCGGGGCCTCGGTGTGACGGGGAAGTTGGTGTAAATACCGTGTGGATGTGGGCGGGGCCTCCGTGTGACGGGGAAGTTGGTGTAAATACCGTGTGGATGTGGGCGGGGCCTCGGTGTGACGGGGAAGTTGGTGTAAATACCGTGTGGATGTGGGCGGGGCCTCGGTGTGACGGGGAAGTTGGTGTAAATACCGTGTGGATGTGGGCGGGGCCTCAGTGTGACGGGAAAGTTGGTGTAAATACTGTGTGGATGTGGGCGGGGCCTCAGTGTGACGGGGAAGTTGGTGTAAATACCGTGTGGATGTGGGCGGGGCCTCGGTGTGACGGGGAAGTTGGTGTAAATACCGTGTGGATGTGGGCGGGGCCTCGGTGTGACGGGGAAGTTGGTGTAAATACTGTGTGGATGTGGGCGGGGCCTCGGTGTGACGGGGAAGTTGGTGTAAATACCGTGTGGATGTGGGCGGGGCCTCAGTGTGACGGGGAAGTTGGTGTAAATACCATGTGGATGTGGGCGGGGCCTCGGTGTGACGGGGAAGTTGGTGTAAATACCGTGTGGATGTGGGCGGGGCCTCGGTGTGACGGGGAAGTTGGTGTAAATACCGTGTGGATGTGGGCGGGGCCTCGGTGTGACGGGGAAGTTGGTGTAAATACCGTGTGGATGTGGGCGGGGCCTCCGTGTGACGGGGAAGGGTTTCAGCTTCAGCTTGTTGCTCAGAATCTTTCTGACTTCAGGTGTTCACGGCCAGTTTTTAGGGTCACACTGGCTTGAACTGTCCAGGTTTAGCTGAGATGTGTCGTAGCGAAAGGAAAGAGATCGATTCAATTTAATTCTGGTCTTTAACTCTGGTCTTTAACTCTGGTCTTTGATCCTGGTCTTTGATCCTGGTCTTTGATCCTGGTCTTTAACTCTGGTCTTTGACTCTGGTCTTTGATTCTGGTCTTTAACTCTGGTCTTTGATTCTGGTCTTTGATCCTGGTCTTTAACTCTGGTCTTTGATCCTGGTCTTTAACTCTGGTCTTTGATTCTGGTCTTTGATCCTGGTCTTTAACTCTGGTCTTTGACTCTGGTCTTTAACTCTGGTCTTTGATCCTGGTCTTTAACTCTGGTCTTTGATCCTGGTCTTTAACTCTGGTCTTTAACTCTGGTCTTTAACTCTGGTCTTTGATCCTGGTCTTTGATCCTGGTCTTTGATCCTGGGCTTTAACTCTAGTCTTTGATCCTCGTCTTTAACTCTGGTCTTTGATCCTGGTCTTTAACTCTAGTCTTTGATCCTCGTCTTTAACTCTGGTCTTTGATCCTGGTCTTTGACTCTGGTCTTTGATTCTGGTCTTTGATTCTGGTCTTTGATTCTGGTCTTTAACTCTGGTCTTTGACTCTGGTCTTTGACTCTGGTCTTTAACTCTGGTCTTTGATCCTGGTCTTTAACTCTGGTCTTTGATATCTGATCTTTAACTCTGGTCTTTGATCCTGGTCTTTAACTCTGGTCTTTGATCCTCGTCTTTAACTCTGGTCTTTGATCCTGGTCTTTAACTCTGGTCTTTGATCCTCGTCTTTAACTCTAGTCTTTGATCCTGGTCTTTGACTCTGGTCTTTGATTCTGGTCTTTGATTCTGGTCTTTGATTCTGGTCTTTGATCCTGGTCTTTAACTCTGGTCTTTGACTCTGGTCTTTAACTCTGGTCTTTGATCCTGGTCTTTAACTCTGGTCTTTGATCCTGGTCTTTAACTTTGGTCTTTGATTTTGGTCTTTGATCCTGATCTTTAACTCTGGTCTTTGATTCTGGTCTTTAACTCTGGTCTTTGATTCTGGTCTTTAACTCTGGTCTTTGATCCTGGTCTTTAACTCTGGTCTTTGATTCTGGTCTTTAACTCTGGTCTTTGATCCTGGTCTTTAACTTTGGTCTTTGATCCTGGTATTTGATTCTGGTCTTTGATTCTGGTCTTTGATCCTGGTCTTTAACTCTGGTCTTTGACTCTGGTCTTTAACTCTGGTCTTTGATCCTGGTCTTTAACTCTGGTCTTTGATCCTGGTCTTTAACTCTGGTCTTTGATCCTGGTCTTTAACTTTGGTCTTTGATTTTGGTCTTTGATCCTGATCTTTAACTCTGGTCTTTGATTCTGGTCTTTAACTCTGGTCTTTGATCCTGGTCTTTAACTTTGGTCTTTGATCCTGATCTTTAACTCTGGTCTTTGATTCTGGTCTTTAACTCTGGTCTTTGATCCTGGTCTTTAACTCTGGTCTTTGATCCTGGTCTTTGATCCTGGTCTTTAACTCTGGTCTTTGATCCTGGTCTTTGATCCTGGTCTTTAACTTTGGTCTTTGATCCTGGTATTTGATCCTGGTCTTTGATCCTGGTCTTTGATCCTGGTCTTTAATTGGTCTTTGATCCTGGTCTTTAACTCTGGTCTTTAACTCTGGTCTTTGATCCTGGTCTTTAACTCTGGTCTTTGATCCTGGTCTGTGATCCTGGTCTTTAACTCTGGTCTTTGATCCTGGTCTTTGATCCTGGTCTTTGATCCTGGTCTTTAACTCTGGTCTTTGATCCTGGTCTTTAACTCTGGTCTTTGATTCTGGTCTTTAACTCTGGTCTTTGATCCTGGTCTTTAACTCTGGTCTTTGATCCTGGTCTTTAACTCTGGTCTTTGATTCTGGTCTTTAACTCTGGTCTTTGATCCTGGTCTTTGATCCTGGTCTTTGATCCTGGTCTTTAACTCTGGTCTTTGATCCTGGTCTTTAACTCTGGTCTTTGATCCTGGTCTTTAACTCTGGTCTTTGATCCTGGTCTTTAACTCTGGTCTTTAACTCTGGTCTTTGATCCTGGTTTTTAGATCTGGTCTTTAACTTAAACTTTGACACATCAAAGAGCAGAGACAGAGGTCAGAGTGAGAAGTCAGACCAATCCCTAGGTAATTAAACCATTCTGTCTTCATGACCTCAGACTGAACCATTTATATCCTTTAGTGCCTTTCTGCACAGGAGGAGCATATTACTGTCATAGGAGAAGAAGAGTAGTTTTCAGAGGGTGATGCAGAAGAAAGGGAAGGGATCAGTGGTTGTGGAAGCTGTTGACCAGGAAGTACATGAGAAATGGAGCATCATCATTTTTATTTTCAGAAAGAAGTCACTAATGTGTGAATCGACTGATTAAAGAGAAGAAAATATGAAGGAAAGAAGAGAACTCAGGACAGATGAAGGCAGAAAGCAAGAGGAAACACTCATGTGGCTTTTCCCAGATGGACAAACAAAGTGCTTCAGAGTGCTTCACTGAAGTTTTTTCATCCACAAGTAACTAGACTCAGTTACTGATCCTGGTGCAGTTTGTTGTTAGATTCTGCAAATGGGACACATTAACGTTGGTTTGTATTAATCCTCCATCCTGCTGTCAGCCATCAGTTTTAACTGTTGGACAGAACCAGACTCAAACCGAGGTGAACATTTGTTCCTGTTTAATTATGTTTTTAAACCAACCAGTTAACGGACAGAGGAAACGTTACCTCATTATTCAGCAGTGAAACTGTAGCTGTAGCCCAAAATGACTGCATTTGAGAGGGTGAATAACATGAAAAGCGACACCAGTCAATAATAGATACAGCATTAGCTGCATAGCACTTTCCTTAACAATGTTACAAAGTGTTTTACAAGCAGGGATCAGGTGAATCAGGGCCGATGGATGTTCACAAAGCCCCAGCAATGAAATACGCAACGACTGTGTCAGACAATAACAAAGGCAAGGAAGTCTTCAAACGTTGCTGCAGACTTCATGTGATGTGAGCCACAAGTTTTTCATGGGGAAGGTCATAAGTAAAACTTATCAGTAGAAATAAAAGCAGAGCATGTGTTTTTGCTCTGTCTGAAGTGTGAAGAAATGAGGCAAGAACAGAGTGGCTGTTCTGCTGCTTACTTCCTGTTCTGGCGGACCGGTCTGACGGCAGCTTTGTGTCACTGAGACGGTTTCAGGAGACTTCACTGAAGGAACAAACTTCCTGTTCCTAAGCTGCTGCAGACACTAACCACTGCTGTGACTCATCGGCTGCTTTTACAGCCTAATGTTGACTTCCTGAAGCTTCATTAACGTCCGCTTCAGCTAATTTATATGCTGTATGGTTCAGAAGGTCCACAGTTTGAAGGATCTCCTATTGTACAGAGTTATTGGCACATTTATAGATAGATGTGACGAGTTTTTATTCAAATTAAATTCAGTTTTATTTATAAAGGGCCAAATCACAACAACTGTCATCTCAAGGTAGATTCAGTCCAACTCAAGCCACTTCGAACCCAAGGAGAGATAAATCAGGTTTGTTTCCACTTGCCCAGACGCAGGGTTTATGTCCCCCAGGCAGGTGGGCATCTGTTAATGTTGAGTCCTGACAGATGTGGATTAGAGGGGCAGAAAACTAACACAAAAGCTTCAGGGGGGAGAAGATTTCAACATAAAACAGGAAGTGTACATGAAGGTTCAAAACATAACCCAAAATCATGACAGCTACATTACTGACAGGATAAGTTAGAGCTGGCTAATATTGGTGTCTGGCTGGACCCGTGACCAATGGTTCTGCTGCTAATGTAAAGCCCACCTTAACTCTCTGGGCCTCTCAAGAACCCTGCTAATGATACCCTGGGGTGCTATTAAAAGTGTTCTGTTGACATTTACACCACCTCAATCAGTAAGGTTTCTGTCGTTATCACAGCGGTTGGACGCAACTTTAAGCTGTGGTCAGTTGATGTTATGTTCTTTCCCCAGTGAGCAGGGTCAAGAAGGCGAGGAAGGACCTGCCAACCCCCAGCCCCCCAGCCGAGAAAGAGAAAGGTCCCACAGTAAGAGTAAGAAGGCTCGCAGGGAGCGTCGCCATGCTGACCAGGGGGCAGAGGCGAAAATCTCGGCCACACCAGCCAGGTCGCCACCACAGGAGGGGGTGGAGCCAGAGAGTCAGGTATAGAGCAGGTCTTGGGATGGGTTGACTCTATCCTCCACCAAACTATGACACAGTATATCATAGCTGATGGTGAAAGATGTTCAGGTCATGAGGTGTTGTGCCACTTCCTCTGTGCTGCAGCCAGTGGCGGGACCATCGGAGCCAGGCTCGGGACCAGGGTCGGAGTCCGCAGGATCACCCAGGCAGCGCCGCTCCATCATTCGGGACCGTGGGCCACTTTATGACGACCCTACACTGCCTGAAGGCTGGACCCGCAAACTGAAACAGAGAAAGTCGGGGCGCTCTGCAGGAAAGTTTGATGTCTACCTGATCAAGTAAGCCACATCCACCCTGATGTTGGTCAGCCATGCTGGGGTGAAGTAAAAACTCTGACTGATTACTGTCCAACTTTTGTTGTTTTCTTGCTGCGAAGTTCGGAGGGAAAGGCATTTCGTTCCAAGGTGGAACTTATGGCCTACTTCCAGAAGGTTGGTGACCGAACCACTGACCCCAATGATTTTGATTTCACTGTTACTGGGCGTGGGAGCCCCTCTCGCCGCGAAAAGCGCCCCCCCAAGAAACCAAAAGTGGTGAAACCTTCGGGGCGAGGCCGTGGGCGGCCGAAAGGTAATCAGTCACTGATACCAAAGTTGACCTGGAGTCATTTTGCTGAACTCAGCAGTTCTTGAATCTTTCAGTGTGTGCTCATCTCTTTTTGTGCTCTTGTAGGCAGTGGGAAGATACGGCAAGCCACTGAGGGTGTGGCCATGAAGCGCGTGGTAGAGAAGACTCCAGGGAAGCTGCTCGTCAAAATGCCCTTCAGCAAGCCAGAGTCCTCCACTGGTGCCCCCTCGACCACCTCAAAGGTACCATTGGTCTTTCATTAAGTCAAACAGTTCACAGATCTGCTCTTTATGACAAAATTTGCCTTGACTTGATTCCTGCAGGTGGTGTCTCCTGCCGTGGTGTCCAAGTCCCGTCCTGGCAGAAAGAGGAAATCAGAGCAGGAGCTTCCACCTCAACCTCAGACTGCCCCCAAGAAACGGGGCAGGAAACCAGCGTTAGCATCAGCAGCATCTTCAGTTGCCACGACATCCACCTCCTCGGCATCTGTCTCTGGTAGCTCAACAGCTGGAAGCTACGCTGCGGCTGCCATCTTGGCTGCTGAGGCCAAACGTAGAGCAGCCAAGGAGTCTTCCACTAAACCTGTTGTCCAGGAAACAGCCCTACCAATCAAAAAACGGAAAACAAGAGAAACAGTAGAGGAAATGGAGAGTGTTCAGACCCCAAAAGTTACAACCACAGAGACTGGAGGGAGGACTACTTCAGAGGACAAGGGAGGTAAAGCAGAGGGGGCTCAGAGCTCTGATCTTCAGTCTACTCCCTCTGAACGGAGCCAGTCACAGTCACAGATGCAACCCTCTGCCTCAGATGGCAGCCAATCATATGGACACAAGACGCATAAGGGGCGGAAGCACAAGGAGAAAACTGGAGCAGGAGATGGAGGAAGCAGAGAAGAGGAGCTTGGTGAAGATGAAGCAGGATCTGAAAGAAGTGGCAGCAGCCGTAGCAGCATCAGCCCAACAAAAAGCCACAAAAGGAAGGAGCGACCACCTCACAAACACCACCATCACCACCACCACCACCACCATCATCATCATCGCCACCAACAGTCCTCTGCCTCACCATTAGATCAGCCTCCACCTCCTCCTCCAGTCCCTGGACATCTACCACCTTCCAGCCAGTCCAGGCCTGAAGCTGAGCCACAGATTATTCTTCAGCACCCCCCCCAACTGTCACAGCAGGACCCCCCCAGATCACAGCCCAAGTTTGTGCCTGAACCTCAGCATCCAGTCCCTCAGCCATGCCACCAGCTTCAAACCTGTCCTCAGACCCAGTTCCCCAGCCAATCCCAAGTCCAAAGTCGACAGCCAGTACCTCAGTCTTCTCCCACTAGACACAACAAACCCCCAACTCAAACCCACAGTCAGCCTCAATCCACTAACCAGAAAGTACAGTCACAACCAGCCCACTCCCCAACTCTGCACCGAACCCAGCCCCAGGCTCTGCATGCTCCACCTCAGTCTCCACCCCTCGTAAATGTTCATCCATCCCTAATAAGGCATCCAAAATCACAAACCCAGTCCTCCACAGCACTCGAGCCTCAAGTCCAGCCCATGCACCCATCTCAACATCAAACCCAGCTCAAAAAACTATCCCAGCCCCGGCCATCACTTACGTCTCAACTCCAAACGCAGGCCAGGACACCAACCCAATCTCAGCCTCAACCCCAGACCCAGACCTCAACGCAAGTCCAGAGTCAACCCCAGACCAGGACTCCAACGCAAGTCCAGGGTCAACCCCAGACCAGGACTCCAACGCAAGTCCAGGGTCAACCCCAGACCAGGACTCCAACGCAAGTCCAGGGTCAGCCCCAGACCAGGACTCCAACGCAAGTCCAGGGTCAACCCCAGACCAGGACTCCAACGCAAGTCCAGGGTCAACCCCAGACCAGGACTCCAACGCAAGTCCAGGGTCAACCCCAGACCAGGACTCCAACGCAAGTCCAGGGTCAGCCCCAGACCAGGACTCCAACGCAAGTCCAGGGTCAGCCCCAGACCAGGACTCCAACGCAAGTCCAGGGTCAGCCCCAGACCAGGACCCAAGCGCAAGTCCAGGGTCAACCCCAGACCAGGACCCAAGCGCAAGTCCAGGGTCAGCCCCAGACCAGGACTCCAACACAAGTCCAGGGTCAACCCCAGACCAGGACCCAAGCGCAAGTCCAAGGTCAACCCCAGACCAGGACCCAAGCGCAAGTCCAAGGTCAACCCCAGACCAGGACCCAAGCGCAAGTCCAAGGTCAACCCCAGGCCAGAACTCAAACGCAAGTCCAGGGTCAACCCCAGGCCAGAACTCAAACGCAAGTCCAGGGTCAACCCCAGGCCAGAACTCAAACGCAAGTCCAGGGTCAATCCCATACCAGGACTCCAACGCAAGTCCAGGGTCAAGCCCAGACCAGAACCTCTGTCCAACTTCAATCTCACCTGCAACCTCTGCATCAGGTGTTAACCCAACCACATACAAGGTACCCATCGCAACACCAACTTCAGACTCCATGCAGACCACAACCCGGACAGTCTCTCTCCCAGTCGACTCCACCAGTGTCCCAGTCCCAAGCACAACCACAATTTCAGCAGATTCAAACGCAGCTGCGTCCTCAACTCCACTCTCAGCTCACCAGACCACATGAGCAGCATCTGTCATCCCACAGACCATTGTCCAGTCTAGCCCGGACCAACTTCGCCCCTGCTCAGCCAAACCAGAGCGAACAGCCCCAAGACCTAAGTACCACACGACCCAGCCGGGGAGGCCAGCTGCCGAGGAGAGAGGTCAGCTTCGAGAGTGTCAGGGCAGAGGGGAGAGCGGAGCTGGCCACAGAGAGCAGAGAGGTTTTAGGAGGCGGCAGAGGATCAAATAGTACCTCGAGGCCCCTGAGCTCTGTGCCTCCTGGGCCCCCGGAAGCAGCAGGGGGGGGTGTTGTGCCCGGGGCGGATAGCAGGGCTCGGCTGAGGGCAGAGCCAGAGGCAGCAGGTGAAGGCAGGGAGCTTAGAGACATCGTTCCCCAGTCCACCGTCCCCTGTCCCAGCCGTGAAGAGACCGTAGAGTCACGGACTGCCGTCAGTGAAAGAGTCAGCTGATTGGTTTGACTGAAGAAAGGCTGACTGATGGGGGGCCTGACGGGCTTTGTCAGCAGCAGGTGGAAGAGAGCTGAGGCCGGGCTGCTAATGGTTTATAGACAGAATGAGGGTGTTTCACAGTGATGGAAAGACTCCTCGGCTCTGTCTAATTCTATCTAGAGACTCCTTAAAGTTCTGGACGTGAGAACCAGCCCGGCGCCAAGAGACAGCTGGAAGAGAAGTGTCTTTTTCTAGGAAAAACAAATGAAAAGGAAAAAGTGACAAAAAGTGTGTGTGTGTGTATATAATCAAAAGGCAGCTGTTGTGTCCCGCTAGTCTCCATCGGGAGGGGGGAGTAGTTTGGAACTAAAACCAATGCTTAACAACACATTACTCTGATGAAACGTTGCTTCCGGAATATAACCTGTTTCCTTTTATTTAGTAGTTAATTGTTTTGTCTTTGTTATACAGCTTTAAACTCTGATATTACTGATGGTCCCAGACTCCCGACTGACGGTTCAGCTCTAAACGCCTCTTTTTGACTGACAGTAACTTACGGAAACTAGTCCTCGACTGAATGCCTCGGAGATGATGTGGGGCGGCGGTTTGCACCTTAAACTGGTTTCTCACAGTTTTGTTTTCTTCCCCATTTTCAGTTAGAAGAAGAGGGGGGGTCAGTAAATCCTCAGTCCACTCAGCCCTGATTGTGAACATTGTTTGAAATATTTGAACCACGTGAGGAGTTCTTGGTTCCCCTGACAGACTCAGAAACTGATGAGTCAGGCGAAGAAGGACAGCTGCTCATGTTTCAAGTATTTACAGTTGTTCTTCCAGGATTTTTCCAAACTGGTCTTCATGAATTTGTTTGTTTCTGTACTGTTTTGTTTCCAAAGGAAGCACTATTAATATCAAACCAAACCCACTTCTAAAGTAGCTTTATTTTAGTTCTCAGTTTTAAAGAACAAGCAGGAAAGGATTTCTTTTAATTGTGTCTTCATGTTGAATGTCTGGAACAGTTTGCAGTCCTCCAGTTTGTACAATCAACCGCCTGCATGTCGCTCAGAGACCGCAGGCCTTCAACCAGAGCGCAGGTACGCAGAGGCCGGCCAGGCCGGTTTGAACTGATGTCAAACCTGGACCAAAGTCCGGTTCAGCTTCATGTGGGTCAGCTGTGCAGACAAATGATTCAGTTGTTCTAACCGAGAGTCTGTAAGTTCAGATCTGAGAGGTGAGGCTGATGCTTTCATGGTTTAATCCACCTGTAAGGTCAGATCTGAGAGGTGAGGCTGATGCTTTCATGGTTTAATCCACCTGTAAGGTCAGATCTGAGAGGTGAGGCTGATGCTTTCATGGTTTAATCCGCCTGTAAGTTCAGATCTGAGAGGTGAGGCTGATGCTTTCATGGTTTAATCCACCTGTAAGGTCAGATCTGAGAGGTGAGGCTGATGCTTTCATGGTTTAATCCGCCTGTAAGTTCAGATCTGAGAGGTGAGGCTGATGCTTTCATGGTTTAATCCGCTCAGACTCCACATGAAAGAAATGTTCTGCTGGTACTGACCAGGAAAATGAAGTAAACAACAAAACGGTACAAAAGAGTTTTCAGGGTTCATCCAATATTTGTTTCTATTCCAGAGCCGAGTCGCAGCGTTTCAGATGCTGCGTTCAAGTCACATCAGAACTGCAGGAATCAAAAAGCTCCACCCTATAAAACTCAGTGTTTAGCTCAATAATCTGCACTTTTTAGCCTGTACAGTTAGCTAATGTAGCTTTACCTGAGGACTGATTATGCACTATGTTCCATCTGTCCTTCATCTGTCCTTCATCTGTCCTTCATCTGTCCTTCATCTGTCCTCCATCTGTCCTTCATCCTGCTCATCCTGCTCAGATCCACACAGATCCACACAGATCCTGCTCAGATCCACACAGATCCACACAGATCCACACAGATCCACCACAGATCCACACAGATCCACACAGATCCTGCTCAGATCCACACAGATCCACACAGATCCACCACAGATCCTGCTCAGATCCACACAGATCCACTCAGATCCACAAAGATCCACCACAGATCCTGCTCAGATCCACACAGATCCACACAGATCCTGCTCAGATCCACACAGATCCACACAGATCCACTCAGATCCACACAGATCCACATAGATCCACACAGATCCACACAGATCCACTCAGATCCACACAGATCCACACAGATCCACCACAGATCCACACAGATCCACACAGATCCTGCTCAGATCCACACAGATCCACACAGATCCACACAGATCCACCACAGATCCACACAGATCCACACAGATCCTGCTCAGATCCACACAGATCCACACAGATCCACCACAGATCCTGCTCAGATCCACACAGATCCACTCAGATCCACACAGATCCACTCAGATCCACACAGATCCACACAGATCCACCACAGATCCTGCTCAGATCCACACAGATCCTGCTCAGATCCACTCAGATCCACACAGATCCACACAGATCCACACAGATCCACCACAGATCCACACAGATCCACACAGATCCACCACAGATCCTGCTCAGATCCACACAGATCCACCACAGATCCACACAGATCCACCACAGATCCACACAGATCCTGCTCAGATCCACACAGATCCACACAGATCCACCACAGATCCTGCTCAGATCCACACAGATCCACTCAGATCCACACAGATCCACTCAGATCCACACAGATCCACACAGATCCACCACAGATCCTGCTCAGATCCACACAGATCCACACAGATCCTGCTCAGATCCACACAGATCCACACAGATCCACTCAGATCCACACAGATCCACATAGATCCACACAGATCCACACAGATCCACTCAGATCCACACAGATCCACACAGATCCACCACAGATCCACACAGATCCACACAGATCCACCACAGATCCTGCTCAGATCCACACAGATCCACACAGATCCTGCTCAGATCCACTCAGATCCACACAGATCCACACAGATCCACCACAGATCCTGCTCAGATCCACACAGATCCACACAGATCCTGCTCAGATCCACACAGATCCACACAGATCCACCACAGATCCACACAGATCCACACAGATCCTGCTCAGATCCACACAGATCCACCACAGATCCTGCTCAGATCCACACAGATCCACACAGATCCTGCTCAGATCCACTCAGATCCACACAGATCCACACAGATCCACACAGATCCACCACAGATCCACACAGATCCACTCAGATCCACACAGATCCACACAGATCCACCACAGATCCTGCTCAGATCCACACAGATCCACTCAGATCCACACAGATCCACATAGATCCACACAGATCCACACAGATCCACCACAGATCCACTCAGATCCACACAGATCCACACAGATCCACTCAGATCCACCATAGATCCTGCTCAGATCCACACAGATCCACACAGATCCTGCTCAGATCCACTCAGATCCACACAGATCCACACAGATCCACAGAGATCCACACAGATCCACCACAGATCCACTCAGATCCACACAGATCCACACAGATCCACAGAGATCCACACAGATCCACCACAGATCCACTCAGATCCACACAGATCCACCACAGATCCTGCTCAGATCCACACAGATCCACTCAGATCCACATAGATCCACACAGATCCACCACAGATCCTGCTCAGATCCACACAGATCCACACAGATCCTGCTCAGATCCACTCAGATCCACACAGATCCACAGAGATCCACAGAGATCCACCACAGATCCACACAGATCCACTCAGATCCACACAGATCCACACAGATCCACCACAGATCCTGCTCAGATCCACACAGATCCACTCAGATCCACACAGATCCACACAGATCCACTCAGATCCACACAGATCCACAGAGATCCACAGAGATCCACCACAGATCCACACAGATCCACTCAGATCCACACAGATCCACACAGATCCACCACAGATCCTGCTCAGATCCACACAGATCCACACAGATCCACACAGATCCACTCAGATCCACACAGATCCACATAGATCCACACAGATCCACACAGATCCACACAGATCCACCACAGATCCACACAGATCCACACAGATCCACCACAGATCCTGCTCAGATCCACACAGATCCACACAGATCCACACAGATCCACTCAGATCCACACAGATCCACATAGATCCACACAGATCCACACAGATCCTGCTCAGATCCACACAGATCCACACAGATCCTGCTCAGATCCACTCAGATCCACACAGATCCACACAGATCCACCACAGATCCTGCTCAGATCCACACAGATCCACACAGATCCACCACAGATCCTGCTCAGATCCACACAGATCCACTCAGATCCACACAGATCCACACAGATCCACATAGATCCACACAGATCCACACAGATCCACTCAGATCCACACAGATCCACACAGATCCACCACAGATCCACACAGAGGTAGATAATGTACGATCAGTCCTTGGACTGTGAAAGGAAACATGTCAGGAGCCACAGATCAGATTCCAACAGCATTTTCTTTTCCCTGAACAGTTTCTCACATCCACAAAGAACCCCGACTTTCTGTCTGTGGCCTCAGAACAGCACAGACTGCAGAGTAAAAAGTGTGCTGTGGACCCTCTGCTTCACCCCACTTTTACTCTGAATTAGACTTCTGAGTCATGGACTCAGCTCAGCATCAACGATCCAAACAACTAAATAAGATTCAGCCTCAGAATCATAAGGAAACCAGCATCCTGTCCTCTGAGGTGCCGGAGCTGCACCAGCCTCTGATTAACAGATCTCAGATCAGTTCAAGTGAACCAGTCAAGGATCCAACAGAACCTGGTCCAATAGAACCAAACTGCTAGCATTAGCATTCAACATGGTTAAATTCTGTAATTTACATTCTCACGGCGGGTTTTTCCCACCGAGGATTCAGCTGAGATTAATGTTCAATAAATAAAGAGCAACAGAATGAATGATCCGATTAAAACGGGCTTCAGGTACTGAGTCGTCATTTAGGAGCGCTGTCCAGGCAGGTGAGCCGTGAGGATCTCTGCCTCTCGGCCCTGAACTTCCAGACTCTGTCTTCACAAAGTGTAAAATGAATGTCTCCATCCCGGACAAATAAACGTGCCTCTCTGAAGCGTGACCTCACCTGGAGCTGCGTGACCTCACCGTGACCTCACACAGGTGACCTCACACGGGTGACCTCACCGTGACCTCACACGGGTGACCTCACCGTGACCTCACACGGGTGACCTCACCTGGAGCTGCGAGGCCGTGACCTCACACAGGTGACCTCACCGTGACCTCACACAGGTGATGGGGTCGTGACCTCACACAGGTGACCTCACCGTGACCTCACACAGGTGACCTCACCTGGAGCTGCGAGGCCGTGACCTCACACAGGTGACCTCACCGTGACCTCACACAGGTGATGGGGTCGTGACCTCACACAGGTGACCTCACCGTGACCTCACACAGGTGACCTCACACAGGTGATGGGGTCGTGACCTCACACGGGTGACCTCACCGTGACCTCACCGTGACCTCACACAGGTGGCCTCACACAGGTGACCTCACACAGGTGACCTCACACAGGTGACCTCACCGTGACCTCACACAGGTGGCCTCTGCGTACCTGCTGCAGCCTGCTGCCACGCCTGCCCACAGCAGCCTGTTAGCTTCCTGCAGAACTCAAACGTCCCTCTGTGATCGGATTCTCTCCACAGGACTCGACCGGCACAAACTACCGTAACCAGCCACCATATTGCATGTTCCAGAGTTTAGTGCCTATAATATTGTGCGTCTTGCCAGAAGCCACCATGTCAGCTAAGCCATGTTGTGTTTCTAGACTTAGTAGTGATGTGTGGTGACTTCATAGTTGCTAATATTGAGGATGAATATTCTGCTTTTACTCTGGTTGGAATTCAGTGAAACTCCAAAATACACTGTCGCTGTAGACAAACTAGTTTTTACCTGTTTTCTTATTTTTCTTTCTAACTAAAAGCGTTTGTTGTCCCCTGATGTGTGTCGTCTGACTGGTCCTCACACCAACACCAAGACCGAAAACTACTGCTGCTCCGACACTCACAAAGGTTAAAGGTTAAAGGTTAACATTCAGAGCTGCTCATCAGAGGGAATTACATAAGAATAGGTTCTGCTGCTGTGGAAAAGTCCACCTTCTCCCAGTCTGTCGGGACATAAAACAGCTGCTCCTCAGCAGGTGTTAAACTCAGTAAATTCAACCTCAGATCAACACTGTCTCATTATTTATGGAATAAAAACTTCCATAAATTCCCTGAGGTTTCCTGTGGGACGTTCTCAGTCTCTCTCCTGGTTCTGGAGGAATCTCGGCCCTCTTCTCTCCAGCTTCAGCTCATTGAGGTTTGCAGCTTTGGTTTCTGCACAGCTCTCTTAAGGTCCCACCACAGCATCTCAGTCAGGCTGAGGTCTGGACTCTGACTGGACCATTGCAGCACCTTGATTCTTTTCTTTTTCCCACATTCTGCTGTAGATCTGCTGCTGTGTTTGGGATCTTTGTCCTGTTGATGAGCCAGTTTCAGCCCAGCTTTAGCTGTGGGACAGACGGCCTCACATCTGACTCTAGAATACTTTGGTATCCAGAGGAGTTCATGGTGGACTCAATGACTGCAAGGTGCCCAGGTTCTGTGGCTGCAGAACCAGCCCAGATCATCAGCCCTCCACCACCGTGCTTGACAGCTGGTATGAGGTGTTTGTGCTGATCTGCTGTGTTTGGTTTCCTCCAAACGTGCTGCTGTGCATTAGGACCAAACATCTCCACTTTGCTCTGGTCTGTCCAAAGGACATTGTTCCAGAAGTCTTGAGCTTTGTTCAGATGCAGCTTTGCAAACCTAAGCTGTGCTGCCATGTTCTTTTTAGAGAGAAGAGGCTTTCTCCTGCAGCCCTTCCAAACAAGCCATCCTTGTTCAGCCTTTTTCTAACTGTGCTGTCATGACCTTTAACCTTTAACATGCTAACTGAGGCCCGTAGAGTCTGAGATGTATGACCTTTAACCTTTAGCATGCTAACTGAGGCCTATAGAGTCTGAGATGTATGACCTTTAACCTTTAACATGCTAACTGAGGCCTGTAGAGTCTGAGATGTATGACCTTTGAGCTTTAACATGCTAACTGAGGCCTGTAGAGTCTGAGATGTATGACCTTTAACCTTTAGCATGCTAACTGAGGCCTGTAGAGTCTGAGATGTAGCTCTGGGCTTCTTCACCTTGGGGTGACCTTTAACCTTTAACATGCTAACTGAGGCCTGGAGAGTCTGAGATGTAGCTCTGGGCTTTTTCACCTTGGGGTGACCTTTAACCTTTAGCATGCTAACTGAGGCCTGTAGAGTCTGAGATGTAGCTCTGGGCTTTTTCACCTTGGGGTGACCTTTAACCTCTAGCATGCTAACTGAGGCCTGTAGAGTCTGAGATGTAGCTCTGGGCTTTTTCACCTTGGGGTGACCTTTAACCTTTAACATGCTAACTGAGGCCTGGAGAGTCTGAGATGTAGCTCTGGGCTTTTTCACCTTGGGGTGACCTTTAACCTTTAGCATGCTAACTGAGGCCTGTAGAGTCTGAGATGTAGCTCTGGGCTTCTTCACCTTGGGGTGACCTTTAACCTTTAACATGCTAACTGAGGCCTGTAGAGTCTGAGATGTAGCTCTGGGCTTTTTCACCTTGGGGTGACCTTTAACCTTTAACATGCTAACTGAGGCCTGTAGAGTCTGAGATGTAGCTCTGGGCTTTTTTGCTTCTTACCCTCTGAGTTCCTGTGGAAGCAGTGAGGGTTCACTTAGTTTTTCACTCACTGTTTTGTCTCAGTTTGTGTTCCATAAATAATGAGACAGTCGTGTGTTGATCTGAGGGTGAATTTACTGAGTTTAACTCCTGCTGAAGAACAGATTTTATTATGTTCTGATGTGTAAAACCTGAGAACTGACAGAGGGTGCACTTTATTTTTCACATGACCGTTTATCTCCTACAGTAGCCCAGGAGGGACAAACCTCACCTTCTGCAGAAGGTCTTCTGTGAGGCTGAGTTGAAGCAAACTGAGTCGGTGTCGTTCCTCATCTTCACCACCAGATGTCACCCTGGAGTTTAACTGGTTTAATCCGTGAAGCTGAGTGAAGCTTTCCTCTAAAAACTGAAGAAGAACCTGAATCTTCTTATTTTAAAGGAGCTACGCAAGTCTGTCAGATTCCACAGCTGGACATTTTCACACATTTTCACACATTTTCACACATTTTCACACATTTTCACAGCATTCTCACACTAAACTGATGAATTATTCAGCAGAGATCCTGAAACCCACTCAGGCCTGCTGTAATCAATCATCAGTCAAACACTAATGAAAAACTGATTCTTCACACAGCTGACAGTTAATCAATGATCAGCTTCCATCTGAAGTCGGTCAAAGCCACATTTAGTTGATTTAATTTAACATAAAAAGCAGATTTTTCCTCAGTCAAAGCTGAGAAAAGGTCATTTTCTGTTTGGAGTTAGGACCTTAATGTAAAATATGTCTGTAAAGGTCAGGTTTAGTCTTTCCCTGTTCCTCAGGGTCAGGGGTCAGGGGTCAGGGGACCTAAAGCAGCTCTATCAGCAGAAAGTCACTGTGTTCATGAGCAGTGACGGCGGCTGGGAAGGAGACCAGGGTTCGGTTCGGCTTCCAGGGATAAAGACAAGAAATAACGCTGAAAACTACGCAGAATACAGGGAATAAAGCCCAAAGAAAACAGGAACTGAGACTAAGAAACACGGAGCAGGAAATATTCTGTTATGATCTGATCCATTTATCCACTGGATCCGTGTTGGTTCTGTATGTTCAGCGGGTATCGAGCTGTGAGAGAGCAGCACAGAGAAGGATTCAGTTCAGTTCGGCTCGGTTCGGCTCAGTTCGGCTCGGTTCGGCTCAGTTCGGATCGGTTCGGCTCAGTTCGGATCAGTTCGGCTCTGTTCGGATCAGTTCGGCTCTGTTCGGCTCTGTTCGGCTCAGTTCGGATCAGTTCGGATCCGTTCGGATCAGTTCGGATCAGTTCGGATCCGTTCGGCTCAGTTCGGCTCTGTTCGGCTCAGTCGGTCCGAACAGCTGCCTCTGGGCCCGAACCTCCGCAGTCCAGCATGACCGAAGCTCTTCAGATTAGATGAAAGCAGGAATGATCTGTGGCACTGGCAGAACCGCAGGTTCTGAGGAACCCGTAGGGCTTCATGTTCGTGCATGTTGGCGTGCACCGAACCAAAGTGCACTCGGAACCAGCGCCGTCACGTGCCTGGCTAAAAGCGCAGCTCTTCGATTAGCTGGCAGATGAATATGGCGGCGCAGGTGGTCCCGGTGCTGTTGCTCCTGACTGGTTCGGCGATGTTCGAACCCGCTCCGGACTCTGAGCGCGGCAGGATGGCGCTGCGGCGCGTGCAGAGTCTCGCCGCTCAGGCCCGGTACGGAGAGTGCTGGGCTCGTGCTCTGGAACAGCTGGACACGAGCTGCAGAATCATGTCGGCGGAGAGCCAGAGCCGCCTCGCGCTGCGGTTCACTCACTGTCACCTGAGCAGGTAAGAACCGCCTCACCTGAGGTTCTGACCCGCCTCACCTGAGGTTCTGACCCGCCTCACCTGAGGTTCTGAACCACCTTATTCTGAGGTTCTGAACCGCCTTATTCTGAGGTTCTGACCCGCCTCACCTGAGGTTCTGAACCGCCTCACCTGAGGTTCTGAACCACCTCACCTGAGGTTCTGACCCGCCTTATTCTGAGGTTCTGAACCACCTTATTCTGAGGTTCTGAACCGCCTTATTCTGAGGTTCTGAACCGCCTCACCTTAGGTTCTGACCCGCCTCACCTTAGGTTCTGACCCGCCTCACCTGAGGTTCTGAACCACCTTATTCTGAGGTTCTGAACCACCTCACCTGAGGTTCTGAACCGCCTCACCTTAGGTTCTGACCCGCCTCACCTGAGGTTCTGAACCGCCTCACCTGAGGTTCTGACCTGCCTCACCTGAGCAGGTAAGAACCGCCTCACCTGAGGTTCTGAACCGCCTTCATCTGAGGTTCTGACCCGCCTCACCTGAGGTTCTGACCCGCCTCACCTGAGCAGGTAAGAACCGCCTCACCTGAGGTTCTGACCCGCCTCACCTGAGGTTCTGACCCGCCTCACCTGAGCAGGTAAGAACCGCCTCACCTGAGGTTCTGACCCGACTTAATCTGAGGTTCTGACCCGCCTCACCTGAGGTTCTGAACCGCCTCACCTGAGGTTCTGACCCGCCTCACCTGAGGTTCTGAACCACCTTATTCTGAGGTTCTGAACCGCCTTATTCTGAGGTTCTGAACCGCCTCACCTGAGCAGGTAAGAACCGCCTCACCTGAGGTTCTGAACCGCCTTATTCTGAGGTTCTGAACCGCCTCACCTGAGGTTCTGAACCGCCTCACCTGAGGTTCTGAACCGCCTCACCTGAGCAGGTAAGAACCGCCTTCATCCAAAGAATGTATTGGAGTCTTAAAGAAGAATTAGCAGAAGAACCATCTGATGGTTCCGGATCTCAGAACAGGGGCGGCGGGTCCGTCTCATTATTTGGTTCCGCTCAGCACAAATGGATCGACACTGAAGCCGTCAGATGGAGCTGCTCTGCTGCTTAGAAACAGGTGACTGACCTTTAGAGGTCTGACTGTCTCACCTGTCTCTGCAGCGCAGGCAGAGATTTCCCATCATGCCCCGAGGGTTCAGAGGTCAGCAGCTGTACAGCTGGGATGGACACGGTGGCCTTCAACGCCTACACAGAGTTCTTCACCCACACCCACTCCATCTGCCACTTCCTGCAGTCCGAAGCCTGGCAGAACCGAGCCGAAGGCACCATGTACAGGTGAGCCGGCCCCAGGTGAGCTGAAACTGTTTAAGGTGAGCCGGCCGCAGGTGAGCTGAAATTGTTTAAGGTGAGCCGGCCGCAGGTGAGCCGGCCGCAGGTGAGCTGAAACTGTTTAAGGTGAGCCGGCCCCAGGTGAGCCGGCCCCAGGTGAGCTGAAACTGTTTAAGGTGAGCCGGCCCCAGGTGAGCCGGCCCCAGGTGAGCTGAAACTGTTTAAGGTGAGCCGGCCGCAGGTGAGCCGGCCGCAGGTGAGCTGAAACTGTTTAAGGTGAGCCGGCCGCAGGTGAGCCGGCCCCAGGTGAGCTGAAACTGTTTAAGGTGAGCCGGCCCCAGGTGAGCTGAAACTGTTTAAGGTGAGCCGGCCGCAGGTGAGCCGGCCCCAGGTGAGCTGAAACTGTTTAAGGTGAGCCGGCCCCAGGTGAGCTGAAACTGTTTAAGGTGAGCCGGCCGCAGGTGAGCTGAAACTGTTTAAGGTGAGCCGGCCCCAGGTGAGCTGAAACTGTTTAAGGTGAGCCGGCCGCAGGTGAGCCGGCCCCAGGTGAGCTGAAACTGTTTAAGGTGAGCCGGCCCCAGGTGAGCTGAAACTGTTTAAGGTGAGCCGGCCGCAGGTGAGCTGAAACTGTTTAAGGTGAGCCGGCCCCAGGTGAGCTGAAACTGTTTAAGGTGAGCCGGCCGCAGGTGAGCTGAAATTGTTTAAGGTGAGCCGGCCCCAGGTGAGCTGAAACTGTTTAAGGTGAGCCGGCCGCAGGTGAGCTGAAATTGTTTAAGGTGAGCCGGCCCCAGGTGAGCTGAAACTGTTTAAGGTGAGCCGGCCGCAGGTGAGCTGAAATTGTTTAAGGTGAGCCGGCCCCAGGTGAGCTGAAACTGTTTAAGGTGAGCCGGCCCCAGGTGAGCCGGCCCCAGGTGAGCTGAAATTGTTTAAGGTGAGCCGGCCGCAGGTGAGCCGGCCGCAGGTGAGCCGGCCCCAGGTGAGCCGGATGAAGAACTGGTTTGTTTCTGTGTCGGTTACCATGGTAACCGAGTCTAAGTTCAAGTTTCATCTCCGTGGAAACAAGAACCACAGCTTCACTCACGTCAGGGTTAATGAAACACCCAAAACCTGCTGATTTAACTGTGTTTGTGTCTCAGACTAAGAGAGACCTCAGCAGGCGTCGCTGAGCAGCTTCAGTCCACCAAGCAGATGGCCAAAGACCTCGTTGAAGCCCAGAGTGCTGCCTTACAGGCACAGAAAGAAATCCTGTCCAATGGAGAGAAGCTGAGATCCACCCTGAAGGACTCCACACAGGGTAAAAACAAATCTCAGCCTGACAGACTTAAGCAGGGCGAAACGCTTCTTAGCCTGAGGGACAGTACTCGGGGCGAAACGCTTCTCTGCCTGAGGGACAGTACTCGGGGCGAAACGCTTCTCAGCCTGAGGGACAGTACTCGGGGCTAAACGCTTCACCGCCTGAGGGACAGTACTCGGGGCGAAACGCTTCCCTGCCTGAGGGACAGTACTCGGGGCGAAACGCTTCTCAGCCTGAGGGACAGTACTCGGGGCAGTTCTTCTCCACCTAATTAATAAAACGTCCTGTGGTGTCACACCTTTTGCCTCCACCTCAGGTCTGCAGGCGGTGTTCTCCGACCTCAGCAGCGTCTCCAGGGAGCAGCAGGTGGCGCTGTCTGAGCTCTTCGACAGAGTTTCCTTCCTCCAGAGTTTCCTGCTGATGGAGGCTCACAGCCTGAGCTCCTGCTTCTACAACGCTGCTGCGCTCTGCTCCGCCTTCCTCATCACATCCACCCCACGCTCCGCCAAAGCCAGGTAACCCCTCACCTCCACCCACAGCCAGGTAACTCCTCCCCCTCACCTCCACCCACAGCCAGGTAACTCCTCCCCCTCACCTCCACCCACAGCCAGGTAACCCCTCCCCCTCACCTCCACCCACAGCCAGGTAACTCCTCCCCCTCACCTCCACCCACAGCCAGGTAATTCCTCCCCCTAGTCTCCACCCACAGCCAGGTAACTCCTCCCCCTCACCTCCACCCACAGCCAGGTAATTCCTCCCCCTAGTCTCCACCCACAGCCAGGTAACTCCTCCCCCTCACCTCCACCCACAGCCAGGTAACTCCTCCCCCTCACCTCCACCCACAGCCAGGTAACCCCTCCCCCTCACCTCCACCCACAGCCAGGTAACTCCTCCCCCTCACCTCCACCCACAGCCAGGTAATTCCTCCCCCTAGTCTCCACCCACAGCCAGGTAACTCCTCCCCCTCACCTCCACCCACAGCCAGGTAATTCCTCCCCCTAGTCTCCACCCACAGCCAGGTAACTCCTCCCCCTCACCTCCACCCACAGCCAGGTTCCCCCTCACCTCCACCCACAGCCAGGTAACTCCTCACCTCCACCCACAGCCAGGTAACTCCTCCCCCTCACCTCCACCCACAGCCAGGTAACTCCTCCCCCTCACCTCCACCCACAGCCAGGTAACCCCTCCCCCTCACCTCCACCCACAGCCAGGTAACTCCTCCCCCTCACCTCCACCCACAGCCAGGTAAACCCTCCCCCTCACCTCCACCCACAGCCAGGTAAACCCTCCACCCACAGCCAGGTAACTCCTCCCCCTCACCTCCACCCACAGCCAGGTAACCCCTCCCCCTCACCTCCACCCACAGCCAGGTAACCCCTCCCCCTCACCTCCACCCACAGCCAGGTAACCCCTCCCCCTCACCTCCACCCACAGCCAGGTAACCCCTCCACCCACAGCCAGGTAACCCCTCCACCCACAGCCAGGTAACTCCTCCCCCTCACCTCCACCCACAGCCAGGTAACTCCTCCCCCTCACCTCCACCCACAGCCAGGTAACCCCTCCACCCACAGCCAGGTAACTCCTCCCCCTCACCTCCACCCACAGCCAGGTAACCCCTCCACCCACAGCCAGGTAACTCCTCCCCCTCACCTCCACCCACAGCCAGGTAACCCCTCCACCCACAGCCAGGTAACTCCTCCCCCTCACCTCCACCCACAGCCAGGTAACCCCTCCACCCACAGCCAGGTAACTCCTCCCCCTCACCTCCACCCACAGCCAGGTAACCCCTCCCCCTCACCTCCACCCACAGCCAGGTAACCCCTCCCCCTCACCTCCACCCACAGCCAGGTAACCCCTCACCTCCACCCACAGCCAGGTAACTCCTCCCCCTCACCTCCACCCACAGCCAGGTAACCCCCCCCCCCACCTCCACCCACAGCCAGGTAACCCCTCCCCCTCACCTCCACCCACAGCCAGGTAACTCCTCACCTCCACCCACAGCCAGGTAACTCCTCACCTCCACCCACAGCCAGGTAACCCCTCCCCCTCACCTCCATCCACAGCCAGGTAACTCCTCCCCCTCACCTCCACCCACAGCCAGGTAACCCCTCCCCCTCACCTCCACCCACAGCCAGGTAACTCCTCCCCCTCACCTCCATCCACAGCCAGGTAACTCCTCCCCCTCACCTCCACCCACAGCCAGGTAACTCCTCCCCCTCACCTCCACCCACAGCCAGGTAACCCCTCCCCCTCACCTCCACCCATAGCCAGGTAACTCCTCCCCCTCCCCTCCACCCATAGCCAGGTAACTCCTCCCCCTCACCTCCACACCCTGGTGTGTGTTCAGGTTGGTGTTGTTGGGGTTGGTGTGTCTCAACTTCTACCTGGAGAGGAAGATCTACCAGTTTGTGATGAGCTCAGATCATCCAGCTCACCTGCACATGGTCAGTACCTCCACCCGCAGCTCCACCCACAGCTCCACCTGGTGTGCAGGTGTGACACACTCGCTGTGTGTGTTCAGGAGCTGCTCTCCGTGTACATCGGCGTGTTGCGGCGCTTCATGGTGTGTGTCGGAGTGTGTGTTCTGGTTCTGGCGTGTGTCCGGTACCGAGACCCCGTCCAGCAGAGCCTGCAGCTGCTGCAGCGGCTCAGAGAGACGCAGAGCGACCTACAGGAGGCGCTGCGGCGTGCAGGTGAGTGTTTACCTGAGACTGACCCGTGGACCCGAGCCCCCTCTGATCGGGCCGCTGTCTGTCCGCAGAGAATTTATCGAAGGAGACCGAGGTGGACGGCGGGCTTCATGGGAAGGTGAGAGCAGCAGCTCACCTTTGCACACCTGCAGCTGGTCTCAGTAACTCACCTGTTACCTGTTTCTCCAGAGGAGATCAGGGAGGAGATCAGGGAGGAGACAACGACCTGAGACAGCGAGAGCAAGGAAAGAAGAAGAGGAGGAGGAGAACAGCAGCTCAGAAAGGTCTCACCTGTCTCATGGCGGTCAGTATCCTTCTGATGGGGATCAGTTATCAGTCAGTTATTCATGTTCATTAACATTAATTAATCGTTAATTAACTTTAGTTAACTTTAATTAATTAACTTTAATCGTTAATTTACTTTTTATGTCTTAAAATTGTGACGAATGCTGTTTCTGGAGGTAAGCGTTAAAATGAACGTTACTGCTAGCGTTAATGTTAGCGTTAAAATGAACGTTACTGCTAGCGTTAATGTTAGCGTTAATTTGAACGTTACTGCTAGCGTTAATGTTAGCGTTAATTTGAACGTTACTGCTAGCGTTAATGTTAGCGTTAAAATGAACGTTACTGCTAGCGTTAATGTTAGCGTTAAAATGAACGTTACTGCGA
Organism: Leuresthes tenuis; assembly: GCF_036924035.1. Taxonomy (NCBI): domain Eukaryota; kingdom Metazoa; phylum Chordata; class Actinopteri; order Atheriniformes; family Atherinopsidae; genus Leuresthes; species Leuresthes tenuis. Next base: position 354,249 of record NW_027325370.1, read on the forward strand.
GCGATAATGTTAGCGTTAAAATGAACGTTACTGCTAGCGTTAATGTTAGCGTTAAAATGAACGTTACTGCGAACGTTAATGTTAGCGTTAAAATGAACGTTACTGCTAGCGTTAATGTTAGCGTTAAAATGAACGTTACTGCTAGTGTTAATGTTAGCTTTAATATGAACGTTACTGCTAGCGTTAATGTTAGCGTTAATTTGAACGTTACTGCTAGCGTTAATGTTAGCGTTGATATGAACATTACTGCTAGCGTTAATGTTAGCGTTAAAATGAACGTTACTGCGAACGTTAATGTTAGCGTTAATATGAACGTTACTGCTAGCGTTAATGTTAGCGTTAATATGAACGTTACTGCTAGCGTTAATGTTAGCGTTAATATGAACGTTACTGCTAGCGTTAATGTTAGCGTTAATTTGAACGTTACTGCTAGTGTTAATGTTAGCGTTAAAATGAACGTTACTGCTAGCGTTAATGTTAGCGTTAAAATGAACGTTACTGCGAACGTTAATGTTAGCGTTAATATGAACGTTACTGCTAGCGTTAATGTTAGCGTTAATTTGAACGTTACTGCTAGTGTTAATGTTAGCGTTAAAATGAACGTTACTGCTAGCGTTACTGCTAGCGTTAATGTTAGCGTTAAAATGAACGTTACTGCTAGCGTTAATGTTAGCGTTAAAATGAACGTTACTGCTAGCGTTAATGTTAGCGTTAATTTGAACGTTACTGCTAGTGTTAATGTTAGCGTTAAAATGAACGTTACTGCTAGCGTTAATGTTAGCGTTAATTTGAACGTTACTGCTAGCGTTAATTTGAACGTTACTGCTAGCGTTAATGTTAGCGTTAAAATGAACGTTACTGCTAGCGTTAATGTTAGCGTTAAAATGAACGTTACTGCGAGCGATAATGTTAGCGTTAAAATGAACGTTACTGCTAGCGTTAATGTTAGCGTTAAAATGAACGTTACTGCGAACGTTAATGTTAGCGTTAAAATGAACGTTACTGCTAGCGTTAATGTTAGCGTTAAAATGAACGTTACTGCTAGTGTTAATGTTAGCTTTAATATGAACGTTACTGCTAGCGTTAATGTTAGCGTTAATTTGAACGTTACTGCTAGCGTTAATGTTAGCGTTGATATGAACATTACTGCTAGCGTTAATGTTAGCGTTAAAATGAACGTTACTGCGAACGTTAATGTTAGCGTTAATATGAACGTTACTGCTAGCGTTAATGTTAGCGTTAATATGAACGTTACTGCTAGCGTTAATGTTAGCGTTAATATGAACGTTACTGCTAGCGTTAATGTTAGCGTTAATTTGAACGTTACTGCTAGTGTTAATGTTAGCGTTAAAATGAACGTTACTGCTAGCGTTAATGTTAGCGTTAAAATGAACGTTACTGCGAACGTTAATGTTAGCGTTAATATGAACGTTACTGCTAGCGTTAATGTTAGCGTTAATTTGAACGTTACTGCTAGTGTTAATGTTAGCGTTAAAATGAACGTTACTGCTAGCGTTACTGCTAGCGTTAATGTTAGCGTTAAAATGAACGTTACTGCTAGCGTTAATGTTAGCGTTAAAATGAACGTTACTGCTAGCGTTAATGTTAGCGTTAATTTGAACGTTACTGCTAGTGTTAATGTTAGCGTTAAAATGAACGTTACTGCTAGCGTTAATGTTAGCGTTAATTTGAACGTTACTGCTAGCGTTAATTTGAACGTTACTGCTAGCGTTAATGTTAGCGTTAAAATGAACGTTACTGCTAGCGTTAATGTTAGCGTTAAAATGAACGTTACTGCGAGCGATAATGTTAGCGTTAATAAGAACGTTACTGCGAACGTTAATGTTAGCGTTAATAAGAACGTTACTGCGAACGTTATTGTTAGCTTTAATATGAACGTTACTGCGAACGTTAATGTTAGCGTTGATATGAACATTACTGCTAGCATTAATGTTAGCGTTAAAATGAACGTTGCGAGCGTTAATGTTAGCGTTAAAATGAACGTTACTGCGAGCGTTAATGTTAGCTTTAATATGAACGTTACTGCAAACGTTAATGTTAGCGTTGATATGAACATTACTGCTAGCATTAATGTTAGCGTTAATTTGAACGTTACTGCTAGCGTTAATGTTAGCGTTAAAATGAACGTTACTGCAAACGTTAATGTTAGCGTTGATATGAACATTACTGCTAGCATTAATGTTAGCGTTAATTTGAACGTTACTGCTAGCGTTAATGTTAGCGTTAAAATGAACGTTACTGCGAGCGTTAATGTTAGCGTTAAAATGAACGTTACTGCTAGCGTTAATGTTAGCGTTAAAATGAACGTTACTGCTAGCGTTAATGTTAGCTTTAATATGAACGTTACTGCTAGCGTTAATGTTAGCGTTAAAATGAACGTTACTGCTAGCGTTAATGTTAGCGTTAAAATGAACGTTACTGCTAGCGTTCATGTTAGCGTTAAAATGAACGTTACTGCTAGCGTTAATGTTAGCGTTAAAATGAACGTTACTGCTAGCGTTAATGTTAGCGTTAAAATGAACGTTACTGCTAGCGTTAATGTTAGCTTTAATATGAACGTTACTGCTAGCGTTAATGTTAGCGTTAAAATGAACGTTACTGCGAGCGATATGCAAATGTTAATGTCAGCATTATGTGAGTTTCCTCCTTGTTACTCGTCCAGCTGAGCAGCATCTCAACCAGGTGATTTCTTCTTCTTTGCACAGGTAGCACAGCTGATTGCAGCATCACACCTGCTTCCCACAATGCATCTGTGCAGAGTGCAGGGGGACGCCGCTCCCCTCCTGCCTCCCCCCTTGTCTACAGCATCCTGGTGGACGACGTAAAGGTGGGGCTGTCCTTATTGTTGCTTTTTATTGTTGTGTAAAGGTGAAGAAGCACCAGGAGGTCCTGATTGATCCAATAAAATGAGGGTATACAAATCAATGATCAGCTGATCGATAAATTGATCAGTCTTTATTTTTCTCATGCAGACAAACATAAACATTATAAATGCAAACATTTCAGGTCACCTCCCATTAATATTTTTAAATTAAATATAAATATATTTAGTTTTATAAGTATTTTAACTACTTTAAACATTTAAATATTATAGCATGTTTACATTTCATCATCTTTTTAAAACATTTTACAAATATTTGTGGGACATTTTAGAGTTTAGAACCCTTTTTTGACGTATTTTGTGGTGATTCTTGATTGCTGATGGTCTGATCAGCTGTTTCCTTTGCTTTGTACACATCTTCATCCTCTTCTTCAGGCGCAGCCTCGTTACAGACTGAGGAGGAGACGCTCAGAGACTCACTGAGTGATGTCATCGCTGAAGGAAAGAAACGTCGTCTGCTTCATTGGAACTTTATTTTTATTTAAAACTTTGTGAATTTCAATAAAACCGTTTTAGATCAAACGCGTTGTGAGATAACGTCACTCTGCAGCGGTTTGCTGCCACTTTCCTTCATGCTTTGTTTTTCAGAAAGACTTTAGTCTGTGTTGCCCAAACAAAGAGAAGAAAAAAGAAATGAGGCTCATTTTTCTAAGCATTTGTTTTTGTAATATTCTTCTCTGCTACAAGCAGGAGTCTAACTGAACCAGCTCCAGAATGAAAATGGCAGACATTAAAGGTGACATATTGTATAAAAAACTCCTTCTTCCTGTTCCTGGGAGCATATATCAGGGCGTCTGAAGTGTAAAACTCCTTCTTCCTGTTCCTGGGAGCATATATCAGGGCGTCTGAAGTCACCAGCAGGTGTAAAACTCCCCAAAAACACAACCCTGGTGTTTATTTAGTTCCCCTTTGTGTGAAAGTTCCTCCTTTAACGAGCCGTTCTGATTTTCATTTCTAAACTACGTCACTCCTTAAGTTGGCTCCGCCTCCTCTGCTAAGCCCCGCCCACTCACCTCCACCCTGCTGGACGGATGAAGCCAGCTTCTGGTGGAAATGTTCTGCTGTCAGCTGCACTGAGGAGCATGCATCTTCCATCCAGCAGCAGCCTCAGAGGATATAAGAGCCCAGTGGATAAACTATATCTGAGGCTAATGTTCCAGCAGAGTTAGCTAAAGACTGTGAATGTGCAGCAGACACTTTTCATCCCACTGTTTTAACAACTTGGTCCAGTTCAACGCTGGACTGAAGAAACTGAGCCACAAAGAGGATCAGTTCCAACTCTCAGAGCCTGAACTTCAGAGCAGGGAAATGGAAGCATCTGAGAAATAACTCCTCATGGTTTATTTACTGATTTATTTCTTCCTTTAGCAGCAGCTAACGCTAACAGCTTAGCTAATGAAATAACTCCTCATGGTTTATTTACTGATTTATTTCTTCCTTTAGCAGCAGCTAACGCTAACAGCTTAGCTAATGAAATAACTCCATGGTTTATTTACTGATTTATTTCTTCCTTTAGCAGCAGCTAATGCTAACAGCTTAGCTAATGAAATAACTCCTCATGGTTTATTTACTGATTTATTTCTTCCTTTAGCAGCAGCTAATGCTAACAGCTTAGCTAATGAAATAACTCCATGGTTTATTTACTGATTTATTTCTTCCTTTAGCAGCAGCTAACGCTAACAGCTTAGCTAATGAAATAACTCCTCATGGTTTATTTACTGATTTATTTCTTCCTTTAGCAGCAGCTAACGCTAACAGCTTAGCTAATGAAATAACTCCTCATGGTTTATTTACTGATTTATTTCCTCCTTTAGCAGCAGCTAACGCTAACAGCTTAGCTAATGAAATAACTCCTCATGGTTTATTTACTGATTTATTTCTTCCTTTAGCAGCAGCTAACGCTAACAGCTTAGCTAATGAAATAACTCCTCATGGTTTATTTACTGATTTATTTCTTCCTTTAGCAGCAGCTAACGCTAACAGCTTAGCTAATGAAATAACTCCTCATGGTTTATTTACTGATTTATTTCCTCCTTTAGCAGCAGCTAACGCTAACAGCTTAGCTAATGAAGATGACGTACACCAACTTCTAAGGAGTTACTGCTGTTCCTTTCTGAAAGATGAACATTATTGTTCCCACATTACTTTGTTAGCTGAAGCTTTCTAGCTGAACGGTTCCGTTCTGTAACTCAGACAACCTGCAGCTGTGTTTAAGGTGTGTTTCCTGCTAACTTACAGCTAACTGCTAACTTACAGCTAACTGCTAAACTGTTTCAATAGAGTAAGTGAGTAGGTGCATTTTACCCCTTAGCGGCCTGATAAATATCACCAATACAAACACTTAGAGTGAGGAGCCTGTTGTGTTTTTCACATTTATTCAGTGCCACAGAAAATTTGTTCTTGTTTTAATTCCTGTCAAAGTGAAAAAGACCAAAGTGTGTTCACTCATCTGTTTATTCAGTTCAGCTCCATGTCATGTATGTGCAGCCTAAACATCAGTCAGGTTAAAAGAGGCCTGCTGGGATACGTTAGTTTTATGTTCTGGTCCATGTCTCCACAAAGAAGAACATCTTACAACCTACATGTGGACCTGGAACCAGAACCAGAACCTTGCACTGCAGTCCGTCAGAGTCACGGTGGTTAAACTGGTCTGTATCACTCCGAGTTGTGTTCAAGCTGTCTGAGCACTTTGCTCTACAGGAACCTCACTGATGGTGGCACATTGGTTATCTTAAAACTGCTAAAAACCACATCACACATTCAGAACCATCGAAGTCCAAACTGAACCCAACTGCAGTGCCGATCACATTGTGGGGTTTGTCAGTTTGTTCTGAGCCTGTTGGAACTGGAGGAGCCTGAGATCCAGTCGGCAGATTCTTCAGCATTTAAAAACTGAGCTTCACCTCCTGACTGAGCAGGTGGCGCCCCCCGGTGGCTCCTCCTACTCTCAAACTTTCAGTCTGCTGGAAAAACTTCTGATGGAATTTTTCTCTTCAGTTTTCCTTTTGCTGAAAAAAAGCAAATGAGAACCAGACGGCCGAGAGGAGGGAGGAGGGGAGCTGCTCTGGGATCAGATGTCTGCTGAAGGAGGAGGAGCTGTGGTGTCGGTCTGCCGCTCAGATCAGACTCTCACAGAAAGCCTGAAGCTGCTGAGAGACGCGTCTGTTTGGACAAACTGAGGCTGGAATAACGGGGAAAGTCAGAGGGAGTTGAACTGAGGCAGCAGAGGAGGAAGAGGAGGAGCTGGGAGCTCTGGAGGCGCAGAGCTGAGTCGGCACATTCATGAAGGAGACTGCAGACGGACGGCGGCGGCGTTCCGGGCTCAGTCCCACGGTCCGTTTAACAGATTCTGAGGTCGATTCTGAGGCGTGATGTTGAGACGCAGATGGAGAGTCGGACCGGTCCGATTCCTGAAAGAGTGACAGAACCAGGGCGGGAGGATGAGGGAGGGGGAGACGACGCTGAACTCCACATGAACCGCCACAGACAGAACCAGCTGGGGCGGAACCAGGAGAGACCGGACCATCGGAACCAGAGCCAAGCACAATGTTTCTCTTTGGATTTCTCTGAAACTGAGTCAGAACTTACTGGAACTTGTACAGGAAGAGCCCCATTTTGAAGTCAGACATTAGGATGACCTCCGACCTCTGACCTGCTCACCGACCTACCTGAGCAGGTGCTGGAATGCAGCTGAACCGCCCGCGCAGCGCCCTGCTTGGGTTCAGCCTGCATCCTCCTCCGCCCTCCTTCTCAAGTCAGTTCAGTACCATGAGGTTCTCCTACCACCTCCACAAAGCTGCGGCGCTCAGCAGCACCTGCCGGACAGGTGAGTCCACCGGCTTCTGGGGAACATGGGGCTGATGGTGCTTCTCTGAGGCTTTGAAACAGGTGAAGATGGCGTTCAGCGTCACGCTGCGGTCCATCGTGAAAGCGTTTCAGGTCATAGTCTTTATGGTTTTAACATCCGAGTCACAGCTAAACCTTTTAGTTCGTTAGCTGTAATTTACACATGAGACCGGCCCGAGGAAGCGCTTACATCACAGCGTGGGGGGGGTCATGGTGAGCAGAACCAGCGCCTGGAAGGAGCTTCAACATTAAGGTGCACGGACTCTGGCTCAGACATATAACTGTGTGGGCAGCCATGCTCGTGCTCAACTGTTGTCATAGCAGCCTGACGCCGAACCGAGGTCGGCGCGTTGGGCGGAAATCGGATGGAAGAGGGGGTGGAGGGAGGGTTAGGTTAGGGTTAACTGGGTTAGGGTTAACTGGGTTAGAGTTAACCGGGTTAGGGTTAACTGGGTTAGGGTTAGGGTAAGAAACTCTATCCCTACTCCGTTTGGAGTAGTAGGGTTAGGGTTAGGTAGGGTTAACCGAGCGCCTGAGCTGCAGACAGTGTACAGACAGCGCTGGGTTAGAGTTAACCGGGTGGGTTAGAGTAGGTTAGGGTTAACTGGGTTAGGGTTAACTGGGTTAGGGTTAACCGAGCAGGGTTAGGGCTGCTGTTCCTGATCCATTGATCGAACCTGATTTCTCAGACGTCTTTAAGGTGCCTCTGACCTGTGAACTGGTTGAAAAGGAATATAATTGTTCTCCTTTAGGGTCTCATTCCTTCTTTTTCAATCAATCAATAGTTTATAAAAAATGTAAAAGTAACTTTTTAAATAAAACATTTTTAAAATTCTGATTCTCAAATATTTTAAAGATTTTTAATGATTATGAAATCTTTAAAAATATGAATGTTTTTTAAAACGTTGTTTGATAAAAGAAACTAAATTCAGGAGTTTATAAAATCTAAAACTCTTTAGATTTCATGGACGACCAGCAGCTGAAGCTTCAGATCAGAACCGGATCCAAAATGAAGCCAGGGATCAGAACCTGGGCGGTACTGCTTAGCTTAGCATAAAGACTGGAAGTGGAGGGAAGCTGTTCTGATCCAAACCTCTGAGCCAGAACAGTTTCTTCTGAGGTGGAGTGGAAGGACCCTGGAACCAGACTGGAACCAGACTGGAACCAGACCGGAACCAGACTGGATCCAGACTGGAACCAGACTGGAACCAGACCGGAACCAGACTGGAACCAGACCGGAACCAAACTGGAACCAGACTGGAACCAGACTGGAACCAGACTGGATCCAGACCGGATCCGGGTGTTCCACAGTGTGTGAAAGCAACGTGGGTCGCAGTCATCTGGATGTTTTCAGTGGCGCTGGAGCAGCGTCTCATGCCCCCACCCTGACCCATATCCCTGTCTTCCCAGCATGCCGAGCAGCAGGCAGATATGAATGAAGAGCTGGAGGTTAAAAATAGTCGCCTGGTTCAGCTGCTGAGCAGGAATGATAAACTCCGGAGGGCTGGACCGGCGCCAGATTCAGACCCTGTGAGGACTGAGGTCAAAGAGTCAAATAAAAACCTACTGTCCTCTTTTCCCATGTGGGTCTGAAGCTCCAGAACCAGCTGCAGAGGCTTCACCTGATGGATCTGATCCTGTGGTTCCAGGAAGGTTCTGTCAGATAATCTAGAATAATACTTTATTACCGGGCCCTGAAGGTTCTGTCAGATAATATAGAATAATACTTTATTACCGGGCCCCGAAGGTTCTGTCAGATCATATAGAATAATACTTTATTACCGGGCCCCGAAGGTTCTGTCAGATCATATAGAATAATACTTTATTACCGGGCCCCGAAGGTTCTGTCAGATCATATAGAATAATACTTTATTACCGGGCCCCGAAGGTTCTGTCAGATCATATAGAATAATACTTTATTACCGGGCCCTGAAGGTTCTGTCAGATCATACAGAATAATACTTTATTACCGGGCCCCGAAGGTTCTGTCAGATCATATAGAATAATACTTTATTACCGGGCCCCGAAGGTTCTGTCAGATCATATAGAATAATACTTTATTACCGGGCCCTGAAGGTTCTGTCAGATCATATAGAATAATACTTTATTACCGGGCCCTGAAGGTTCTGTCAGATAATATAGAATAATACTTTATTACCGGGCCCTGAAGGTTCTGTCAGATAATATAGAATAATACTTTATTACCGGGCCCTGAAGGTTCTGTCAGATCATATAGAATAATACTTTATTACCGGGCCCTGAAGGTTCTGTCAGATCATATAGAATAATACTTTATTACCGGGCCCCGAAGGTTCTGTCAGATCATATAGAATAATACTTTATTACCGGGCCCCGAAGGTTCTGTCAGATCATATAGAATAATACTTTATTACCGGGCCCTGAAGGTTCTGTCAGATCATATAGAATAATACTTTATTACCGGGCCCTGAAGGTTCTGTCAGATCATATAGAATAATACTTTATTACCGGGCCCCGAAGGTTCTGTCAGATCATATAGAATAATACTTTATTACCGGGCCCCGAAGGTTCTGTCAGATCATATAGAATAATACTTTATTACCGGGCCCCGAAGGTTCTGTCAGATCATATAGAATAATACTTTATTACCGGGCCCCGAAGGTTCTGTCAGATCATATAGAATAATACTTTATTACCGGGCCCCGAAGGTTCTGTCAGATCATATAGAATAATACTTTATTACCGGGCCCTGAAGGTTCTGTCAGATCATATAGAATAATACTTTATTACCGGGCCCTGAAGGTTCTGTCAGATAATATAGAATAATACTTTATAACCGGGCCCTGAAGGTTCTGTCAGATCATATAGAATAATACTTTATTACCGGGCCCTGAAGGTTCTGTCAGATCATATAGAATAATACTTTATTACCGGGCCCCGAAGGTTCTGTCAGATCATATAGAATAATACTTTATTACCGGGCCCTGAAGGTTCTGTCAGATCATATAGAATAATACTTTATTACCGGGCCCCGAAGGTTCTGTCAGATCATATAGAATAATACTTTATTACCGGGCCCTGAAGGTTCTGTCAGATCATATAGAATAATACTTTATTACCGGGCCCTGAAGGTTCTGTCAGATAATATAGAATAATACTTTATTACCGGGCCCCGAAGGTTCTGTCAGATCATATAGAATAATACTTTATTACCGGGCCCCGAAGGTTCTGTCAGATCATATAGAATAATACTTTATTACCGGGCCCCGAAGGTTCTGTCAGATAATATAGAATAATACTTTATTACCGGGCCCTGAAGGTTCTGTCAGATCATACAGAATAATACTTTATTACCGGGCCCCAAAGGTTCTGTCAGATCATATAGAATAATACTTTATTACCGGGTCCTGAAGGTTCTGTCAGATCATATAGAATAATACTTTATTACCGGGCCCTGAAGGTTCTGTCAGATCATATAGAATAATACTTTATTACCGGGTCCTGAAGGTTCTGTCAGATAATATAGAATAATACTTTATTACCGGGCCCTGAAGGTTCTGAAACACCCTGTTGGACCAAAGGTTCTGAAACATATTGTTGGACCGGGCCCCAAGGGGGCTTATCAGCTGGAAGAAGACATCCGCTTTAAAGTGACCAATCGGGGGGATCAGTGCTCCATCGCTGCGTGTTACGCACCGAACCGGCGGTTGTGCCGCACTCGGACCTCTTCTGTGTCAGAACCTCTTCTGTGTCAGAACCTCTTCTGTGTCAGAACCTGACCCGCCGGCAGCTGGACTGCAACCCTTAGTGCCGTCTCTGATCTCACGGAACCAGTGATCGGTGCTTCAGTCAGAAGCAGGTAGGGCCGACTGTTCGTGAAGGGGTTAGTTATAGTTATGGTTATAGTTATAGTTATAGTTATGGTTATGGTTATGGTTATGGTTATAGTTATAGTTATAGTTATGGTTATAGTTATAGTTATAGTTATGGTTATGGTTATGGTTATAGTTATAGTTATGGTTATGGTTATGGTTATAGTTATAGTTATGGTTATGGTTATAGTTATAGTTATGGTTATGGTTATGGTTATAGTTATAGTTATAGTTATAGTTATGGTTATGGTTATAGTTATAGTTATAGTTATAGTTATGGTTATGGTTATGGTTATGGTTATGGTTATAGTTATAGTTATGGTTATGGTTATGGTTATGGTTATAGTTATAGTTATGGTTATGGTTATGGTTATGGTTATAGTTATAGTTATGGTTATGGTTATGGTTATAGTTATAGTTATGGTTATGGTTATGGTTATGGTTATGGTTATGGTTATAGTTATAGTTATGGTTATGGTTATGGTTATGGTTATAGTTATGGTTATGGTTATGGTTATGGTTATGGTTATAGTTATAGTTATAGTTATAGTTATGGTTATGGTTATGGTTATGGTTATGGTTATGGTTATGGTTATGGTTATAGTTATAGTTATGGTTATGGTTATAGTTATAGTTATAGTTATGGTTATAGTTATAGTTATAGTTATAGTTATAGTTATGGTTATAGTTATAGTTATAGTTATAGTTATGGTTATGGTCCTCGCGGTACTGTGACGGGTGTTTGTTCCTCCGCTCTGTGCTGCTCCTTTTGTTTTGTATCAGTGATGTTTCAGCTGCTTCAGTTTATGACGCTTTTATCAGTTCATCAGGAAGAATCTGTTCATCAGGAGGAATCAGTTCCATCCATCATCTGCCTCTTCTCCGGGGGTCGGGGGGCAGCAGCTTTAACAGAGAAACCCAGACCTCCCTGTCCCACTTCCTCCAGCTCCTCCGGGGGGACCCCGAGGCGTTCCCAGGCCATAGTCTCTCCAACGTGTCCTGGGTCTCCCCGGGTCTCCTCCCAGTGGGACGGGCCCAGAACACCTCCCCAGGGAGGCCTCCAGGGGGCATCCTAACCAGATGCCACCTTATCTGACTCCTCTCAATGCGGAGCAGCAGCGGTTCTACTCCGAGCCCCTCCTGGAGGACTGAGCTTCTCACCCTATCTCTAAGGGAGGCCCAGACACCCTGTGGAGGAAACCCATTTCAGCCGCTTGTATTCGTGATAGCCAAAAGTACTTTTACTCAGATTACTTTTGCAAAAGCATTTTTACTCAGATTACTTTTCTAAAAAGTATTTTTACTCAGATTATTTTCTAAAAAGTACTTTTACTCAGATTACTTTCTAAAAAGTACCTTTACTCAGATTACTTTCTAAAAAGTACTTTTACTCGGATTACTTTCTAAAAAGTACTTTTACTCGGATTACTTTCTAAAAAGTACTTTTACTCGGATTACTTTCTAAAAAGTACTTTTACTTGGATTACTTTCTAAAAAGTACTTTTACTCGGATTACTTTTTAAAAAGTACTTTTACTCAGATTACTTTTAAAAAAGTACTTTTACTCAGATTACTTTCTAAAAGTACTTTTACTCATGTTACTTATTAAAAAGTACTTTTATCCATTACTTTCGCCAAAAGTACTTTTACTCATATTACTTTTGCCTAAAGTACTTTTACTCATATTACTTTCACCAAAAGTACTTTTACTCATTACTTTCAAAAAAGTACTTTTACTCATTACTTTCAAAAATGTACTTTTACTCATTATTTTCAAAAAAGTACTTTTACTCAGATTACTATTTAAAAAGTACTTTTACTCAGATTACTTTTAAAAAAGTACTTTTACTCAGATTACTATTTAAAAAGTACTTTTACTCAGATTACTTTCAAAAAAGTACTTTTACTCAGATTACTTTTTAAAAAGTACTTTTACTCAGATTACTTTCTCAAAAGTACTTTTACTCAGATTACTTTCGCCAAAAGTACTTTTTTCCATTATTTTCAAAAAAGTACTTTTACTCATTACTCTCAAAAAAAGTACTTTTACTCATTATTTTAAAAAAAGTACTTTTACTCATTATTTTAAAAAAGTACATTTAATCAGATTACTATTTAAAAAGTAGTTTTACTCAGATTACTGTAAAAAAAGTAGTTTTACTCAGATTACTATTTTAAAAGTACTTTTACTCAGATTACTTTTAAAAAGTACTTTTACTCAGTTTACTTTCAAAAAAGTACTTTTACTCAGATTACTTTTAAAAAGTACTTTAACTCAGATTACTATTTAAAAAGTACTTTTACTCAGATTACTTTTTAAAAAGTACTTTTATCCATTACTTTCGCCAAAAGTACTTTTATTAATTATTTTCAAAAAAGTACTTTTACTCATTACTTTCAAAAAAGTACTTTTACTCATTATTTTCAAAAAAGTACTTTTACTCATCCATCCATCCATCATCTGCCGCTTATCCGGGGGTCGGGTCGCGGGGGCAGCAGCTTGAGCAGAGAAACCCAGACGTCTCTGTCCCCGGCCACTTCCTCCAGCTCTTCCGGGGGGACCCCGAGGCGTTCCCAGGCCATAGTCTCTCCAGCGTGTCCTGGGTCTTCCCCGGGTCTCCTCCCAGTGGGACGGGCCCTGAACACCTCCCCAGGGAGGCCTCCAGGGGGCATCCTAACCAGATGCCACCTCATCTGACTCCTCTCAATGCGGAGGAGCAGCGGTTCTACTCCGAGCCCCTCCCGGATCACTGAGCTTCTCACCCTATCTCTAAGGGAGAGCCCAGACACCCTGAGGAGGAAACCCATTTCGGCCGCTTGTATTCGCGATCTTGTTCTTTCGGTCTCTCCCCACAGCTCGTGACCATAGGTGAGGGTAGGAATGTAGATTGACCAGTAAATAGAGAGCTTCACCTTCTGGCTCAGCTCCTTCTTCACAGCGACGGGTCGGTGCAGCAACACTGCAGACGCCGCACCGATCCGCCCGTCAATCTCCCGCTCCATTCGTCCCTCACTGTGAACAAGACCCCGAGATACTTGAACTCCTCCACTTGGGGAAGGATCTCATTCCCGACCCGGAGAGAGCATTCCACCCTTTTCCGGCTGAGAACCATAGTCTCGGATTTGGAGGCGCTGATTCTCATCCCAGCCGCTTCACACTCGGCTGCGAATCGCTCCAGTGAGAGCTGAAGGTCACGGCCTGACGACGCTAACAGAACCACATCATCTGCAAAAAGCAGAGACCCGATTCTGAGGTCGCCAAATCGGACACCCTCAACGCCCTGGCTGCGCCTAGAAATTCTGTCCATAAAAGTTAGGAACAATGCGGCAATTCGGACCAAACTCTGGCACCGGTCATACAGAGACCAAAAGGCCCCTATCAAGGGGTCCGGCACTCCATATTCCCGGAGCACCCCCCACAGGACTCCACGAGGGTCACGGTCGAACGCTTTCTCCAAGTCCACAAAACACATGTAGACTGGTTGGGCGAACTCCCATGCACCCTCCAGGATCCTGCCGAGGGTATAGAGCTGGTCCACTGTTCCACGGCCAGGACGAAAGCCACACTGCATCTCCTGAATCCGAGGCTCGATTATCCGACGGATCCTCCTCTCCAGTACCCCGAATAGACCTTACCAGGGAGGCTGAGGAGTGTGATACCCCTATAGTTGGAACACACCCTCCGGTCCCCCTTTTTAAAGAGGGGTACCACCACCCCAATCTGCCAGTCCAGAGGCACTGTCCCCGATGTCCACGCGATGCTGCAGAGGCGTGTCAGCCAAGACAGCCCTACAACATCCAGAGCCCTGAGAAACTCAGGACGGACCTCATCCACCCCCGGGGCCTTGCCACCGAGGAGCTTTTTGACCACCTCGGCAACCTCAGCCCCAGAAATGGGAGGCCCCGTCTCCGAGCTCTCCGACTCTGCCTCTTCCGAGCACGTGTTGATAGGATTGAGGAGTTCCTCGAAGTACTCCCCCCACCGACTCACAACGTCCCTAGTTGAGGTCAGCAAAGCCCCGTCCCCACTGTAAACAGTGTTGACTGTGAGCCGCTTCCCCGCTGAGACGCCGGATGGTGGACCAGAATCTCTTCGAGGCCGTCCGGAAATCGTTCTCCATGGTCTCACCGAACTCCTCCCAGGCCCGAGTTTTTGCCTCAGCAACCGCTGAAGCCGCGGCCCGTCTGGCCTGTCGGTACCTATCAGCTGCTTCCAGGGTCCCACTGGCCAAAAAGGCCCGATAGGACTCCTTCTTCAGCTTGACGGCTTCCCTCACCACTGGTGTCCACCAGCAGGTTCGAGGGTTGCCGCCACGACAGGCACCGACCACCTTACGGCCACAACTCCGATCAGCTGCCTCGGCAATGGAGTCACGGAACATGGCCCATTCAGACTCAATGTCCCCCACCTCCCCCGGGATATGGTTGAAGCTCTGCCGGAGGTGGGAGTTAAAGCTCCTCCTAACGGGGGATTCTGACAAACGCTCCCAGCAGACCCTCACAATACGTTTGGGCCTGCCAGGTCTGATCGGCATCCTCCCCCACCAGCGGAGCCAACTCACCACCAGGTGGTGATCAGTTGACAACTCCGCCCCTCTCTTCACCCGAGTGTCCAGGACATACGGCCGCAAGTCAGATGATAAAACCACAAAGTCGATCATCGAACTGCGGCCAAGGGTGTCCTGGTGCCAAGTGCACATATGGACACCCTTATGCCTGAACATGGTGTTCGTTATGGACAGTCCATGACTGGCACAGAAGTCCAACAACATAACACCACTCTGGTTCAGATCGGGGGGGCCGTTCCTCCCAATCACACCCCTCCAGGTCTCACTGTCATTACCCACGTGAGCATTGAAGTCCCCCAGCAGAACGAGGGAGTCTCCGGTAGGAGCATTCTCCAGTGCCTCCCCCAGAGACTCCAAAAAAGGTGGGTACTCTGAACTGCTGTTTGGCGCATAGGCACAAACAACAGTCAGGACTCGTCCCCCCACCCGAAGGCGGAGGGAGGCTACCCTCTCGTTCACTGAGGTAAACCCCAATGTACTGGCACACAGCCGGGGGGCAATAAGTATGCCCACACCTGCTCTGCGCCTCTCACCACGGGCAACTCCAGAGTGGAAGAGAGTCCAACCCCTCTCAAGAGGACTGGTTCCAGAGCCCAAGCCGTGCGTCGAGGTGAGTCCGACTATATCTAGCCGGAACCGCTCAGCCTCGCGCACCAGCTCCTTCCCCAACAGAGAGGTGACGTTCCACGTCCCAAGAGCTAGCTTCAGTAGCCGAGGGTCAGACCGCCAAGGCCTCCACCTTCGGCCGCTACCCAGCTCACATCGCACCCGACCCCCTTGGCCCCTCCCACGGGTGGTGAGCCCGTCGGAAGGGGGACCCACGTCATCATTTCGGGCTATGCCCGACCGAGCCCCATGGGCACAGACCCGGCCACCAGGCGCCCGCTGCCGGGCCCCACCCCCGGGCCTGGCTCCGGGGGGAGGCCCCGGTGTCCCATATCCGGGCAAGGGATCACGAGGTCCAAATTTTTTGTTCATCATAAGGAGTCTTTTGAGCTGTTCTTTGGTCTCTCCCCACAGCTCGGGACCATAGGTGAGGATGGGAACGTAGACTGACCAGTAAGTAGAGAGCTTCACCTTCTGGCTCAGCTCCTTCTTCACCACGACGGGTCGGTGCAGAGCAACACTGCAGACGCTGCACCGATCCGCCGTCAATCTCACGCTCCATTCGTCCCTCACTGTGAACAAGACCCAGAGATACTTGAACTCAGATACTTGGAATCTGTTCATCTGGATGAATCTGTTCATCAGCAGGAATCTGTTCATCAGGAGGAATCTGTTCATCTGGATGAATCTGTTCATCAGCAGGAATCTGTTCATCAGCAGGAATCAGTTCATCTGGAGGAATCTGTTCATCAGGAGGAATCTGTTTATCTGGAGGAATCTGTTTATCTGGAGGAATCTGTTCATCAGGAGGAATCTGTTTATCAGCAGGAATCTGTTCATCTGGAGGAATCTGTTTATCAGCAGGAATCTGTTCATCTGGAGGAATCTGTTCATCAGGAGGAATCTGTTCATCTGGAGGAATCTGTTCATCAGGAGGAATCTGTTCATCAGCAGGAATCTGTTCATCTGGAGGAATCTGTTTATCAGCAGGAATCTGTTCATCTGGAGGAATCTGTTCATCTGGAGGAATCTGTTCATCTGGAGGAATCTGTTCATCAGCAGGAATCAGTTCATCTGGAGGAATCTGTTCATCAGCAGGAATCAGTTCATCTGGAGGAATCTGTTCATCAGGAGGAATCTGTTTATCAGCAGGAATCTGTTCATCTGGAGGAATCTGTTCATCAGGAGGAATCTGTTCATCAGCAGGAATCAGTTCATCTGGAGGAATCTGTTCATCTGGAGGAATCTGTTCATCTGGAGGAATCTGTTCATCAGGAGGAATCTGTTCATCAGCAGGAATCTGTTCATCTGGAGGAATCTGTTCATCAGGAGGAATCTGTTCATCAGGAGGAATCTGTTCATCTGGAGGAATCTGTTCATCTGGAGGAATCTGTTTATCAGCAGGAATCTGTTCATCTGGAGGAATCTGTTCATCTGGAGGAATCTGTTTATCAGCAGGAATCAGTTCATCTGGAGGAATCTGTTCATCAGGAGGAATCAGTTTATCAGCAGGAATCTGTTAATCTGGAGGAATCTGTTCATCAGGAGGAATCTGTTCATCTGGAGGAATCTGTTTATCAGCAGGAATCTGTTCATCTGGAGGAATCTGTTCATCTGGAGGAATCTGTTTATCTGGAGGAATCTGTTCATCTGGAGGAATCTGTTCATCAGCAGGAATCTGTTTATCAGGAGGAATCTGTTTATCAGCAGGAATCTGTTCATCTGGAGGAATCTGTTCATCTGGAAGAATCTGTTTATCAGGAGGAATCTGTTTATCAGGAGGAATCTGTTTATCTGGAGGAATCTGTTCATCTGGAGGAATCTGTTTATCAGCAGGAATCTGTTCATCTGGAGGAATCTGTTCATCTGGAGGAATCTGTTTATCAGGAGGAATCTGTTCATCTGGAGGAATCTGTTCATCTGGAGGAATCTGTTCATCAGGAGGAATCTGTTTATCAGCAGGAATCTGTTCATCTGGAGGAATCTGTTTATCAGGAGGAATCTGTTCATCTGGAGGAATCTGTTCATCTGGAGGAATCTGTTTATCAGCAGGAATCTGTTCATCTGGAGGAATCTGTTCATCTGGAGGAATCTGTTCATCTGGAGGAATCTGTTCATCTGGAGGAATCTGTTCATCAGTTTTTCATCTGAATGAATAAAATTAAATGAAATCACGTGATCCTCCATCTGATGTATTTACACTCTGTCACGGATGCTCGCTCCACCCCCCTCTCTCTCTCTTAATTGGTTGTCAAGGAAACCGAAATGGAAAAGAGAGAGCCAGGCAGAGAGGGAGCGCGTTCCCGCCCTCTCCCGCACTGCTGCCGCCACCCGCACGCGCACCGGGGAGAACTCGGAAACCAACCGAGTGGGTCGACCGCTTGATCAGTCCTGAAGCAGCTGCCTCGGGTCTGCTGTCGGTCCAGACCTTCGGTGTGTGTGGGTTCGGACCAGTCTGTTGCGCCCACGCGTGTGTGTGCGTGCGCGCGGGTGTGTGCGTGAACCGGTTTCTTCTGCTGCTGTGGACCGGGGAGCCGCTCCGTCCCCGCACCAACGTCTCTTTAATGACCGGATTTGTGTTTTGCTGCGCGATGTACATGGACAGAAGCAGCCTGACCAGGGGTGAGTCCGCAGCCACATCTGCACTGCGCGCGCACACACTGCACATACCTGCTGACAGCCGCTGCATGGGCGTGCGCATACACACAGCAGCGCGCACGGCTGCAGCGCTCTCAGACCTATTTTCATCTTTCATATGGAGAAATAAAAAGAATCGTCAGAATGATCCTGTTTGAGGGGGGCTGGGGTGACATTCGCGTCCTCACAGAGGCTGTCGTGCACGCGCACACACTGACCGACATCTCGCCGCAGTGAATGTAGGCTAGTATGGCTGCAGGATGCTGCGGCTGCCAGATGTGGGGCTGATCTCAGGTCGGCTGGAAGCGCGAGCTGCAGTCACGCGACCCCTCTGCTGCCCACATGAGGCTGTTAATGATCCGACCGATGTCAGCGGATCGATACCCGCTGTCTGTTTTATTCCGTCATCCATGACACGGATCACACAGAAGGCAGCCAATCAAGAGGCCCGGATACAGCCAGACCGTGCGTGTTTGTGCGCGCGTGTCATTTTATCGATGGACTCCTGATCCGTCGATGTTAAATGTGTTCTGTATGGATACACCCCCCCATGCACAGGTGCAGCATATCATATCTTGGTGCTGAATTGATGAACGGGGAACATGCAGAACCTGCTAAGTTATCAGAACCTCCTACACATACCAGAACCAGGACCAGTTTAAGTTTTGGACCATGTGAGGTTCTGGTTTGAACCAGCAGCGGTCCTCACAAAGATAGAAGAGTGAAGCTGTGTGTGGACGGTTTTCTTGATGCATGAAAAAATCCGGTTCAGTTCAGTTCTGGTCCGAGCCGGAGAGATGGTTTCAGCAGTTGGTTCTGACACATCAGTGGACCTACAGGTGGTCAGTATTCAGAAATCAGATCAGTTTCTGTTTGAATGGAAGTTATCTGCAGGAGCAAAGGGTTATTTTTGTGTTTGTCGGTCCTGGACCCCCCCCCCCCCCCCCCCCCCCAACATACAGACCCACCTGTCTGAACTGCTATTCTACCACACACCTCACCGACCTGTAATCCAGCCAGAATACATACCAGCCTAACTACCTACAAACCAGCCTAACTACCTACAAACCAGCCTTACTAATTATAAACCAGCCTAACTACCTACAAACCAGCCTAACTACCTACAAACCAGCCTTACTAATTATAAACCAGCCTAACTACCTACAAACCAGCCTAACTACCTACAAACCAGCCTGACTAATTATAAACCACCTTTACTAATTATAAACCAGCCTTACTAATTATAAACCATCCTAACTACTTATAAACCAGCCTACCTACAAACCAGCCTTACTAATTATAAACCAGCCTAACTACCTACAAACCAGCCTAATTACTTTTAAACCAGCCTAACTACCTACAAACCAGCCTAACTACTTACAAACCAACCTGACTACCGAGAAATAAGCCTAACGACAAACCAGCCTAACCACCTACAAACCAGCCTTACTAATTATAAACCAGCCTAACTACCTACAAACCAGCCTTACTAATTATAAACAAGCCTAACTACTTGTAAATCATCCTAACCACCTACAAACCAGCCTAACTACCTACAAACCAGCCTTACTAATTATAAACCAGCCTAACTACCTACAAACCAGCCTAACTACCTACAAACCAGCCTGACTAATTATAAACCAGCTTTACTAATTATAAACCAGCCTTACTAATTATAAACCATCCTAACTACTTATAAACCAGCCTACCTACAAACCAGCCTTACTAATTATAAACCAGCCTAACTACCTACAAACCAGCCTAATTACTTTTAAACCAGCCTAACTACCTACAAACCAGCCTAACTACTTACAAACCAACCTGACTACCGAGAAATAAGCCTAACGACAAACCAGCCTAACCACCTACAAACCAGCCTTACTAATTATAAACCAGCCTAACCACCTACAAACCAGCCTAACCACCTACAAACCAGCCTTACTAATTATAAACCAGCCTAACTACCTACAAACCAGCCTAACTACCTACAAACCAGCCTTACTAATTATAAACCAGCCTAACTACCTATAAACCAGCCTAACTACCTACAAACCAGCCTAACTACCTACAAACCAGCCTTACTAATTATAAACCAGTCTAACTACCTATAAATCATCCTAACCACCTACAAACCAGCCTTACTAATTATAAACCAGCCTAACTACCTACAAACCAGCTTAACTACCTACAAACCAGCCTTACTAATTATAAACCAGTCTAACTACCTATAAACCAGCCTAACTACCTACAAACCAGCCTTACTAATTATAAACAAGCCTAACTACCTACAAACCAGCCTTACTAATTATAAACCAGCCTAACTACCTACAAACCAGCCTTACTAATTATAAACCAGCCTAACCACCTATAAACCAGCCTAACTACCTATAAACCAGCCTAACCACCTATAAACCAGCCTAACCACCTATAAACCAGCCTAACTACCTATAAACCAGCCTAACTACCTATAAACCAGCCTAACTACCTGTAGAAGCTCCCACTGTAAAAGAAAAACATCATCATGGTTCCAAACAGGAACCTCTGCAGGTGCTGTGGTGGTTTTGAGGATTGTGGGTAATGTAGTTTTTATTCCATTCTGTGAAGCAGAAGATTCCCTGGAGATTTAGCCTGCTGATGCTTTCCCAATACATCCCAACACGTGCACGTTGGCACGTGCACACACCCACTTACTGACATTGACTTGTTTCCTGTTTTCTGTCAGGCGTAACATTACAGAGCTCTAATAAGGACAAACTTCAGACTCCTGAGAAGCTGGTGGAGAAGTTATCTGACCACGTTAGATGAAAACCTGAACCACCCTGCTGTGTTCTGGAAGCTAGTTACATCCTCCTCAGGCTCCATTTTGTCCTCCAGTCTTCCTGAGCTTCGAAACATGAATCAAACTGTAGTCCAGGGCAGCACCAATATTATTCATAGTTGTAAAAGTCATTTTGCCTCCACAGGTTCAGAGTTTGGTTTCAGTAAAACAAGACAAGAACTCGTTCTGCTTGGCTGTTCAGTTTATCCTCATATTTCTGTCTCTCAGGATCATAAAGCAGGTGGTGTGGTGATCAGCTCTGTCTCCTCCTAGCAGGACGGTTCTGGTTCTGATCTCAGCTGGTTCTTTCTGTTTGCATGTTGTTTTCTTTTCCTCGTCATCACCATCTGGTCGACCCGTTGAAATCCCCGCGCTCTCCGACCAGTGACTCTCTGAGGGAAACTTTCACCCTTTGAACAAAAAAATCTTCTCTTGTTAAATATTTTGATTTATTTTCACCAGAACATCATCCATATAAACACTTCCTGATAGCCGCATGAGCTAACGGAGTCACTGTTAGCCGCATGAGCTAACGGAGTCACTGTTAGCCGCATGAGCTAACGGCGTCACTGATAGCCGCATGAGCTAACAGCGTCACTGTTAGCTGCATGAGCTAACGGCGTCACTGATAGCCGCATGAGCTAACGGCGTCACTGATAGCCGCATGAGCTGACGGCGTCACTGATAGCCGCATGAGCTGACGGCGTCACTGATAGCCGCATGAGCTAACGGCGTCACCGATAGCCGCATCAGCTAACGGCGTCACTGTTAGCCGCATGAGTTAACGGCGTCACTGATAGCTGCATCAGCTAACGGCGTCACTGTTAGCCGCATGAGCTGACGGCGTCATTGATAGCCGCATGAGCTGACGGCGTCACTGTTAGCCGCATGAGCTGACGGCGTCACTGATAGCCGCATGAGCTGACGGCGTCACTGATAGCCGCATGAGCTGACGGCGTCACTGATAGCCGCATGAGCTAACGGCATCACCGATAGCTGCATCAGCTAACGGCGTCACTGATAGCCGCATGAGTTAACGGAGTCACTGTTAGCTGCATCAGCTAACGGCGTCACTGATAGCCGCATGAGTTAACGGAGTCACTGTTAGCTGCATGAGCTAACGGCGTCACTGATAGCCGCATGAGCTAACGGCGTCACTGATAGCCGCATGAGCTGACGGCGTCACTGATAGCCGCATGAGCTGACGGCGTCACTGATAGCCGCATGAGCTAACGGCGTCACCGATAGCCGCATCAGCTAACGGCGTCACTGTTAGCCGCATGAGTTAACGGCGTCACCGATAGCCGCATCAGCTAACGGCGTCACTGTTAGCCGCATGAGTTAACGGCGTCACTGATAGCCGCATGAGCTGACGGCGTCACTGATAGCCGCATGAGCTGACGGCGTCACTGATAGCCGCATGAGCTAACGGCGTCACTGATAGCCGCATGAGCTAACGGAGTCACTGTTAGCCGCATGAGCTAACGGAGTCACTGTTAGCCGCATGAGCTAACGGCGTCACTGATAGCCGCATGAGCTAACAGCGTCACTGTTAGCTGCATGAGCTAACGGCGTCACTGATAGCCGCATGAGCTAACGGCGTCACTGATAGCCGCATGAGCTGACGGCGTCACTGATAGCCGCATGAGCTGACGGCGTCACTGATAGCCGCATGAGCTAACGGCGTCACCGATAGCCGCATCAGCTAACGGCGTCACTGTTAGCCGCATGAGTTAACGGCGTCACTGATAGCTGCATCAGCTAACGGCGTCACTGTTAGCCGCATGAGCTGACGGCGTCATTGATAGCCGCATGAGCTGACGGCGTCACTGTTAGCCGCATGAGCTGACGGCGTCACTGATAGCCGCATGAGCTGACGGCGTCACTGATAGCCGCATGAGCTGACGGCGTCACTGATAGCCGCATGAGCTAACGGCATCACCGATAGCTGCATCAGCTAACGGCGTCACTGATAGCCGCATGAGTTAACGGAGTCACTGTTAGCTGCATCAGCTAACGGCGTCACTGATAGCCGCATGAGTTAACGGAGTCACTGTTAGCTGCATGAGCTAACGGCGTCACTGATAGCCGCATGAGCTAACGGCGTCACTGATAGCCGCATGAGCTGACGGCGTCACTGATAGCCGCATGAGCTGACGGCGTCACTGATAGCCGCATGAGCTAACGGCGTCACCGATAGCCGCATCAGCTAACGGCGTCACTGTTAGCCGCATGAGTTAACGGCGTCACTGATAGCTGCATCAGCTAACGGCGTCACTGTTAGCCGCATGAGCTGACGGCGTCATTGATAGCCGCATGAGCTGACGGCGTCACTGTTAGCCGCATGAGCTGACGGCGTCACTGATAGCCGCATGAGCTGACGGCGTCACTGATAGCCGCATGAGCTAACGGCGTCACCGATAGCTGCATCAGCTAACGGCGTCACTGATAGCCGCATGAGTTAACGGAGTCACTGTTAGCTGCATCAGCTAACGGCGTCACTGATAGCCCCATGAGCTAACGGCGTCACTGTTAGCCGCATGAGCTAACGGCATCACTGTTAGCCGCATGAGCTAACGGCGTCACTGTTAGCCGCATGAGCTAACGGCGTCACTGATAGCCGCATGAGCTAACGGCGTCACTGTTAGCCGCATGAGTTAACGGCGTCACTGTTAGCTGCATTTTGTTTCATTCATCAGTTTACTGGATTATTTTGAACATGAAGACAGCTTAATTCAGATAAAACATGTCTGTTATCTGATGTTAATTCATTCAGGGTGGGGGGGCTTCAGGGGTTAAAAAGCTCACTGAGCTCCTGAAAAAGGAGTGTGAGGGTGAGGCCTCTCTGACCTGTCTCCTCCTCCCTTTTAGGCCCCTCCTCCTCCTCCAGTCCCAGCTTGCTGACGAAGAGCCTGTCTCTGGAGCCGTCCTGCTCGCCGTGTGGCCACCATGTCGCTCTGGATGCCGACACTCCTCAGCAGCCGAGCTCTGACCCGGGGCCCAGCTCGTCAGGCGCCACCTCCCTGGAGGAAGAGGCGGAGCTGGCAGAGCTGGCGGAGCGCAGTGGCTCTGTGAATGAGCTGCTGGTGAAGGACCCAGGGCCGCTGGAGCTGCCGCCCGCCACGGTGACGGCGCCGAGCAGGAGCAGGCCGCCGCTGCCGGGGCCCAAACCTCAGGGTGAGCTTTCATCTTTTACATTTTCTGCTTAATGCCGTCATGATGAGCTTAACCTCTGACCCCACCTCCACAGTGCCCCCGAAGCCCCCCCACCTCCAGCAAACAGCAGCACAGAGATCACGCCTCCGGGTTCGAGACAAGCCCATCCCTCCTCCGCCCCCCTGCAGACCCCTCCCAACTGATCCCCGGGGGGGCCGGACCCCGCCCATTCATGCAGATGGCACCGCGTCCCCCACCTGCGTCCTGTCACTCATAGAGAAGTTTGAGCGGTGAGATCTGATTGGCCTGCGGAGTGATGATGTCATCGTTTTGGTTTGTTGTTTATCGTGTTCTTTTTGCTGACAGGGAGCAGATCATCGTGGTTCCTGACATCACTGGGGGGGCTCTGTGTCCCCGCCCGCTGGACCCCTCCTCCTCCCAACCTTCATCACCACCGTCCTCATCACCCACCCCTCCCCTACCTGAGGAGGAGCCACCCAACGAGCTCGCCGGTCATGATGACATCACACAGAGGGAGGAGGCGGGGGAGGGTGAGCTGCAGGATGATGATGATGAAGAGCTGGTGGCAGCGTGCCGGGACAACTTCCATCAGAAGCGTTTGTCCATGGAGTCAGGTTACAGCGCCTCTGAGAAACACCTGGAAGATGATGCGGTTGTCGTGGAAACGCAGGACCAACAGCCACCTCCTCCGCTGCTGCTCGACCAATCAGAGCTGCCCTCTGAGCGTTTGTCCCTCCCCTCCTCGCAGACGGACGGGAAGCTGGCCAACCGAGACAGCGGCATCGACAGCATCAGCTCCCCGTCGCACAGTGAGGAGCTCTGCTTCGCCAGCGTGGACGATGTGGGTGTGGCTTATCCATGCAGCCCCGCCCTCCTACCCCGCCTCTCCAGCTCATCCTCCTATGCTGGGGAGGGAGGCGAGGGGGATGAGGGGGACATGAAGGGAGGAGCCAGGAGGAGAAGGGAGTTCTCTGAGGAGGGAGACAGCGACCTGGAGGAGGAGACAGAGCTAACTCTGGTGCTGACGCCCCCAAAGACGGACAGACAGGACTCTGCTGAGGTGAGACGTTAAACTCTGATGGCGCCAAATCACCCCCGCCATGTTTCACCGTGAGTTAGACGAAGGTTCAGTGTTCCAGGTGTGGATCCAGGTGT
Source organism: Leuresthes tenuis (assembly GCF_036924035.1). Classification (NCBI taxonomy): domain Eukaryota; kingdom Metazoa; phylum Chordata; class Actinopteri; order Atheriniformes; family Atherinopsidae; genus Leuresthes; species Leuresthes tenuis. Next base: position 379,809 of record NW_027325370.1, read on the forward strand.
GGTTCAGGTGTCCTTGGTATGTTCTAGGTGTGGTTCAGGGGTTCCAGGTGTGGTTCAGGTGTCCCAGATGTGTTCTAGGTGTGGTTCAGGTGTTCCAGGTATGTTCCACATGTGATTTAGGTGTCCCAGGTGTGTTCTAGGTGTGGTTCAGGTGTTCCAGGTGTGTTCCACATGTGATTTAGGTGTCCCAGGTATTTTCTAGGTGTGGTTCAGGTGTCCTTGGTATGTTCTAGGTGTGGTTCAGGTGTTCCAGGTGTGTTCCAGGTGTGGATCCAGGTGACCTGGGTGTTCCACATGTGATTTTGGTGTCCCAGGTGTGTTCTAGGTGTGGTTCAGGTGTTCCAGGTGTGTTCTAGGTGTGGTTCAGGTGTTCCAGGTGTGTTCCACATGTGATTTAGGTGTCCCAGGTGTGTTCTAGGTGTGGTTCAGGTGTTCCAGGTGTGTTCCAGGTGTGGATCCAGGTGACCTGGGTGTTCCACATGTGATTTTGGTGTCCCAGGTGTGTTCTAGGTGTGGTTCAGGTGTTCCAGGTGTGTTCTAGGTGTGGTTCAGGTGTTCCAGGTATGTTCCACATGTGATTTAGGTGTTCCAGGTATGTTTTAGGTGTGGTTCAGGTGTCCTTGGTATGTTCTAGGTGTGGTTCAGGTGTCCCAGATGTGTTCTAGGTGTGGTTCAGGTGTTCCAGGTGTGTTCCACATGTGATTTAGGTGTCCCAGGTGTGTTCTAGGTGTGGTTCAGGTGTCCTTGGTATGTTCTAGGTGTGGTTCAGGTGTCCCAGATGTGTTCTAGGTGTGGTTCAGGTGTTCCAGGTGTGTTCCACATGTGATTTAGGTGTCCCAGGTGTGTTCTAGGTGTGGTTCAGGTGTCCTTGGTATGTTCTAGGTGTGGTTCAGGTGTCCCAGGTGTGTTCCACATGTGATTTAGGTGTCCCAGGTGTGTTCTAGGTGTGGTTCAGGTGTCCTAGGTGTGTTCCAGGTGTGGTTCAAGTGTCCCAGGTGTGGTTCAGGTGTCCTTGGTATGTTCTAGGTGTGGTTCAGGTGTTCCAGGTGTGTTCCACATGTGATTTAGGTGTCCCAGGTGTGATTTAGGTGTGGTTCAGGTGTCCTTGGTATGTTCTAGGTGTGGTTCAGGTGTTCCAGGTATGTTTTAGGTGTGGTTCAGGTGTCCTTGGTATGTTCTAGGTGTGGTTCAGGTGTCCCAGGTGTGTTCCACATGTGATTTAGGTGTTCCACATGTGTTCTAGGTGTCCCAGGTGTGATTTAGGTGTGGTTCAGGTGTTTAAATCCAAAGAAGAGTTTTGATTCTTTTTGGGTTTTCAGACTCACTAAACTCCGCCTCCATCCAGCCTCACCTGGCCTCACCTGGTGCAGGTGGACAGTAGCTGCACGGTTCAGTTAAGCTCAGACCCGACAGAACTAAAGGTCAGCCTGATCCATCTGCTCCACAGCCTGCAGTGTCCGGCTGATGGTTTAATTCTGAGGTCTTCTTCATTCTCTGCTGAGATCAGCTGGTTCTGGGTTCATGTGGTGTAGCTACACTAAATATGCTGTTAGATATGTTAAAAACAGCCAGATGTTGCTTCGATGTTCATGTCCATGACGGGTTTACACTCATCATCTGCCTCTGTGTCCAGCTGTCTGTCCACCAGAGAGTCTTCAACATCGCAAACGAGCTGCTTCACACGGAGATCGCCTACGTGTCGAAGCTGCACCTGCTGGACCAGGTGAGTCCTGCAGGGTCCCACTATGGGGCCTTATTCTGTCAGCCAATAGAAAGCAGTTTTTCTTCTGATGGGTGTGAAGCTGAAATCCTCTGCTCCTGTAGGTTTTCTGTGCCAGACTCCTGGAGGAGGCTCGGTCCCGCTCCTCCTTCCCCTGCGACATGGTTCAGGGAATCTTCTCCAACATCTGTTCCATCTACTGTTTCCATCAGCAGTTCCTGCTGCCGGCGCTGCAGAAACGCATGGAGGAGTGGTGAGAATCCGCCTGCTCTGCACCTCCTCCTCCTCCTGCTGCTTTGACGTCACGCCTCTGTTTTGCTTGCAGGGACTCGAACCCACGGATTGGCGACATCCTGCAGAAGCTGGCTCCCTTCCTGAAGATGTACGGAGAATACGTGAAGAACTTTGACCGCGCCATGGAGCTGGTGAACACCTGGATGGAGAGATCAGCTCAGTTCAAGGCCATCGTCCAGGAGATCCAGGTGCTTGGAGGGTCCGGGCTGTTTGTGTCACCAGCCGGTGGGCCATCAGTGTGTTCATGTTGTGCTGTGTTTGTGCAGAGGGAGGAGCGCTGCGGGAACCTCACCCTGCAGCACCACATGCTGGAGCCGGTTCAGAGGATTCCTCGCTACGAGCTGCTGCTCAAAGATTATCTGCACCGGCTGCCAGAGGACGCGCCGGACTGCAGAGACGCCCAAAGTACGAAAACAAGCACAAAACTGCAAGCTTTAGTCTGTAAGAGCCGTTCCAGCGCAGGCTGGAACCACATGTGACTTATTCAGGGTGCGCTGCTTCCTGCCTCACAGAGCAGGAAGTTCAGGAGAAACGCTGAACACGTGTCTGATTGTCATGGCGTCTGCCCCTCTGCAGAGTCTCTGGAGCTGATCGCCACGGCAGCAGAACACTCCAACGCCGCCATCAGGAAGATGGTAAGACGCCCTCACAGACAGCTGGCCACAGGTCAGGGGACAGGTGAGGGGACAGGTCAGCTGACTGGTCAGGGGACAGGTCAGGCCACAGGTCAGGTGACAGGTCAGGCCACAGGTCAGGGGACAGGTCAGGTGACAGGTCAGGGGACAGGTCAGGCCACAGGTCAGGTGACAGGTCAGGCCACAGGTCAGGGGACAGGTCAGGTGACAGGTCAGGGGACAGGTCAGGGGACAGGTCAGGGGATAGGTCAGGGGACAGGTCAGGTGACAGGTCAGGTGACAGGTCAGGTGACAGGTCAGGGGACAGGTCAGGTGACAGGTCAGGCCACAGGTCAGGGGACAGGTCAGGTGACAGGTCAGGGGACAGGTCAGGGGACAGGTCAGGGGATAGGTCAGGTGACAGGTCAGCTGACAGGTCAGGGGACAGGTCAGGGGACAGGTCAGGTGACAGGTCAGGGGACAGGTCAGGTGACAGGTCAGGCCACAGGTCAGGGGACAGGTCAGGTGACAGGTCAGGGGACAGGTCAGGGGACAGGTCAGGGGACAGGTCAGGGGATAGGTCAGGTCAGGGGACAGGTCAGCTGACAGGTCAGGGGACAGGTCAGGTGACAGGTCAGGGGACAGGTCAGGTGACAGGTCAGGTGACAGGTCAGGGGACAGGTCAGGGGTCAGGTCCGGTGACAGGTCAGGCCACAGGTCAGGGGACAGGTCAGGTGACAGGTCAGGGGACAGGTCAGGGGACAGGTCAGGGGATAGGTCAGGTCAGGGGACAGGTCAGCTGACAGGTCAGGGGACAGGTCAGGGGACAGGTCAGGTGACAGGTCAGGGGACAGGTCAGGTGACAGGTCAGGGGACAGGTCAGGTCAGGGGACAGGTCAGGGGACAGGTCAGGGGATAGGTCAGGTCAGGGGACAGGTCAGCTGACAGGTCAGGGGACAGGTCAGGGGACAGGTCAGGTGACAGGTCAGGGGACAGGTCAGGTGACAGGTCAGGGGACAGGTCAGCTGACAGGTCAGGGGACAGGTCAGGCGACAGGTCAGGGGACAGGTCAGGGGACAGGTCAGGCGACAGGTCAGGGGACAGGTCAGGGGACAGGTCAGGGGACAGGTCAGGGGATAGGTCAGGTCAGGGGACAGGTCAGCTGACAGGTCAGGGGACAGGTCAGGCGACAGGTCAGGCGACAGGTCAGGGGACAGGTCAGGGGACAGGTCAGGCGACAGGTCAGGGGACAGGTCAGGGGACAGGTCAGCTGACTGGTCAGGGGACAGGTCAGGTCAGGGGACAGGTCAGGCGACAGGTCAGGCGACAGGTCAGGGGATAGGTCAGGTCAGGGGACAGGTCAGGTGACAGGTCAGGGGACAGGTCAGGGGACAGGTCAGGGGACAGGTCAGCTGACTGGTCAGGGGACAGGTCAGGGGACAGGTCAGGGGACAGGTCAGGGGTCAGGTCAGGGGACAGGTCAGGGGACAGGTCAGGTCAGGTGACAGGTCAGGGGACAGGTCAGGGGACAGGTCAGGTCAGGTGACAGGTCAGGGGACAGGTCAGGTCAGGGGACAGGTCAGGTCAGGTGACAGGTCAGGGGACAGGTCAGGGGTCAGGTCAGGGGACAGGTCAGGGGACAGGTCAGGGGACAGGTCAGGTCAGGTGACAGGTCAGGGGACAGGTCAGGGGACAGGTCAGGTCAGGTGACAGGTCAGGGGACAGGTCAGGCGACAGGTTAGATAACAGGTTTTTCTTTGTTTCTTAAGAAATTCACATCAATCTTCTGAACATGTTGGTCACATGATCAATCAGCTGTTTAAAAATGAGAGAATCCCAACAGTTACAGACCTCCCTCCATGTTTCTCTGGTTCTGTTGGCATCTCCTCCTCCATGTTTCTCTGGTTCTGTTGGCATCTCCTCCTTCCATGTTTCTCTGGTTCTGTTGGCATCTCCTCCCTCCATGTTTCTCTGGTTCTGTTGGCATCTCCTCCCTCCATGTTTCTCTGGTTCTGTTGGCATCTCCTCCCTCCATGTTTCTCTGGTTCTGTTGGCATCTCCTCCTTCCATGTTTCTCTGGTTCTGTTGGCATCTCCTCCTCCATGTTTCTCTGGTTCTGTTGGCATCTCCTCCTCCATGTTTCTCTGGTTCTGTTGGCATCTCCTCCTCCATGTTTCTCTGGTTCTGTTGGCATCTCCTTCCTCCATGTTTCCCACCGAGCTGTGCACACACATGAGATACCTCAGTGGAAGTATTTCTGTTGCTAGCATCCACTGAAAAACCATGGTTCAGTGAGTGATTTCTACATGTATGTATGAGTGAACACATCTAATTCACCTCCCAGAAAAGTCTTGATGTTCCCCCAAAGGATGGAGTCTGGGAGGACAAAAAGGTTCCTGAAGGCCCGATCTCATTCAGATCTTCCCACTGAGACCAAACATCAGCTCGGACCTAATAACCTGAGAACGTCTTAATGATGTCCAGAGTCCATCCTGATCAGCCCTGAGCTCCTCATCCAGCCTTGGAGATGAGTCCAGTCCTCATGCAGAGGAAACTAATGTCATGTTTCTATTTGGGATTTGCTTTTGGTCACAATCTAAAGCTGCTGAGTTCAAACAGAATGAAAAAAGCAACCAAAAAAAAACATTTGGCTTTTTTGTATTTGTTCAGACCAAACTTGACAGGGAGCATCCCAACACTATCAAGACAAAGTTATTCATGGTCTCCAAGTTGTTGTGATGGTCTCAGAGAGAAAGGTAGATGAGTTTCAGTCTGGGGGAGCAAAGTGGATCCTCTGCTTCAGAGAACATGCAGAGCGCTGCAGCACACATCGACCTGTTCGTGTCGAGCTGGTTTCTTCTGAACCGAAAAGCATTTAACAGCAGCTGGAAGCAGCTGTTCACTGAGGGATTCTTCCTGTTTCTCTCTCCAGGAGAGGATGAGAAAGCTGCTGAAGGTGTACGAGTTGTTGGGAGGAGAGGAAGACATCGTTAACCCGACGAATGAGCTCATCAAGGAAGGTCACATCCTGAAACTGTCCAACAAGAACGGCACCACGCAGGACAGATACCTCATACTGGTACCACACTCTGCTTCACTCTGGGCTGTTTGACTGATTTAATGCAGCATCTTTAACACGCTTCCTGTCTTTGCAGTTCAACGACAGGTTGTTGTACTGCGTCCCGAAGCTGCGTCTGATTGGGCAGAAGTACGGCGTCCGGGCTCGCATTGATGTGGATGGCATGGAGGTGAGATATTCTCTGAGTTTGTGCCGATATGGCAGCACCCTCTGGTGGAGGGAGGCTGTTACTACATCCAAATGTTTCTGTAGGGTTCAGGAGGTTTTTATATCTGCATGTTCATGAGTTTCCTGTAGAAACAGAAGCTGCATTGGCTGCATTCTGCCAAAAAGCTCAAGTTTCCCTGGTTGGTCTGATAGTAAGTGACCAAACTTGGTAAAATTAACGTGTTCAGTTTCCAGTAAAACATGAATATGGCGCATCCAGCACTTAGGATGAGTCGTGAACTCGTGAATTCAGTGAAACAGTTGGATTTAAAATGGAAGGCAGAGGCTGATCAGGAGCTGACTCCAGTTTCACTTCACCTTAAAAAAACATCACATTTCAGATTTATTTGAGCTCAGTGTTTCCCACCTGCCCGCCGCATCTTCACTGCATCCTGAACTTTGCTGATGGACCCTAACCCTGATGGACCATAACCCTCCCCTGATGTACCCTATCCCTAATGGACCCTAACCCTACCCTGATGGACCCTATCCCTAATGGACCCTAACCCTACCCTAATGGACCATAACCCTACCCTGATGGACCCTATCCCTAATGGACCCTAACCCTACCCTAATGGACCCTAACCCTACCCTGATTTACCCTATCCCTAATGGACCCTAACCCTAATGGACCCTAACCCTCTCCTGATGTACCCTAACCCTAATGGACCCTAACCCTACCCTGATGGACCCTAACCCTAATGGACCCTAACCCTACCCTGATGGACCCTAACCCTAATGGACCCTAACCCTAATGGACCCATACCCTCCCCTGATGTACCCTAACCCTAATGTACCCTAACCCTACCCTGATGGACCCTAACCCTAATGGACCCTAATCCTAATGGACCCTAACCCTAATTGACCCTAACCCTATTGGACCCTAACCCTGATGGACCCTAATCCTAATGGACCCTAACCCTGATGGCCCCTAACCCTATTGGACCCTAACCCTATTGGACCCTAACCCTGATGGCCCCTAACCTTAATGGACCCTAACCCTGATGGCCCCTAACCTTAATGGACCCTAACCCTGATGGCCCCTAACCCTATTGGACCCTAACCCTATTGGACCCTAACCCTAATGGACCCTAACCCTGATGGACCCTAACCCTATTGAACCCTAACCCTACCCTGATGGACCCTAACCCTGATGGCCCCTAACCCTAATGGACCCTAACCCTATTGGACCCTAACCCTATTGGACCCTAACCCTATTGGCCCCTAACCCTATTGGACCCTAACCCTGATGGCCCCTAACCCTAATGGACCCTAACCCTATTGGACCCTAACCCTATTGGACCCTAACCCTAATGGCCCCTAACCCTATTGTACCCTAACCCTACCCTGATTTACCCTATCCCTAATGGACCCTAACCCTAATGGACCCTAACCCTCTCCTGATGTACCCTAACCCTAATGGACCCTAACCCTACCCTGATGGACCCTAACCCTAATGGACCCTAACCCTACCCTGATGGACCCTAACCCTAATGGACCCTAACCCTAATGGACCCATACCCTCCCCTGATGTACCCTAACCCTAATGTACCCTAACCCTACCCTGATGGACCCTAACCCTAATGGACCCTAATCCTAATGGACCCTAACCCTAATTGACCCTAACCCTATTGGACCCTAACCCTGATGGACCCTAATCCTAATGGACCCTAACCCTGATGGCCCCTAACCCTATTGGACCCTAACCCTATTGGACCCTAACCCTGATGGCCCCTAACCTTAATGGACCCTAACCCTGATGGCCCCTAACCTTAATGGACCCTAACCCTGATGGCCCCTAACCCTATTGGACCCTAACCCTATTGGACCCTAACCCTAATGGACCCTAACCCTGATGGACCCTAACCCTGATGGACCCTAACCCTATTGAACCCTAACCCTACCCTGATGGACCCTAACCCTGATGGCCCCTAACCCTAATGGACCCTAACCCTATTGGACCCTAACCCTAATGGACCCTAACCCTATTGGCCCCTAACCCTATTGGACCCTAACCCTGATGGCCCCTAACCCTAATGGACCCTAACCCTATTGGACCCTAACCCTAATGGCCCCTAACCCTAATGGACCCTAACCCTATTGGACCCTAACCCTATTGGACCCTAACGGTCTAACTAACTATCTGTTTGTCCTCAGCTGAAGGAGACCAGCAGTGCTGCTGTTCCCCGGACGTTCCTGGTGTCTGGAAAACAGAGATCCCTGGAGCTGCAGGCCAGGTACGTGCACACGCACACACACACACACACACACACACAGGTACATGCACACGCACACACAGGTACGTGCACACTCCTGACAAAGAGCAGCTGGAATCTGGGATTCAGCAGGAATGGACTCAGATTCCTCTGAAAAACAATCAGTTCCTTGGTTCCCATTAAAAAGAGTAATTAAAGGAAACATCTGGAACAGCTTTTACTGAGCGTGTTGCTGCTTCAGGTTAATCCACAGATTTCATCTACAGCCAAGTGCTGCACAGCTGGAAAAAAAACTAAAAAATCCAATAAAATGTACGGAAACTCAGTCAAAACAACAACGATGTGAATAAAACGTAACCAGCAGACAGCAGCAGTCTCGCTGTTTCAGGGCGTCTTTGGGACGTCTCAGAGCAGCTCAGGCAGGCAGGATGGCGCCGGTCCATTTAGAACCCTGAAGTGGGCCATAAAATCCATCTTAATCAGAACCAACACTGTTCTGATGGACCCCAAAAGCAGCAGTGGACCCAAAACTGACCCCTGAGGCACTCCACAGGTTCTCCAATGTGCACAGAAAAACTTCGGAACCAAGTCACAACCGAGCCATTTGGGCCTTTTCAGATGGGTCAGAGTCAAACGGGTCAGAATCAGACGGGTCAGAATCAGACGGGTCAGAATCAAACGGGTCAGAATCAGACAGGTCAGAATCAGACGGGTCAGAGTCAGCCGGGTCAGAATCAGACGGGTCAGAATCAGACGGGTCAGAGTCAGCCGGGTCAGAATCAGACGGGTCAGAATCAGACGGGTCAGAATCAGACGGGTCAGAATCAAACGGGTCAGAATCAAACGGGTCAGAGTCAGCCAGGTCAGAATCAGACGGGTCAGAGTCAGACGGGTCAGAATCAGACGGGTCAGAATCAGACGGGTCAGAATCAGACGGGTCAGAGTCAGCCGGGTCAGAATCAGACGGGTCAGAGTCAGACGAAAACATCTTTGCAAAAGGTTTTTTCTTCATTTCTGTTAAAAGTCAAGTTTTTGTTGCCAGTAAAAGTACATTTTTATGAATAAGAGCTGCTGTATAATGAAATAGTCTCATAATAAGACCATCAGAGTGTTTATAAGTGTGTTTGGTTCTGTGTCTGCAGGACAGAGGAGGAGAAGAAGGACTGGATCCAGGTGAACCCATTTTTACACTTTTATTCTTTAACCAAGAGAAGCAAAATGTCAGCTTTTACTTCAGTTTCCTTCATTCAGTCACGTTTTCCTGCTGAAAACAGGAACCAATGGTTAAAAAAGTCAAAATGATCAACAAGGCTTTTCCAGGATTTTCCATGTTTGAACAGTTTTGGAGCTAAACAGCAGAACCAGGGAACCTGCTGTATGATTTCTCTGACATAAAAAGAAGAAGAAGAGAGGCAGATGAAGCGGGTCAGCCCAGTTAGATTCAGTACTCAGTCCAGTTAGACCCGATCCAACAGAACCTTTCTTTCTGCTCTGCCCTGATAGCTTTCTTGCTAGCTGCTAATAGCATGCTAAGTCATTTCTTGTCATTACTTTGGTAGTTATCAAACATTATGTCACCCAAAGGAAAGTTCACTCCAGAGACATTCATCAAAAGCTCTGAAGACCGTTAGTGCCAGAAAACATGGCTGTGATTGGCTCCGTTGGTCCCTCATCCTCTCCAACACGCGTTGCTGCCTCCCTGATAGGTGTTCAGGATGGGTTCTGCCTCCCTGATGGGTGTTCTGGATGGGTTATGCCTCCCTGATAGGTGTTCAGGGTGGGTTCTGCCTCCCTGATGGGTGTTCTGGGTGGGTTCTGCCTCCCTGATGGGTGTTCTGGATGGGTTATGCCTCCCTGATGGGTGTTCAGGATGGGTTATGCCTCCCTGATAGGTGTTCAGGGTGGGTTATGCCTCCCTGATGGGTGTTCAGGATGGGTTATGTCTCCCTGATGGGTGTTCTGGATGGGTTCTGCCTCCCTGATGGGTGTTCTGGATGGCTCCTGCCTCCCTGATGGGTGTTCAGGATGGGTTCTGTCTCCCTGATAGGTGTTCAGGATGGGTTCTGTCTCCCTGATGGGTGTTCTGGATGGGTTCTGTCTCCCTGACGGGTGTTCTGGATGGGTTATGCCTCCCTGACGGGTGTTCTGGATGGGTTATGCCTCCCTGATGGGTTTTCTGGATGGGTTATGCCTCCCTGACGGGTGTTCTGGGTGGGTTATGCCTCCCTGATGGGTGTTCTGGATGGGTTCTGCCTCCCTGATGGGTTTTCTGGATGGGTTATGCCTCCCTGACGGGTGTTCTGGATGGGTTCTGCCTCCCTGTTGGGTGTTCTGGGTGGGTTCTGTCTCCCTGATAGGTGTTCAGGATGGGTTCTGTCTCCCTGATAGGTGTTCAGGATGGGTTCTGTCTCCCTGATGGGTGTTCTGGATGGGTTCTGTCTCCCTGACGGGTGTTCTGGATGGGTTATGCCTCCCTGACGGGTGTTCTGGATGGGTTCTGCCTCCCTGTTGGGTGTTCTGGGTGGGTTATGCCTCCCTGATGGGTGTTCTGGATGGGTTATGCCTCCCTGATGGGTTTTCTGGATGGGTTATGCCTCCCTGACGGGTGTTCTGGATGGGTTCTGCCTCCCTGTTGGGTGTTCTGGGTGGGTGAAGCCTCCCTGATGGGTGTTCTGGATGGGTTCTGCCTCCCTGATGGTTGTTCAGGATGGGTTCTGTCTCCCTGATGGGTGTTCTGGGTGGGTTCTGCCTCCCTGACGGGTGTTCAGGATAGGTTATGCCTCCCTGATGGGTGTTCAGGATGGGTTATGCCTCCCTGATGGGTGTTCTGGGTGGGTTATGCCTCCCTGACGGGTGTTCTGGATGGGTTATGCCTCCCTGACGGGTGTTCTGGATGGGTTATGCCTCCCTGACGGGTGTTCTGGATGGGTTATGCCTCCCTGTTGGGTGTTCTGGGTGGGTTCTGCCTCCCTTATGGGTGTTCTGGGTGGGTTATGCCTCCCTGATGGTTGGGTTATGCCTCCCTGATGGGTGTTCAGGATTGGTTATGCCTCCCTGATGGGTGTTCAGGATGGGTTATGCCTCCCTGACGGGTGTTCTGGATGGGTTCTGCCTCCCTGTTGGGTGTTCTGGATGGGTTCTGCCTCCCTTATGGGTGTTCTGGGTGGGTTATGCCTCCCTGATGGTTGGGTTATGCCTCCCTGATGGGTGTTCTGGGTGGGTTATGCCTCCCTGATGGGTGTTCAGGATGGGTTATGCCTCCCTGATGGGTGTTCAGGATGGGTTCTGCCTCCCTGATGGGTGTTCTGGGTGGGTTCTGCCTCCCTGTTGGGTGTTCTGGGTGGGTTATGCCTCCCTGATAGGTGTTCTGGTTGGGTTCTGCCTCCCTGATGGGTGTTCTGGATGGGTTATGCCTCCCTGATGGGTGTTCAGGATGGGTTCTGCCTCCCTGATGGGTGTTCTGGGTGGGTTCTGCCTCCCTGATGGGTGTTCAGGATGGGTTATGCCTCCCTGATGGGTGTTCTGGGTGGGTTATGCCTCCCTGATGGGTGTTCAGGATGGGTTATGCCTCCCTGATGGGTGTTCTGGGTGGGTTCTGTCTCCCTGACGGGTGTTCTGGGTGGGTGAAGCCTCCCTGATGAGTGTTTAGGATGGGTTATGCCTCCCTGATGGGTGTTCAGGATGGGTTATGCCTCCCTGATGGGTGTTCTGGATGGGTTATGCCTCCCTGATGGGTGTTCAGGATGGGTTATGCCTCCCTGATGGGTGTTCTGGGTGGGTTATGCCTCCCTGATGGGTGTTCAGGATGGGTTATGCCTCCCTGTTGGGTGTTCTGGGTGGGTTATGCCTCCCTGATGGGTGTTCTGGGTGGGTTATGTCTCCCTGATGGGTGTTCTGGGTGGGTTATGCCTCCCTGATGGGTGTTCAGGGTGGGTTATGCCTCCCTGATGGGTGTTCAGGATGGGTTATGCCTCCCTGATGGGTGTTCAGGGTGGGTTATGCCTCCCTGATGGGTGTTCAGGATGGGTTATGCCTCCCTGATGGGTGTTCTGGGTGGGTTATGCCTCCCTGATGGGTGTTCTGGGTGGGTTATGCCTCCCTGATGGGTGTTCAGGATGGGTTCTGCCTCCCTGATGGGTGTTCAGGATGGGTTATGTCTCCCTGATAGGTGTTCAGGGTGGGTTCTGCCTCCCTGATGGGTGTTCTGGGTGGGTTCTGCCTCCCTGATGGGTGTTCTGGATGGGTTATGCCTCCCTGATGGGTGTTCAGGATGGGTTATGCCTCCCTGATAGGTGTTCAGGGTGGGTTATGCCTCCCTGATGGGTGTTCAGGATGGGTTATGTCTCCCTGATGGGTGTTCTGGATGGGTTCTGCCTCCCTGATGGGTGTTCTGGATGGCTCCTGCCTCCCTGATGGGTGTTCAGGATGGGTTCTGTCTCCCTGATAGGTGTTCAGGATGGGTTCTGTCTCCCTGATGGGTGTTCTGGATGGGTTCTGTTTCCCTGACGGGTGTTCTGGATGGGTTATGCCTCCCTGACGGGTGTTCTGGATGGGTTATGCCTCCCTGATGGGTTTTCTGGATGGGTTATGCCTCCCTGACGGGTGTTCTGGGTGGGTTATGCCTCCCTGATGGGTGTTCAGGATGGGTTCTGTCTCCCTGATGGGTGTTCTGGGTGGGTTATGCCTCCCTGATGGGTGTTCTGGGTGGGTTCTGCCTCCCTGATGGGTGTTCGGGATGGGTTATGCCTCCCTGATGGGTTCTGTCTCCCTGATGGGTGTTCTGGGTGGGTTATGCCTCCCTGATGGGTGTTCAGGATGGGTTATGCCTCCCTGATGGGTGTTCTGGGTGGGTTATGCCTCCCTGATGGGTGTTCAGGATGGGTTATGCCTCCCTGTTGGGTGTTCTGGGTGGGTTATGCCTCCCTGATGGGTGTTCTGGGTGGGTTATGTCTCCCTGATGGGTGTTCTGGGTGGGTTATGCCTCCCTGATGGGTGTTCAGGGTGGGTTATGCCTCCCTGATGGGTGTTCAGGATGGGTTATGCCTCCCTGATGGGTGTTCAGGGTGGGTTATGCCTCCCTGATGGGTGTTCAGGATGGGTTATGCCTCCCTGATGGGTGTTCTGGGTGGGTTATGCCTCCCTGATGGGTGTTCTGGGTGGGTTATGCCTCCCTGATGGGTGTTCAGGATGGGTTCTGCCTCCCTGATGGGTGTTCAGGATGGGTTATGCCTCCCTGATAGGTGTTCAGGGTGGGTTCTGCCTCCCTGATGGGTGTTCAGGATGGGTTCTGCCTCCCTGATGGGTGTTCAGGATGGGTTATGCCTCCCTGATGGGTGTTCAAGATGGGTTATGCCTCCCTGATGGGTGTTCTGGGTGGGTTATGCCTCCCTGATGGGTGTTCTGGGTGGGTTATGCCTCCCTGATGGGTGTTCAGGATGGGTTCTGCCTCCCTGATGGGTGTTCAGGATGGGTTATGCCTCCCTGATGGGTGTTCTGGGTGGGTTATGCCTCCCTGATGGGTGTTCAGGATGGGTTCTGCCTCCCTGATGGGTGTTCAGGATGGGTTATGCCTCCCTGATGGGTGTTCAGGATGGGTTATGCCTCCCTGATGGGTGTTCTGGGTGGGTTATGCCTCCCTGATGGGTGTTCTGGGTGGGTTATGCCTCCCTGATGGGTGTTCAGGATGGGTTCTGTCTCCCTGATGGGTGTTCTGGGTGGGTTATGCCTCCCTGATGGGTGTTCTGGGTGGGTTATGCCTCCCTGATGGGTGTTCGGGATGGGTTATGCCTCCCTGATGGGTTCTGTCTCCCTGATGGGTGTTCTGGGTGGGTTATGCTTCCCTGATGGGTGTTCAGGATGGGTTATGCCTCCCTGATGGGTGTTCTGGGTGGGTTATGCCTCCCTGATGGGTGTTCTGGGTGGGTTATGTCTCCCTGATGGGTGTTCTGGGTGGGTTATGCCTCCCTGATGGGTGTTCAGGGTGGGTTATGCCTCCCTGATGGGTGTTCAGGATGGGTTATGCCTCCCTGATGGGTGTTCAGGGTGGGTTATGCCTCCCTGATGGGTGTTCAGGATGGGTTCTGCCTCCCTGATGGGTGTTCAGGATGGGTTATGCCTCCCTGATAGGTGTTCAGGGTGGGTTCTGCCTCCCTGATGGGTGTTCAGGATGGGTTCTGCCTCCCTGATGGGTGTTCAGGATGGGTTATGCCTCCCTGATGGGTGTTCAGGATGGGTTATGCCTCCCTGATGGGTGTTCTGGGTGGGTTATGCCTCCCTGATGGGTGTTCAGGATGGGTTCTGCCTCCCTGATGGGTGTTCAGGATGGGTTATGCCTCCCTGATGGGTGTTCTGGGTGGGTTATGCCTCCCTGATGGGTGTTCAGGATGGGTTCTGCCTCCCTGATGGGTGTTCAGGATGGGTTATGCCTCCCTGATGGGTGTTCTGGGTGGGTTATGCCTCCCTGATGGGTGTTCAGGATGGGTTCTGCCTCCCTGATGGGTGTTCAGGATGGGTTATGCCTCCCTGATAGGTGTTCAGGGTGGGTTATGCCTCCCTGATGGGTGTTCAGGATGGGTTATGCCTCCCTGATGGGTGTTCTGGGTGGGTTATGCCTCCCTGATGGGTGTTCTGGGTGGGTTATGCCTCCCTGATGGGTGTTCAGGATGGGTTCTGCCTCCCTGATGGGTGTTCAGGATGGGTTATGCCTCCCTGATAGGTGTTCAGGGTGGGTTCTGCCTCCCTGATGGGTGTTCAGGATGGGTTCTGCCTCCCTGATGGGTGTTCTGGGTGGGTTATGCCTCCCTGATGGGTGTTCTGGGTGGGTTCTGCCTCCCTGATGGGTGTTCAGGATGGGTTCTGCCTCCCTGTTGGGTGTTCAGGGTGGGTTCTGTCTCCCTGATGGGTGTTCAGGATGGGTTCTGTCTCCCTGATGGGTGTTCAGGATGGGTTCTGCCTCCCTGATGGGTGTTCTGGGTGGGTTCTGCCTCCCTGATGGGTGTTCAGGTTGGGTTATGCCTCCCTGATGGGTGTTCTGGGTGGGTTCTGCCTCCCTGATGGGTGTTCTGGGTGGGTTCTGCCTCCCTGATGGGTGTTCAGGATGGGTTATGCCTCCCTGATGGGTGTTCAGGATGGGTTATGCCTCCCTGATGGGTGTTCTGGGTGGGTTCTGCCTCCCTGATGGGTGTTCAGGATGGGTTATGCCTCCCTGACGGGTGTTCTGGATGGGTTCTGCCTCCCTGTTGGGTGTTCTGGATGGGTTCTGCCTCCCTTATGGGTGTTCTGGGTGGGTTATGCCTCCCTGATGGGTGTTCAGGATGGGTTATGCCTCCCTGTTGGGTGTTCTGGGTGGGTTATGCCTCCCTGATGGGTGTTCTGGGTGGGTTATGTCTCCCTGATGGGTGTTCTGGGTGGGTTATGCCTCCCTGATGGGTGTTCAGGGTGGGTTATGCCTCCCTGATGGGTGTTCAGGATGGGTTATGCCTCCCTGATGGGTGTTCAGGGTGGGTTATGCCTCCCTGATGGGTGTTCAGGATGGGTTATGCCTCCCTGATGGGTGTTCTGGGTGGGTTATGCCTCCCTGATGGGTGTTCTGGGTGGGTTATGCCTCCCTGATGGGTGTTCAGGATGGGTTCTGCCTCCCTGATGGGTGTTCAGGATGGGTTATGCCTCCCTGATAGGTGTTCAGGGTGGGTTCTGCCTCCCTGATGGGTGTTCAGGATGGGTTCTGCCTCCCTGATGGGTGTTCAGGATGGGTTATGCCTCCCTGATGGGTGTTCAAGATGGGTTATGCCTCCCTGATGGGTGTTCTGGGTGGGTTATGCCTCCCTGATGGGTGTTCTGGGTGGGTTATGCCTCCCTGATGGGTGTTCAGGATGGGTTCTGCCTCCCTGATGGGTGTTCAGGATGGGTTATGCCTCCCTGATGGGTGTTCTGGGTGGGTTATGCCTCCCTGATGGGTGTTCAGGATGGGTTCTGCCTCCCTGATGGGTGTTCAGGATGGGTTATGCCTCCCTGATGGGTGTTCAGGATGGGTTATGCCTCCCTGATGGGTGTTCTGGGTGGGTTATGCCTCCCTGATGGGTGTTCTGGGTGGGTTATGCCTCCCTGATGGGTGTTCAGGATGGGTTCTGTCTCCCTGATGGGTGTTCTGGGTGGGTTATGCCTCCCTGATGGGTGTTCTGGGTGGGTTATGCCTCCCTGATGGGTGTTCGGGATGGGTTATGCCTCCCTGATGGGTTCTGTCTCCCTGATGGGTGTTCTGGGTGGGTTATGCTTCCCTGATGGGTGTTCAGGATGGGTTATGCCTCCCTGATGGGTGTTCTGGGTGGGTTATGCCTCCCTGATGGGTGTTCTGGGTGGGTTATGTCTCCCTGATGGGTGTTCTGGGTGGGTTATGCCTCCCTGATGGGTGTTCAGGGTGGGTTATGCCTCCCTGATGGGTGTTCAGGATGGGTTATGCCTCCCTGATGGGTGTTCAGGGTGGGTTATGCCTCCCTGATGGGTGTTCAGGATGGGTTCTGCCTCCCTGATGGGTGTTCAGGATGGGTTATGCCTCCCTGATAGGTGTTCAGGGTGGGTTCTGCCTCCCTGATGGGTGTTCAGGATGGGTTCTGCCTCCCTGATGGGTGTTCAGGATGGGTTATGCCTCCCTGATGGGTGTTCAGGATGGGTTATGCCTCCCTGATGGGTGTTCTGGGTGGGTTATGCCTCCCTGATGGGTGTTCAGGATGGGTTCTGCCTCCCTGATGGGTGTTCAGGATGGGTTATGCCTCCCTGATGGGTGTTCTGGGTGGGTTATGCCTCCCTGATGGGTGTTCAGGATGGGTTCTGCCTCCCTGATGGGTGTTCAGGATGGGTTATGCCTCCCTGATGGGTGTTCTGGGTGGGTTATGCCTCCCTGATGGGTGTTCAGGATGGGTTCTGCCTCCCTGATGGGTGTTCAGGATGGGTTATGCCTCCCTGATAGGTGTTCAGGGTGGGTTATGCCTCCCTGATGGGTGTTCAGGATGGGTTATGCCTCCCTGATGGGTGTTCTGGGTGGGTTATGCCTCCCTGATGGGTGTTCTGGGTGGGTTATGCCTCCCTGATGGGTGTTCAGGATGGGTTCTGCCTCCCTGATGGGTGTTCAGGATGGGTTATGCCTCCCTGATAGGTGTTCAGGGTGGGTTCTGCCTCCCTGATGGGTGTTCAGGATGGGTTCTGCCTCCCTGATGGGTGTTCTGGGTGGGTTATGCCTCCCTGATGGGTGTTCTGGGTGGGTTCTGCCTCCCTGATGGGTGTTCAGGATGGGTTCTGCCTCCCTGTTGGGTGTTCAGGGTGGGTTCTGTCTCCCTGATGGGTGTTCAGGATGGGTTCTGTCTCCCTGATGGGTGTTCAGGATGGGTTCTGCCTCCCTGATGGGTGTTCTGGGTGGGTTCTGCCTCCCTGATGGGTGTTCAGGTTGGGTTATGCCTCCCTGATGGGTGTTCTGGGTGGGTTCTGCCTCCCTGATGGGTGTTCTGGGTGGGTTCTGCCTCCCTGATGGGTGTTCAGGATGGGTTATGCCTCCCTGATGGGTGTTCAGGATGGGTTATGCCTCCCTGATGGGTGTTCTGGGTGGGTTCTGCCTCCCTGATGGGTGTTCAGGATGGGTTATGCCTCCCTGACGGGTGTTCTGGATGGGTTCTGCCTCCCTGTTGGGTGTTCTGGATGGGTTCTGCCTCCCTTATGGGTGTTCTGGGTGGGTTATGCCTCCCTGATGGTTGGGTTATGCCTCCCTGATGGGTGTTCTGGGTGGGTTATGCCTCCCTGATGGGTGTTCAGGATGGGTTATGCCTCCCTGATGGGTGTTCAGGATGGGTTCTGCCTCCCTGATGGGTGTTCTGGGTGGGTTCTGCCTCCCTGTTGGGTGTTCTGGGTGGGTTATGCCTCCCTGATAGGTGTTCTGGTTGGGTTCTGCCTCCCTGATGGGTGTTCTGGATGGGTTATGCCTCCCTGATGGGTGTTCAGGATGGGTTCTGCCTCCCTGATGGGTGTTCTGGGTGGGTTCTGCCTCCCTGATGGGTGTTCAGGATGGGTTATGCCTCCCTGATGGGTGTTCTGGGTGGGTTATGCCTCCCTGATGGGTGTTCAGGATGGGTTATGCCTCCCTGATGGGTGTTCTGGGTGGGTTCTGTCTCCCTGACGGGTGTTCTGGGTGGGTGAAGCCTCCCTGATGAGTGTTTAGGATGGGTTATGCCTCCCTGATGGGTGTTCAGGATGGGTTATGCCTCCCTGATGGGTGTTCTGGATGGGTTATGCCTCCCTGATGGGTGTTCAGGATGGGTTATGCCTCCCTGATGGGTGTTCAGGATGGGTTCTGTCTCCCTGATGGGTGTTCTGGGTGGGTTATGCCTCCCTGATGGGTGTTCTGGGTGGGTTCTGCCTCCCTGATGGGTGTTCGGGATGGGTTATGCCTCCCTGATGGGTTCTGTCTCCCTGATGGGTGTTCTGGGTGGGTTATGCCTCCCTGATGGGTGTTCAGGATGGGTTATGCCTCCCTGATGGGTGTTCTGGGTGGGTTATGCCTCCCTGATGGGTGTTCAGGATGGGTTATGCCTCCCTGTTGGGTGTTCTGGGTGGGTTATGCCTCCCTGATGGGTGTTCTGGGTGGGTTATGTCTCCCTGATGGGTGTTCTGGGTGGGTTATGCCTCCCTGATGGGTGTTCAGGGTGGGTTATGCCTCCCTGATGGGTGTTCAGGATGGGTTATGCCTCCCTGATGGGTGTTCAGGGTGGGTTATGCCTCCCTGATGGGTGTTCAGGATGGGTTATGCCTCCCTGATGGGTGTTCTGGGTGGGTTATGCCTCCCTGATGGGTGTTCTGGGTGGGTTATGCCTCCCTGATGGGTGTTCAGGATGGGTTCTGCCTCCCTGATGGGTGTTCAGGATGGGTTATGTCTCCCTGATAGGTGTTCAGGGTGGGTTCTGCCTCCCTGATGGGTGTTCTGGGTGGGTTCTGCCTCCCTGATGGGTGTTCTGGATGGGTTATGCCTCCCTGATGGGTGTTCAGGATGGGTTATGCCTCCCTGATAGGTGTTCAGGGTGGGTTATGCCTCCCTGATGGGTGTTCAGGATGGGTTATGTCTCCCTGATGGGTGTTCTGGATGGGTTCTGCCTCCCTGATGGGTGTTCTGGATGGCTCCTGCCTCCCTGATGGGTGTTCAGGATGGGTTCTGTCTCCCTGATAGGTGTTCAGGATGGGTTCTGTCTCCCTGATGGGTGTTCTGGATGGGTTCTGTTTCCCTGACGGGTGTTCTGGATGGGTTATGCCTCCCTGACGGGTGTTCTGGATGGGTTATGCCTCCCTGATGGGTTTTCTGGATGGGTTATGCCTCCCTGACGGGTGTTCTGGGTGGGTTATGCCTCCCTGATGGGTGTTCAGGATGGGTTCTGTCTCCCTGATGGGTGTTCTGGGTGGGTTATGCCTCCCTGATGGGTGTTCTGGGTGGGTTCTGCCTCCCTGATGGGTGTTCGGGATGGGTTATGCCTCCCTGATGGGTTCTGTCTCCCTGATGGGTGTTCTGGGTGGGTTATGCCTCCCTGATGGGTGTTCAGGATGGGTTATGCCTCCCTGATGGGTGTTCTGGGTGGGTTATGCCTCCCTGATGGGTGTTCAGGATGGGTTATGCCTCCCTGTTGGGTGTTCTGGGTGGGTTATGCCTCCCTGATGGGTGTTCTGGGTGGGTTATGTCTCCCTGATGGGTGTTCTGGGTGGGTTATGCCTCCCTGATGGGTGTTCAGGGTGGGTTATGCCTCCCTGATGGGTGTTCAGGATGGGTTATGCCTCCCTGATGGGTGTTCAGGGTGGGTTATGCCTCCCTGATGGGTGTTCAGGATGGGTTATGCCTCCCTGATGGGTGTTCTGGGTGGGTTATGCCTCCCTGATGGGTGTTCTGGGTGGGTTATGCCTCCCTGATGGGTGTTCAGGATGGGTTCTGCCTCCCTGATGGGTGTTCAGGATGGGTTATGCCTCCCTGATAGGTGTTCAGGGTGGGTTCTGCCTCCCTGATGGGTGTTCAGGATGGGTTCTGCCTCCCTGATGGGTGTTCAGGATGGGTTATGCCTCCCTGATGGGTGTTCAAGATGGGTTATGCCTCCCTGATGGGTGTTCTGGGTGGGTTATGCCTCCCTGATGGGTGTTCTGGGTGGGTTATGCCTCCCTGATGGGTGTTCAGGATGGGTTCTGCCTCCCTGATGGGTGTTCAGGATGGGTTATGCCTCCCTGATGGGTGTTCTGGGTGGGTTATGCCTCCCTGATGGGTGTTCAGGATGGGTTCTGCCTCCCTGATGGGTGTTCAGGATGGGTTATGCCTCCCTGATGGGTGTTCAGGATGGGTTATGCCTCCCTGATGGGTGTTCTGGGTGGGTTATGCCTCCCTGATGGGTGTTCTGGGTGGGTTATGCCTCCCTGATGGGTGTTCAGGATGGGTTCTGTCTCCCTGATGGGTGTTCTGGGTGGGTTATGCCTCCCTGATGGGTGTTCTGGGTGGGTTATGCCTCCCTGATGGGTGTTCGGGATGGGTTATGCCTCCCTGATGGGTTCTGTCTCCCTGATGGGTGTTCTGGGTGGGTTATGCTTCCCTGATGGGTGTTCAGGATGGGTTATGCCTCCCTGATGGGTGTTCTGGGTGGGTTATGCCTCCCTGATGGGTGTTCTGGGTGGGTTATGTCTCCCTGATGGGTGTTCTGGGTGGGTTATGCCTCCCTGATGGGTGTTCAGGGTGGGTTATGCCTCCCTGATGGGTGTTCAGGATGGGTTATGCCTCCCTGATGGGTGTTCAGGGTGGGTTATGCCTCCCTGATGGGTGTTCAGGATGGGTTATGCCTCCCTGATGGGTGTTCTGGGTGGGTTATGCCTCCCTGATGGGTGTTCAGGATGGGTTCTGCCTCCCTGATGGGTGTTCAGGATGGGTTATGCCTCCCTGATAGGTGTTCAGGGTGGGTTCTGCCTCCCTGATGGGTGTTCAGGATGGGTTCTGCCTCCCTGATGGGTGTTCAGGATGGGTTATGCCTCCCTGATGGGTGTTCAGGATGGGTTATGCCTCCCTGATGGGTGTTCTGGGTGGGTTATGCCTCCCTGATGGGTGTTCAGGATGGGTTCTGCCTCCCTGATGGGTGTTCAGGATGGGTTATGCCTCCCTGATGGGTGTTCTGGGTGGGTTATGCCTCCCTGATGGGTGTTCAGGATGGGTTATGCCTCCCTGATGGGTGTTCAGGATGGGTTATGCCTCCCTGATGGGTGTTCAGGATGGGTTATGCCTCCCTGATGGGTGTTATGGGTGGGTTATGCCTCCCTGATGGGTGTTCTGGGTGGGTTATGCCTCCCTGATGGGTGTTCAGGATGGGTTCTGCCTCCCTGATGGGTGTTCAGGATGGGTTATGCCTCCCTGATAGGTGTTCAGGGTGGGTTATGCCTCCCTGATGGGTGTTCAGGATGGGTTATGCCTCCCTGATGGGTGTTCTGGGTGGGTTATGCCTCCCTGATGGGTGTTCTGGGTGGGTTATGCCTCCCTGATGGGTGTTCAGGATGGGTTCTGCCTCCCTGATGGGTGTTCAGGATGGGTTATGCCTCCCTGATAGGTGTTCAGGGTGGGTTCTGCCTCCCTGATGGGTGTTCAGGATGGGTTCTGCCTCCCTGATGGGTGTTCTGGGTGGGTTATGCCTCCCTGATGGGTGTTCTGGGTGGGTTCTGCCTCCCTGATGGGTGTTCAGGATGGGTTCTGCCTCCCTGTTGGGTGTTCAGGGTGGGTTCTGTCTCCCTGATGGGTGTTCAGGATGGGTTCTGTCTCCCTGATGGGTGTTCAGGATGGGTTCTGCCTCCCTGATGGGTGTTCTGGGTGGGTTCTGCCTCCCTGATGGGTGTTCAGGTTGGGTTATGCCTCCCTGATGGGTGTTCTGGGTGGGTTCTGCCTCCCTGATGGGTGTTCTGGGTGGGTTCTGCCTCCCTGATGGGTGTTCAGGATGGGTTATGCCTCCCTGATGGGTGTTCAGGATGGGTTATGCCTCCCTGATGGGTGTTCTGGGTGGGTTCTGCCTCCCTGATGGGTGTTCAGGATGGGTTATGCCTCCCTGATGGGTGTTCAGGGTGGGTTATGTCTCCCTGATGGGTGTTCTGGGTGGGTTCTGCCTCCCTGATGGGTGTTCAGGATGGGTTCTGCCTCCCTGATGGGTGTTCTGGGTGGGTTCTGCCTCCCTGATGGGTGTTCTGGGTGGGTTCTGCCTCCCTGTTGGGTGTTCTGGGTGGGTGAAGCCTGAAGCCGGGACGAAAAAACTATTGATTTGTAATCAGATTTATTTCAGGTTTGTTTGAACCCAGTCGGTCGGTCTTCAGCTGAATGATTCCTCTGATGTGATGTCATCCTTCAGGCCATCCAGGACACCATCCAGCGCCACGAGCAGACGATGGAGAGCTTCCGACACCTGAACTGTTCGCTGCGAGATGACGAGTCCACGCCACCTCACTCTCCGGTAACACCAGCATGGCGCCGCCCCGGTGGCCAGGTGTTGTACTGCAGCTAACTGACACCCAGAGCTGAGCTAGGTTTCCTCTTTGTTCCCTCAGAGCTGTGTGGAGCTGGGGAAACGAGCGCCAACTCCAATCAGAGAGAAGGAGGTAACTCTGTGCATGAAGTGCCAGGAGCCGTTTAATTCCATCACCAAGAGACGCCACCACTGCAAGGCCTGCGGACATGTACGTGGTCATCGGTAAGATCTCTGTCGACTCGCCGCTGCCCGACTGTCTCTGACCATCTGTCTGTCTCTGCCCAATCCAGGTGGTTTGTGGGAAATGCTCGGAGTTTCGTGCACGCCTGTCGTACGACAACAACCGCACCAACCGCGTTTGTGTGGACTGCTACGTCACGCTGGTGGGAGCGTCGCCGTCGCCCGCCGGGCTGTGCAGCAGCACCCAGAGGAGGCGCTCCATCCTGGAGGTCAGTGTGACATCACTGTGACATCACCAGGTGTCTGAGGGAAACACTGAAACACTTCTTCCGTCTCTCTCGTTGCCATAGAAACAGGCCTCGCTGGCGGCGGAGAACAGCGTGATGTGCAGTTTCCTTCACCACATGGAGAAAGGAGGGGGGCGGGGCTGGCAGAAGGCCTGGTTCGTCATCCCAGAGAATGAACCGCTGGTGCTCTACGTCTATGGCGCTCCACAGGTGAGTTATACTAACAGCAGGAAAATACCCATGATGCACTCTCAGAAATAATGGACTGTGCTTGTTTCCGCAGGACGTGAAGGCGCAGCGCTCCGTGCCTCTGATTGGCTTCGAGGTCTCTCTGCCCGAGTCATGTGATCGACTGGAGAGACGCCATGCCTTCAAGATCTCCCAGAGTCACCTGACCCTCTACTTCAGTGCAGAGGGGGAGGAGCTCCAACGCCGGTGGATAGACGTCCTGTCAAGGGCCGGAAGAGGGGAGGAGCCTCTGATCCACCAGCCAATCGTGGAGACTCTGGAAGAGGAGGGGGAGGAGCTTGTTGCTGAGGCCGAGGGGGAGAACACGTGATTGTAGAAGATGAAGAATGATGATGATGATCATGAAGGCGGAGTCTTTGAATGTGGATCATTCCTGATTGAAAACCAAAACCAGAACTTATTCCAAACAAAGCCAGAATCAATCCAGAACACACCTGGAACTTAACCAGAACTTATTCCAAACAAAGCCAGAATCAATCCGGAACAAATCCGGAACTTAACCAGAACTTATTCCAAACAAAGCCAGAATCAATCCAGAACAAATCCGGAACTTAACCAGAACTTATCAGAACTTATTCCAAACAAAGCCAGAATCAATCCAGAACAAATCTGGAACTTAACCAGAACTTATTCCAAACAAAGCCAGAATCAATCCAGAACACATCCGGAACTTAACCAGAACTTATTCCAAACAAAGCCAGAATCAATCCAGAACACACCTGGAACTTAACCAGAACTTATTCCAAACAAAGCCAGAATCAATCCAGAACACATCTGGAGCTTAACCAGAACTTATTCCAAACAAAGCCAGAATCAATCCAGAACACATCTGGAACTTAACCAGAACTTATCAGAACTTATTCCAAACAAAGCCAGAATCAATCCAGAACAAATCTGGAACTTAACCAGAACTTATTCCAAACAAAGCCAGAATCAATCCAGAACACACCTGGAACTTAACCAGAACTTATTCCAAACAAAGCCAGAATCAATCCAGAACACATCTGGAGCTTAACCAGAACTTATTCCAAACAAAACCAGAATCAATCCAGAACACATCCGGAACTTAACCAGAACTTATTCCAAACAAAGCCAGAATCAATCCAGAACACACCTGGAACTTAACCAGAACTTATTCCAAACAAAGCCAGAATCAATCCAGAACACATCTGGAGCTTAACCAGAACTTATTCCAAACAAAGCCAGAATCAATCCAGAACACATCTGGAACTTAACCAGAACTTATCAGAACTTATTCCAAACAAAGCCAGAATCAATCCAGAACAAATCTGGAACTTAACCAGAACTTATTCCAAACAAAGCCAGAATCAATCCAGAACACATCCGGAACTTAACCAGAACTTATTCCAAACAAAGCCAGAATCAATCCAGAACACACCTGGAACTTAACCAGAACTTATTCCAAACAAATCCAGAACTAATCCAGGGTAAATGGGTTGGGTCTGGGTCGAAGGTCACCTTTTTGAGGCGGGTCAAGCCTCTCCTGACAGGAGCATCAATCCTGCATCACCATTTTTCTTCCTCTCAGTTTGGACTCACCTCAGATGATGTTGCTATGGAAATTCCTCCATCCGGAGCTGTGACATCACAGTTACTGATTGACAGCAAATCGATCGTTTTTAGAATCCTTGAGTTCTGACCCGATTCCAGAACCAGAACTGTGCTGGCTGCTGCTCTCTGATTGGATCTTACACGGAGTCAGCTGACACGAAGCACATTGAAAAAAGTGCACTGCAATTCCCTCGATTATCGGACTCCTGGAATTGGATTTATGGCTCTAATCCAGTTCCACCAAACCTCCTCAGAACCTTTAGGTCCTGAAAAGAACCAAAGGTTTTTCACCGCAGCCCAAAGATGGGACGGCTGCTGCACCTCATCAGAGGTTTTGTTTCTACACTTCCTGTCTCAGATGGCTGCTGGACGTCTTCCTCCGTAACTGGGTTAAGGTTATAACTGGTTGTAACCGGTTATAACTGGTTGTAACTAGTTATAACTGGTTCTAACTGGTTATAACTGGTTATAACTGGTTGTAACTGATTATAACAGATTGTAACAGATTGTAACTGGTTGTAACTGGTTATAACTGGTGAAATGTTGAAGAAGCAGCAGAGGATTCGACCAAGAAGTAACATTTAGAGCTACATGCCTGACCTGGAAAGCATCTGACTCCCTAATGGATCCGACCCCCCCAAAGGAGGACCCCGAAGCCTCCACTGGAGACTGAACTCAGAACTTTCTGTGGTGGAAAAAAGTTGTTTTAAACACATTAAGGAAGGTCAGAAGGAAGGTGAACAGCACGACCTGAACTCAGAGTTCCTGTTGCCAGGTCCAACATTAGGTTCAGGAACTCAAAATATGAAAATAGAAATTTATAGAAACACCCGGTGCAATAGAAAGAGACTCAGCTGCATGTTTGATGCAGAAAGAAAGATTTGTGTGGAGCTTTGATGTAATGAGAGATTTTTTAACCCTAGAAGAAATGTCACGTTTTAATTTTTCACGTTAAACTCATCTGAACATTCTGACCTCCAGCCTGCTGATAGAATGGCCTGTTTGGATGTAAACTACATTACCCAGCAGCCTCTGCTCTAACCTGAGAACTGTTTCACCCTCTGCTGGTGAAGTTGGGTACTGTAGCTTTTAATAAAGCCCTGAGGCGGCTTCTTCAGAGGCCTGCATTTTATTTAACTCCCGCTGAAACATTTTCATCACCATGAAAACGTTTCTGCCGTGAGTTACTGTGCTCAGTTCTGGGCTCGGTTCTGGGCTCGGTTCTGTGCTCGGTTCTGTGCTCGGTTCTGGGCTCGGTTCTGTCTCTTCAGTCCGACCAACTTTTCAAACACAAACAGGTGCAGCAGAGAGAAACTGAACAGGTCTGATCAGACAGAATTACACCTTCAAGTCGAACATTTCATAAAGAATGTAGATGTTTTTACATTTTTCTTTAAACATTTTAATTTTGGAACGTCTCATTTCTAATTTGGGTCTCTGCTTTCATAACTTGGAACGGATTTATTCTCTTTCTGTGACTATGATCAGACACATAAGTCACGTGATCCCGTTCTTTCTATAACTTTCCAGTTGATTGACAGGAAATGAATCTATCAATACTGTGATTGATCTGCTGTTAGTTTCTTGTGTTTGGATTGTTGGTCAGATGTTTTCTGATCTTTATTGACTAAAATATTTATTGATGAAAGAATAAAACACAAAAATTCAGCTAAACACAAACGTGGCAGATGATGATGATGATGATGATGATGATGATGATGATGATGATGATGATGTTGATGATGATGATGATGATGATGATGATGATGATGTTGATGATGATGATGATGATGATGATGATGTTGATGGTGATGATGATGTTGATGGTGATGATGATGATGATGGTGATGATGATGATGGGATGATGATGATGTTGATGATGATGATGATGATGGTGATGATGATGATGTTGATGATGATGATGATGATGTTGATGATGATGATGATGATGATGATGATGATGATGATGTTGATGATGATGATGATGATGATGATGATGTTGATGGTGATGATGATGTTGATGGTGATGATGATGATGATGGTGATGATGATGATGGGATGATGATGATGTTGATGATGATGATGATGATGGTGATGATGATGATGTTGATGATGATGATGATGATGTTGATGATGATGATGATGATGATGATGATGATGATGATGTTGATGATGATGATGATGATGATGATGATGTTGATGGTGATGATGATGTTGATGGTGATGATGATGATGATGATGATGATGATGATGGGATGATGATGATGGGATGATGATGATGATGATGATGTTGATGATGATGATGATGATGGTGATGATGATGATGATGATGATGATGATGGTGATGATGATGATGGGATGTAAAACGTGGCACTTCCCTGCACACAGGGACTCTGACAGGAAGTAAATCGCACTGCAGGCGACATGTTTACTGGAGGTGAATCCAGTAATTAGACGGAGCCGATCTGAGTATTTAGTTGTTTCTCTCATGTTGACTCGCAGTGGTTCAGTATTTCTCTGTGTCTCTTCACACATTTTGCAGAAAGTGTTTTGATAGTGAAAATATTCTGAATATTAATTATTATTGTTCCTATGATGAATGAACGTGATGAATTGAAAAGATGTTGGATATTTCTGTGTTTGTGAGTCTTGGTTGTGTTCATGTTTGCTTGATGCAAGAAGGTTTTGTAAATATAATTTATTCTCCCGTGACCCCCCAGTCATGTGACTGTGAAGGTTAAAGGTCACTCACTCTTCAGCCAATCAGAGCCTCGCAGACAGCTGGGGGAGATGAAGCTGAAAGGAACAGTCAGAACTTTTTATGAACCTGTTCGTCTTTCATCTCTGAGTCCACAGGGTTAGCGTAGCTTAGCTCAAAGACTGGAAACAGAGGGAAACTGTTAGCACAGGTGGAGTCGCCACCTGAGGAAGGTTCACCTCCGACTGTGGGCCTTCTGATAGTCAGGAGATCATTTCTACCTTTGCCATGAGAGCAGACGATGTTGTTTCCATAATGATGAGACCAAAAGCAAGACTGAAAATATTACCATCAGCTAATTCAGCTCACCTAAAATGGGAGATAAAGAACTTTAAACATTATCGTCACCTTGATGCTTCATTCTTTTGGTATCATGTTGATCATCAGGATATCATGAAAGCAGATATTTCTGTTGTTTGGATTCCAGCGGCTCTGAAGCTGCGCTCAGTC
The DNA here is from genome assembly GCF_036924035.1 of Leuresthes tenuis. NCBI lineage: Eukaryota > Metazoa > Chordata > Actinopteri > Atheriniformes > Atherinopsidae > Leuresthes > Leuresthes tenuis. The sequence continues at coordinate 407,936 of NW_027325370.1, forward strand.
AGCTGATGGGTTTCGATGTGTCGATCAACTGAAAATCCAACCATATCGGAAGCTTCAGGGCAAAAGAGTAAACACCCAGACGTTATATTGATCGACTAATAAGAGGTTTTGCAGCCTTTGATGAGTTTTTCTTTGAGATTTTAAAACTGACGTTTTTCTTCTGCGGGTGTTTTTGTCTTAAATATACAGTCGAAGTTCATATGGATAATAAATCATAGGGATGATAAATCATAAGGATGATAAATCATTCAGATGATAAATCATAAGGATGATAAATCATACTGATGATAAATCATACGGATGATAAATCATATGGATGATAAATCATACGGATGATAAATCATAAGGATGATAAATCATAGGGATGATAAATCATACGGATGATAAATCATAAGGATAATAAATCATAAGGATGATAAATCATATGGATGATAAATCATACGGATGATAAATCATACGGATGATAAATCATACGGATGATAAATCATAAGGATGATAAATCATACGGATGATAAATCATACGGATGATAAATCATAAGGATAATAAATCATAAGGATGATAAATCATACGGATGATAAATCATACGGATGATAAATCATAAGGATGATAAATCATACGGATGATAAATCATAAGGATGATAAATCATACGGATGATAAATCATATGGATGATAAATCATACGGATGATAAATCATACGGATGATAAATCATAAGGATGATAAATCATATGGATGATAAATCATACGGATGATAAATCATAAGGATGATAAATCATAAGGATGATAAATCATACGAATGATAAATCATACGAATGATAAATCATAAGGATGATAAATCATAGGGATGATAAATCATACGGATGATAAATCATAAGGATGATAAATCATAAGGATGATAAATCATACGAATGATAAATCATACGGATGATAAATCATAGGGATGATAAATCATACTGATGATAAATCATAAGGATGATAAATCATAAGGATGATAAATCATACGAATGATAAATCATACGGATGATAAATCATAAGGATGATAAATCATACGGATGATAATCATAAAACAGCTTCTCTGAACATGTTGGTCACATGACCCATCAGCTGTTTATACATGAAAGACCAACATTAAAAGCCCTCCCTCCATGTTTCTCTGGTTCTGTCTTCTTCCTCCAGCTTTAGTTTCCTGTTAGGAACCGCGACTCTGTTTGTCACAGCGCCACCTGCTGACCACATGACACACCCTGATTATTCACCCAGTCAGCTGGTGGAGGCAGGCCGATGTTTCTGCAGGAGACAACAGTGGAGCTAAAGTAGCAGAATCCCTCTGGTTCCAGTGCTTGTGCTAAGCTGGTCTGACACATCCTGAACTCAGAGATGAACCATCCGGAGACATCCTGGACCTTTAAGTTCTACCTGCTGAACTAGTGCTGAGTCTGTGGGATCTTTAAAGCAGTGAGGGTGGAAGGAAATGGTCGGAAACTCAGTCTTACATCATCGTTTGTTGTCGAGTTTTTTATCGTTATCGTTATATTTTGGGCGAAGGCCTGCAGAGGTTATGACTGGTCCTGAATGGTTACCTAGTTGTTCATCTAGATAACTAGCTAAGCTAGTTGTTGAACTAGCTAACCAGTATTCCAGTGCACACCAACTGTTACAATCAGTCATAACCAGTTATAGCAGGTAATAACCAATTATAGTCAGTTATAACCAGTTATAACCAGTTATAGCCGGTTATAGCCTGTTATAACCTCATATATAAGGAGTTATATCTGGTTATAACCAATATCAGTCGATTATGACCGGTTATAACCAGTTATAGCCTGTTATAACCTTATATATAAGGAGTTATATCTGGTTATAACCAGTTATAACCAGTTTCAGTCGATTATAACCGGTTATAACCAGTTATAACCAGTTTCAGTCGATTATAACCGGTTATAACCAGTTATAGCAGGTAATAACCAATTATAGTCTGTTATAACCTTATATATAAGGAGTTATATCTGGTTATAACCAGTTTCAGTCGATTATAACCGGTTACAACCTGTTATAACCACATATAACCTGTTATAGCCAGTTACATATAGTTTATGAAAATGGAGTTTTAGTTGTTTTTATGCAGTTGAAGTGGAACCTTTCTAGTTTGAACCGGTTAAAAGCGGTACCAGCCAGTCAGGTGTAGGTCCACCTCTGGTGGTTGAATTGATTGTGTCCAGTTCTCTCCTGGTTCTGGTTCTTCACCTGCAGTGTGTGAAGATAAGATTTGGTCTTCAGTTTCCTGTTTTAATCCAACTACTCTGGTTCTGGCCCAACAGCACCAGACAGTTCTGATCTCCAGAAGAGTTTGTCTGTTAATCGTGGATCTCTGCCTTCAGACTGAACTTTCGCTGTCTTGTTATTACTGATTATCGAGTCTGACTGATTGCAGGTTTCTGGTCAGTGGCCGGCCACTGCCTTCCATGATGTCAGTGTGTGTTTCCCATCATGCACCTGTGTAAGAAAATAAACTGAGAAATGTTATAAATGGAATAAAACACGGAAACAGATTAAATGACTCAATGTGTCTGTCAGGTGACGTTTTTATTCTGTGACATCAGAGAGAGAAGAGGTGGAGGACCGCAGATACCTGAGAGTTTACCTGGAGTGGAACTACAAGAAGGACGGAAATGTTTCTTCTATAAATCTGTGGCCTGCTGTGCAGCATCAGAGACTCTGAACAAACAGATGAAGAAGGCTGGTTGAAAAAGAATGAAGGAATGAACGTGTGCTATAGCTTTGTTAGCTCATGGCTGCTGTTAGCTCATAGCTCTGTTAGCTCATAGCTGCTGTTAGCTCATAGCTGCTGTTAGCTCATAGCTCTGTTAGCTCATAGCTGCTGTTAGCTCATAGCTCTGTTAGCTCATAGCTGCTGTTAGCTCATAGCTGCTGTTAACTCATAGCTCTGTTAGCTCATAGCTCTGTTAGCTCATAGCTGCTGTTATGTGGCTACTTGCAGCTATAGGAGAGCTAACGGAGGGATTTCTACACAGGCACTCTACTGGGACCACTTCATCCACACGCCCCCCTGCAGCACAGTTTATTCACTCCGGTAAGAACGTCCATCTTACTCAAAGTCGTCGTTCACGTCGTCAAAATCTGATAAATATCCTGCCATGTTGCACAAAACTATCAGCAGCAAACTCTGTGTGAAGTTAGCCGACTGTCACAGAGCACGGAGTGAATAAACTGTGCTGCAGGGGGGCGTGTGGATGAAGTGGTCCCAGTAGAGTGCCTGTGTAGAAATCCCTCCGTTAGCTGCAAGTAGACACATAACAGAGCTATGAGCTAACAGAGCTATGAGCTAACAGCAGCTATGAGCTAACAGCAGCTATGAGCTAACAGAGCTCTGAGCTAACAGAGCTATGAGCTAACAGCAGCTATGAGCTAACAGCAGCTATGAGCTAACAGAGCTCTGAGCTAACAGAGCTATGAGCTAACAGAGCTATGAGCTAACAGAGCTATGAGCTAACAGCAGCTATGAGCTAACAGAGCTATGAGCTAACAGAGCTATGAGCTAACAGAGCTATAGCACACGTTCATTCATTCATTCTTCTTAAAGTATTGGTGAAATAAAGACAGATAATGCCTTATTTAGAGGCTGCATCCTCTAAGCCCCGTTCACTCCGTTATATGGATCTCCAGTTATCTAAATATCTTCAGAAGGACGCCGACTTTCACCAAACTGTTCTCAGTGAGTAGATGAACGTATTTCATGCCAGAAATAAGGTTTAAAAACACCGGAGTTCCCCTTTAATCTTAATCTTAATGAACTGGTTTAGAACTGAAGAACCTTTCAGATGAGACGTGAAACGTCTTCAGGAACCAAGAAGAAGAAGAAGTCCAGGTGGCCTGACTCAGCTCTAAGGGTTACACGGTACCGTACAGTTCATCCTCTTTCCTGGGCCTCTGAACTGGACATTTGGACCCTGAACTTACATGTTTTACTTTCTCACATCCAACAGTGATTAAAAACAGACGTCTTCCCTTTGTCCCCTGAAGGAAACACTCGTTTCACTTGTTTCCTGTTTTCACTGTAACCTGATGAATGCTGACTGATAAGATGCAGCTGCATCAGCAGTTTGATCATCAACGTTCACTGAGTGAGTCACATGACAGCCACGGCTGCTGTGATTGGCTGTCCCAGTGAATTCATGCACCTTTAGTCTCACCTGGACTGTGGTGCTTTCTTTCTGAGCTGTTTTTGTTAACCTTATTTACGTCACCCTGCTGAAGTAAGATTGTCTCATCATTAAAACTTCCCCAGCCCTCTGATTGGACACTGAGCTCAGCCGATCAGCTGAGGGGGCTGACGTCACCTGGGAAACCCCCCCCCCCCCTCACTTCCCGTAACATTCGAGACAAAAACAAACAAGATGGCGGAATCTGCTCCACTTTCTGAGTGCTGAGGCTCAGCGCGACAGCTGATTGGCTCCCAACAAACGAACTTTTTCATTGGCTCGGAGCAGGAAAAGAAGCAGCTCATTGGCTGAGCAACTCATTGATCCCACCCCCAGAAATCATAGAAGTAGAACAGATAGAACAAAGATGTAGTCTTGGTTGGTTTTTATTCTGTTGAAATGCTTTGTAATATTATTATTTTAGAATGTTCTGAATTATGTTATGAAGTTAAATTACTTTTAAAGTGTTTTGAAGTTTCAGTTGTTCCCATTATTCGACACAAATCTGTAAAAAAAAATCAGCGAAAGTGTGAAATACCACAGAAAGTTGTGGGCGAAGCCAGGGGCACGTGCTGTTCATTGATTGGTCTAAAAGTCATGAATTAACTGAGGTTTTAGAGAATAACAATAAAAAGGTAGAAAGTTGCTGGTTCTGCGTTTCCTCCTCGGGATCCGTAACCGTCTCTCTGTGACGGTCCGATCTGAGCGCTGTGGTTCTGTGCTCGGTTCGGTCCGTTCAGGTGTCGCTCAGCAGCTTCCGGCAGGACTTTCAGACTTCATCACCCCCGAAATCTTCCTCTCCTCGGTCTCGTGCATGTGTCCTCCCGCAGGCTCGTGTTAGCGTCTCGCGCTCCCGCTGCTGTGATTTGCCTTTGGTCTCGCGGTTGTTGCTGGGATTTTACCTTCATCTGTGCTTCTCTCTTCACTCTCTGGAGAAATGTCAGCCATCAGTTCGAGCCAGGTCCGGACTGGAGAGCAGAACCCGAACGGAGCTGAGCTGGACCACCCAGAGGCCGCGGTTCTGCAGCCGCAGACCGTGTTCGTCATCCTGGACTCGGCAGAAACCCTCAACCTGGTCCGGTGAGTGCGGAAGTTCCAGGAGTTACCGTTATCTCCGTCCAGGCCAAACTCCGCTCAGAAATCTGAGAATTTAACCGCGGTGGTTTTATCTTTGAAGGTTCGGTGTAACGAACCGGACCGCTCTGATCTGTACTGTTTTCTGCTGAGTTCGGCTCGTTAATTCTTCACCACAGCCGTTACTTTACTGGACCAACAGTCCTCCCTTTATTCATGGAGAAATCAAACAGTCATGTTTAATTATGGATGTCCAGTTTAAATTTGAGGGTTTGAGAACAGAGTTTGGTTCTGGAGTTCTATCAGAGGTGATGATGATGATGATGATGATGGACAGGTTGTTGTTGTTGTTGCCATCTGACCTTTGACTTCTGAGCCTCTTTGCCTTCCTCTGCAATGACTCATCCAGCTTTAATCCTCCTCCTCTGTTTTTTCTTGAGAAACAGACTCGGTCTACTTTAAGCTCCTTTAAAGTCATAAAACCCATAAGTGTTGTTTTCTTCAGATTTTCATTTAAATGTAGTTGTTGTAATAATAATGTTTAAATGATGTTTTCTGTATTTCTGCACTGGTCATTTAGTAAATTCCAGTCGAAATGTTGTCAAATAAATAATGAATTCAGCTGTAATCTCCAAACTAGGTTTGGATTTTGGTTAAATGTTGTATGAGGCGCCTGAACTTTATATCCCAGAGATGTTTCTGTGCTCAGCAGAAGTTGTGAGGAGTACAGGTGAGGGTCAGCTAACAGCTAACTGCTAACTGCAAACAGCTAAATACTAACAGCTAACTGCTAACAGCTAAATACTAACTGCTAACAGCTAACTGCTTACAGCTAAATACTAACTGCAAACAGCTAAATACTAACTGCTAACAGCTAACTGCTAATAGCTAAATACTAACTGCTAACAGCTAAATACTAACTGCTAACAGCTAAATACTAACTGCAAACAGCTAACTGCTAATAGCTAAATGCTAAATACTAACTGCTAACAGCTAACTGCAAACAGCTAAATACTAACTGCTAACAGCTAACTGCTAACAGCTAACTGCTAACTGCTAACTGCTAACAGCTAATGCACACACTTGAGTGTCAGCTGCAGGCAGAATCAGCAGCGGAGGTCCAGTCTGGGGTTCTGATCCTCAGGAGGAGGCTGCAGCTGTTTGGACCTGGATGAGCAGGAAGTGACTCAGCATAAAAACCCTTCACACACTCACGTTTGTCCTGTAGCAGTGTGAGGACCGACAGTTACTGACTGAACTCCCGGCTCAGGTTCTGCTTCAAAACTTTAAAAGTGGATTCAAAACCAGATTTGAAGCACCAGAACCCACTTCCCTGAAACCTTAGTTCTGTCAGTAGTTTACTGACGGTTGAAAATGCTCCTTGGTTCTGTCTCCAGCTCCTTGGTTCTGTCTCCAGCTCTTTGGGTTCTGTCTCCAGCTCTTTGGTTCTGTCTCCAGCTCTTTGGTTCTGTCTCCAGCTCTTTGGGTTCTGTCTCCAGCCCTTTGGTTCTGTCTCCAGCTCTTTGGTTCTGTCTCCAGCTCTTTGGGTTCTGTCTCCAGCTCTTTGGGTTCTGTCTCCAGCTCTTTGGGTTCTGTCTCCAGCCCTTTGGTTCTGTCTCCAGCTCTTTGGGTTCTGTCTCCAGCTCTTTGGTTCTGTCTCCAGCTCTTTGGGTTCTGTCTCCAGCTCCTTGGTTCTTGGTTCTGTCTCCAGCTCCTTGGTTCTGTCTCCAGCTCCTTGGTTCTGTCTCCAGCTCTTTGGGTTCTGTCTCCAGCTCTTTGGGTTCTGTCTCCAGCTCTTTGGGTTCTGTCTCCAGCTCTTTGGTTCTGTCTCCAGCCCTTTGGTTCTGTCTCCAGCTCTTTGGGTTCTGTCTCCAGCTCTTTGGTTCTTGGTTCTGTCTCCAGCTCTTTGGTTCTGTCTCCAGCCCTTTGGGTTCTGTCTCCAGCTCCTTGGTTCTGTCTCCAGCCCTTTGGTTCTGTCTCCAGCCCTTTGGTTCTGTCTCCAGCTCTTTGGGTTCTGTCTCCAGCTCCTTGGTTCTGTCTCCAGCTCTTTGGTTCTGTCTCCAGCTCTTTGGTTCTGTCTCCAGCTCTTTGGGTTCTGTCTCCAGCTTCTTGGTTCTGTCTCCAGCTCTTTGGTTCTGTCTCCAGCTCTTTGGTTCTGTTTCCAGCTCTTTGGTTCTGTCTCCAGCTCCTTGGTTCTGTCTCCAGCTCCTTGGTTCTGTCTCCAGCTCTTTGGGTTCTGTCTCCAGCTCCTTGGTTCTGTCTCCAGCTCTTTGGGTTCTGTCTCCAGCTCTTTGGGTTCTGTCTCCAGCTCTTTGGGTTCTGTCTCCAGCTCTTTGGGTTCTGTCTCCAGCTCTTTGGGTTCTGTCTCCAGCTCTTTGGGTTCTGTCTCCAGCTCTTTGGTTCTGTCTCCAGCCCTTTGGTTCTGTCTCCAGCTCTTTGGGTTCTGTCTCCAGCTCTTTGGTTCTTGGTTCTGTCTCCAGCTCTTTGGTTCTGTCTCCAGCCCTTTGGGTTCTGTCTCCAGCTCCTTGGTTCTGTCTCCAGCCCTTTGGTTCTGTCTCCAGCCCTTTGGTTCTGTCTCCAGCTCTTTGGGTTCTGTCTCCAGCTCCTTGGTTCTGTCTCCAGCTCTTTGGTTCTGTCTCCAGCTCTTTGGTTCTGTCTCCAGCTCTTTGGGTTCTGTCTCCAGCTTCTTGGTTCTGTCTCCAGCTCTTTGGTTCTGTCTCCAGCTCTTTGGTTCTGTTTCCAGCTCTTTGGTTCTGTCTCCAGCTCCTTGGTTCTGTCTCCAGCTCCTTGGTTCTGTCTCCAGCTCTTTGGGTTCTGTCTCCAGCTCCTTGGTTCTGTCTCCAGCTCTTTGGGTTCTGTCTCCAGCTCTTTGGGTTCTGTCTCCAGCTCTTTGGTTCTGTCTCCAGCTCCTTGGTTCTGTCTCCAGCTCCTTGGTTCTGTCTCCAGCTCCTTGGTTCTGTCTCCAGCTCTTTGGTTCTGTCTCCAGCTCCTTGGTTCTGTCTCCAGCTCCTTGGTTCTGTCTCCACTCTTTGGTTCTGTCTCCAGCTCTTTGGTTCTGTCTCCAGCTCCTTGGTTCTGTCTCCAGCTCTTTGGTTCTGTCTCCAGCTCTTTGGGTTCTGTCTCCAGCTCCTTGGTTCCGTCTCCAGCTCTTTGGTTCCGTCTCCAGCTCTTTGGGTTCTGTCTCCAGCTCTTTGGTTCTGTCTCCAGCTCTTTGGTTCTGTCTCCAGCTCTTTGGGTTCTGTCTCCAGCTCTTTGGTTCCGTCTCCAGCTCTTTGGTTCTGTCTCCAGCTCTTTGGTTCCGTCTCCAGCTCCTTGGTTCTGTCTCCAGCTCTTTGGGTTCTGTCTCCAGCTCTTTGGGTTCTGTCTCCAGCTCCTTGGTTCTGTCTCCAGCTCCTTGGTTCTGTCTCCAGCTCCTTGGTTCTGTCTCCAGCTCTTTGGTTCTGTCTCCAGCTCCTTGGTTCTGTCTCCAGCTCCTTGGTTCTGTCTCCACTCTTTGGTTCTGTCTCCAGCTCTTTGGTTCTGTCTCCAGCTCCTTGGTTCTGTCTCCAGCTCTTTGGTTCTGTCTCCAGCTCTTTGGGTTCTGTCTCCAGCTCCTTGGTTCCGTCTCCAGCTCTTTGGTTCCGTCTCCAGCTCTTTGGGTTCTGTCTCCAGCTCTTTGGTTCTGTCTCCAGCTCTTTGGTTCTGTCTCCAGCTCTTTGGGTTCTGTCTCCAGCTCTTTGGGTTCTGTCTCCAGCTCTTTGGTTCCGTCTCCAGCTCTTTGGTTCTGTCTCCAGCTCCTTGGTTCTGTCTCCAGCTCTTTGGGTTCCCGTCTCCAGCTCTTTGGTTCCGTCTCCAGCTCCTTGGTTCTGTCTCCAGCTCTTTGGGTTCTGTCTCCAGCTCTTTGGGTTCCGTCTCCAGCTCTTTGGGTTCTGTCTCCAGCTCCTTGGTTCTGTCTCCAGCTTCTTGGTTCTGTCTCCAGCTCTTTGGTTCTGTCTCCAGCTCCTTGGTTCTGTCTCCAGCTCCTTGGTTCTGTCTCCAGCTCCTTGGTTCTGTCTCCAGCTCCTTGGTTCTGTCTCCAGCTCTTTGGGTTCTGTCTCCAGCTCTTTGGGTTCTGTCTCCAGCTCTTTGGGTTCTGTCTCCAGCTCCTTGGTTCTGTCTCCAGCTCCTTGGTTCTGGTGTTGCCTGCACAGTTGATCCTGTTTCAGACATTTTTATGAAAACAACAGATCTTCACTGTGAGTGATGTAATCCTGGCAAGGCTGCTGATTGGCTGATGCTCTCTCTCTGTCACTCAGGGTGGAGTCGGGAATCGTCGCTGACATCGAGGTTGACAGTTTGCTGCCCTCAGACTGTGACACCTTCTACCAGATCAAGAGTCAGCCAATCGGCATCAGGTAACACTTCTGTGACCTTCACCTCACAGGTCAGACCGGTTTGGGTCCAGACTAATCACTGGTAATCCTCAACCACCTGTTTCTACTGAGTGAAACTAGTTATTGATCATGTTCAGATGATGTAATGTGACGACCTCATCATGTCTCTCTCTCCTCAGCTCATCAGCAGCAGCTTCTTCCTCATCCTCATCTTCATCCTCGCTGCCTTCAGTCATGTCATCCAGGTAAACATCAACTCTTCTTCTTCTGCTGTTATTCTGTCCTCGTCCTGCAGAGGGCACCTTAGACTCTGAGGATAACCTCCTCTCGTTCTGCAGGATTCTGATGCGGCAGGATCTGATGCGTCAGCAGGCTCTGGAGGAGGAGCAGAAGGAGGCGCAGCAGCAGCGGCGCTCCACCGACTCCTCCTCGCCAATCTGTGTGTCTGTGTCCTCCTGCAAACCTGCTCAGGTCCCCGTGGAGGTGCTGAAGGTACAAGGAGTAACCTGCAGTCAGGTTATCAGCTGCAGAGACATGAGAAACAGAAGAAGAACATCTGGGGAACAGTTTGTCTTAGTTTAAACGTCAAAACACAGACGAACAAATGTTCTACCCATGTGTCCAACAGGTGCAGACTCACCTGGAGAACCCCACCAGGTATCACATCCAGCAGGCTCAGAGGCAGCAGGTCCGTCAGTACCTGTCCACCAGCAAGACAACCAATCATGATCCAGCTGTACAGCCAAGCCCCTCCACTGAGCTTGGTTCCACCCCCGGACAACCAATGGACAGCAGCCCCAAACAAGAAGTAATAAACGTAAACACACAAACAAGAAGTAATAAACGTAAACACACAAACAGGAAGTGATAAACATAAACACGCAAACAGGAAGTAATAAACGTAAACACGCAAACGGGAAGTGATAAAACATAAACACACAAACAGGAAGTGATAAAACATAAACACACAAACAGGAAGTGATAAACATAAACACACAAACAGGAAGTAATAAACATAAACACGCAAACAGGAAGTAATAAACGTAAACACGCAAACGGGAAGTGATAAAACATAAACACACAAACAGGAAGTGATACACATAAACACACAAACAGGAAGTAATAAACGTAAACACGCAAACGGGAAGTGATAAAACATAAACACACAAACAGGAAGTGATACACATAAACACACAAACAGGAAGTAATAAACGTAAACACGCAAACAGGAAGTAATAAACATAAACACGCAAACGGAAAGTAATAAACGTAAACACGCAAACAGGAAGTAATAAACATAAACACGCAAACAGGAAGTGATAAACATAAACACACAAACAAGAAGTAATAAACATAAACAAACAGATGAAGCGCGAAACGTAAACACACAAAAGGATGAAGTAATAAACGTAAACACGCAAACAGGAAGTAATAAACATAAACACGCAAACGGGAAGTGATAAACATAAACACACAAACAAGAAGTAATAAACATAAACAAACAGATGAAGCGCGAAACGTAAACACACAAAAGGATGAAGTAATAAACGTAAACACGCAAACAGGAAGTAATAAACATAAACACGCAAACAGGAAGTGATAAACATAAACACACAAACAAGAAGTAATAAACATAAACAAACAGATGAAGCGCGAAACGTAAACACACAAAAGGATGAAGTAATAAACGTAAACACGCAAACAGGAAGTAATAAACGTAAACACGCAAACAGGAAGTAATAAACATAAACACGCAAACAGGAAGTAATAAACATAAACAAACAGATGAAGCGCGAAACGTAAACACACAAAAGGATGAAGTAATAAACGTAAACACGGCATCAACAGGACTCCTTGTCAGAATGAGTCATTCAGAGCATTGAAACAATGTAAACCAGAGCTGGAGTATCTTTTAAAGGGAGATCAGCAGTTTTCAGGCAGCAGAGTTCTTCCTGTTGGAGTCAGTCTGCTGCGTCAGTGCTTCCAGAGGATCTGAGTCAGTTCCAGTCTGAACTGCAGTTTAATCAGAAACTTCAGAGGTCTGACTTGGTCACACACATTACTAACCAGCTGATCTGTGACTTCTCATTCAGGTGGAAGAGGCTGTCATTGATGACATCATCAGCCTGGAGTCGAGCCTGAATGATGAATTTCTGACGCTGATTGATTCTGGACTGCAGCTCGCCAACACGGTAACACGCACTGATACACGCACACACACTTAGTTTGAGTTAGTTTACTCTCAGCACACTGAGTGCTGCAGCCAGTTGCTGTCCATGCATGATGGTGATAGTTGTACCAGTGTCAGCTGGCCCATAGGGGGCGCTGGGGCTCAGCCCCACCAGCTGTTGTCCGTGTCAGTTTTACTTAGTGTGTGCCTACATGCAATTTAAATCATTTAAACATCTTTTCCACCAACTGACACTCCACTGACAGACAGTGTATCATTCTCTCATGGGGCCATCGGCAAAGTGCCCCAGACCTGCAGCTAAACAGCCAATCCGGTTACGGTTTCCAGGGGGAAATCATGAATAATTGGCCTATCAGCGTCGCCAAATTTAACGCCTGTGGGGCGCTGGAGATTTAGCCCTGACTGCTATGTAAAATGGTAAAATGCGTGAAGCTTTAGGATTGCTGAAGCTACATGAGGAGCCAGCGGTAGTTTTTTTTGTAGTGCGACTCCCAGACTCTGAGCTACGCTACGGGGGGGAAATATACGTTCAATGACAAAGAGAGATGATGGCGATGACAACCAGAGTTCAACAGCAACTTCCACTGAATTCGGTGAAATCATTAGTAATGTAGCCTTTTGCGAGATGGACGAAGGAGGAAACATTTCTCATTAAGGAGCTTTGACCTAACATCACGGTGAAAGATGAATGTTACAGACGGAGATTTTATCGGAGCTGGTTCAGCCGTAGGACGTGGCTGGCAGGTTGTGGAGCAGCTAATGCACTTTCCTGTTTCCCCTGTATCCTCTTCAGAAGTTACAGATGTGATTCGACTTGGACAAAGACTGGACTAACTGACGTAAAGCGCCTCTCTGACCGGATCAAGAAGCATGATGGATCCAAAGGTCACATGGAAAACTGTGTAAAGCTAGCTGTGTTCGGAAAGATTAGCATAGCAACGCTGCTAGGTGATGGGCACCGCAGTGCTGTAAGAAGGCTCAATGAATAGGTAGATAAAAACCGTAGATACAACCGTAGGCACCACACCGCCCCCATCGGGTGGCTCTGTAGGTACCGCACCGCCCCCATCGAGTGGTTCTGTAGGTACAGCACCGCCCCCATCAGGTGGTTCTGTAGGTACCGCACCGCCCCCATCAGGTGGTTCTGTAGGTACCTCACCGCCCCCATCAGGTGGTTCTGTAGGTACCTCACCGCCCCCATCGGGTGGCTCTGTAGGTACCTCACCGCCCCCATCGGGTGGTTCTGTAGGTACTACACCGCCCCCATCGGGTGGTTCTGTAGGTACAACACCGCCCGCATCGGGTGGTTCTGTAGGTACCGCACCGCCCCCATCGAGTGGTTCTGTAGGTACAGCACCGCCCCCATCGGGTGGCTCTGTAGGTACCGCACCGCCCCCATCGGGTGGTTCTGTAGGTACAGCACCGCCCCCATCGGGAGGCTCTGTAGGTACAACACCGCCCCCATCGGGTGGTTCTGTAGGTACCTCACCGCCCCCATCGGGTGGTTCTGTAGGTACAACACCGCCCCCATCGGGTGGTTCTGTAGGTACCGCACCGCCCCCATCGAGTGGTTCTGTAGGTACCTCACCGCCCCCATCGGGTGGTTCTGTAGGTACAACACCGCCCCCATCGGGTGGTTCTGTAGGTACCTCACCGCCCCCATCGGGTGGTTCTGTAGGTACAACACCGCCCGCATCGGGTGGTTCTGTAGGTACAACACCGCCCCCATCGGGTGGTTCTGTAGGTACCGCACCGCCCCCATCGAGTGGTTCTGTAGGTACCTCACCGCCCCCATCGGGTGGCTCTGTAGGTACCGCACCGCCCCCATCGGGTGGTTCTGTAGGTACTACACCGCCCCCATCGGGTGGTTCTGTAGGTACAACACCGCCCGCATCGGGTGGTTCTGTAGGTACAACACCGCCCCCATCGGGTGGTTCTGTAGGTACCGCACCGCCCCCATCGGGTGGTTCTGTAGGTACCTCACCGCCCCCATCGGGTGGCTCTGTAGGTACCGCACCGCCCCCATCGGGTGGTTCTGTAGGTACCTCACCGCCCCCATCGGGTGGTTCTGTAGGTACCGCACCGCCCCCATCGGGTGGTTCTGTAGGTACCTCACCGCCCCCATCGGGTGGTTCTGTAGGTACCGCACCGCCCCCATCGGGTGGTTCTGTAGGTACCTCACCGCCCCCATCGGGTGGTTCTGTAGGTACCGCACCGCCCCCATCGAGTGGCTCTGTAGGTACCGCACCACCCCCATCGGGTGGTTCTGTAGGTACCTCACCGCCCCCATCGGGTGGTTCTGTAGGTACCTCACCGCCCCCATCGGGTGGTTCTGTAGGTACCGCACCGCCCCCATCGAGTGGCTCTGTAGGTACCGCACCACCCCCATCGGGTGGTTCTGTAGGTACCACACCGCCCCCATCGGGTGGCTCTGTAGGTACCGCACCACCCCCATCGGGTGGTTCTGTAGGTACCTCACCGCCCCCATCGGGTGGTTCTGTAGGTACCGCACCGCCCCCATCGGGTGGTTCTGTAGGTACCACACCGCCCCCATCGGGTGGCTCTGTAGGTACCGCACCACCCCCATCGGGTGGTTCTGTAGGTACCTCACCGCCCCCATCGGGTGGTTCTGTAGGTACCTCACCGCCCCCATCGGGTGGTTCTGTAGGTACCACACCGCCCCCATCGGGTGGCTCTGTAGGTACCGCACCACCCCCATCGGGTGGTTCTGTAGGTACCGCACCGCCCCCATCGGGTGGTTCTGTAGGTACCTCACCGCCCCCATCGGGTGGTTCTGTAGGTACCGCACCGCCCCCATCGGGTGGTTCTGTAGGTACCTCACCGCCCCCATCGGGTGGTTCTGTAGGTACCGCACCGCCCCCATCGAGTGGCTCTGTAGGTACCGCACCACCCCCATCGGGTGGTTCTGTAGGTACCGCACCGCCCCCATCGGGTGGTTCTGTAGGTACCTCACCGCCCCCATCGGGTGGTTCTGTAGGTACCGCACCGCCCCCATCGAGTGGCTCTGTAGGTACCGCACCACCCCCATCGGGTGGTTCTGTAGGTACCACACCGCCCCCATCGGGTGGCTCTGTAGGTACCGCACCACCCCCATCGGGTGGTTCTGTAGGTACCTCACCGCCCCCATCGGGTGGCTCTGTAGGTACCGCACCGCCCCCATCGGGTGGTTCTGTAGGTACCGCACCGCCCCCATCGGGTGGTTCTGTAGGTACCACACCGCCCCCATCGGGTGGCTCTGTAGGTACCACACCGCCCCCATCGGGTGGCTCTGTAGGTACCGCACCACAGGGAAGAGTTCAGAACGTAGGAAGCTGTGGATCTGTCCGGTTCAATAAGTCTGATCAGAGTTCAGCTGCAGCTGTGAGACTGAATCCAGAGAAACGCTGTCACAGTATCACTTCATGTTTTCCAGACTTCCTCCTTTCTGTGGGCGGAGCCTCAACCTGTGTGTGTGTGTGTGTGTGTGTGTGTGTGTGTGTGTGTGTGTGTGTGTGTGTGTGTGTGTGTGTGTGTGTGTGTGTGTGTGTGTGTGTGTGTGTGTGTGTGTCAGGGAGATATGAAGCTCTGGGAGTTTTTTCTCTTTCTTAAAGAGACGTTTCCCCATTTTTTCAACAGTCGTCGGGCAGAAAGCGGAAGAGAAGCAGCTCAGGCGCTGTGTGAGTGTGTGAAATCAGAAAAGATGAGGATTTTGGTGTTACTGCCAGACCATGAGAAGAGGAGGATTAAATCTGAGGTAAACGCTGCATTTTATGTGCTGTTTGAGCTGCAGCCGCAGAGTTTGTTGGGTCGGAACACGGTGGCAGTATGATCAGTATGAGCTGAGCGGCTGATAGATGCATCAATCAGCTGTTTCTCTCAGTTCGGTGGATCTTTACATCCAGTTATTTAACTCCGATGTCTGTCAGTGTCAACAACTGAGTCAGAACCGGTTAAAAAGTCCAGAGTCAGTGGGAGTTAGAGGCGTTCTGGATCCTGCTCTGACAGCATCCGGGGGCTGGTTCCACCATCATGGAACCACCAGCAGTCTGGACTCAGACGGCCCTGTTTGTAGGGACGGCAGAACCAGAACCAGACCAGGTTCCTGAGAGGAACTCAGAGGTCCAGAGGGACTGAGTTTAAGCAGCTGCTGCAGACCCAGACGTCTCTCTGTGGGCAGCATCAGGGACTGGATCTGATCCCCAGCCGGTGGGGGTCCATGAGGGCCGTGAGACCTCCGCCGGGTTCTGGGCCGTCTGTGGGTTTGTTGGTCAGCCGCAGAGCTGAAGACGACATTTAATTTTCTGCAACATGTCAGTTTTAGTGTAACTCAGCTGCTGTGTAGCAGTTAAATGATCTAATGAAAGTACCTCCTGTCAGATTGGATGAAACAATCTGATTTAGCACTTATAAGTCTCTATAAGCCACACCCCCTCGGTGCCCTGTTTGCTCCCATGGAGGAGAACTGATGGAGGTCTGCGGGATGCTACGAGTCGCTGTGTGTTTCAAGGTGTTTGGTGTTTATATCATTCAGTGAAGAAGAAGAAAAAGACAAATCAAGCATTCAGGGGCATTGTTTTCTGTGGGAGATGGTAGTTTTTCTGCAGTCACAAAACACACTGAGAGAAAGAAAAAACACACTGAGAGAAAGAAAAAGCCTGGAAATGGAGAAGTTCCTCTTTAAACTGCTGAGTCTGCAGCTGTGATTTCCTCAGAATGCAGCTGTAAATCAAACAAGCAGTTTCATTTACAGTTGAAGCTGATCAGCTAACAAACTTTAGCTTCTTGGTCATAAACTAAAGTAAAAACAGATTCAAGTACCAACAAACCATCCAAATGTACACTTTTTATGCACATTGAGGGGAAATCAGTACCCAGCTTTAGCTTTAGCTGATGCTGTTCCAGCAGCTAGCTCCAGCTAAACCTGATGCTTTTCCAGCAGCTAGCTCCAGCTAAACCTGATGCTGTTCCAGCAGCTAGCTCCAGCTAAACCTGATGCTATTCCAGCAGCTAGCTCCAGCTAAACCTGATGCTGTTCCAGCAGCTAGCTTCACCTAAGGCTGATCCTGTTCAAGCAGCTAGCTCCAGCTAAACCTGATGCTGTTCCAGCAGCTAGCTCCAGCTAAACCTGATGCTATTCCAGCAGCTAGCTCCAGCTAAACCTGATGCTATTCCAGCAGCTAGCTTCACCTAAGCCTGATGCTATTCCAGCAGCTAGCTCCAGCTAAACCTCTGCACGCCAGGTGGAGCGCACGCCAGGTGGAGCGCACGCCAGGTGGAGCGCACGCCAGGTGGAGCGCACGCCAGGTGGAGCGCACGCCAGGTGGAGCGCACCTCTGACACAGCTCACAGTAAATGGAGTGAACAGATCTGAGCTCACCAAGAAGTTCTGTGAGAATACTGGATCCAAGAAATGTTCTGAATCAGCTGGTTGGATCCCAGCAGAGATGGAAGTGATTGATTACCTCACCCCGTCCTGATTATTGGATCCCTTTTTACTGTCTGAGCAGAACTTCTCTGAACCACTTACAGGTGGTCCAGAATGCAGCTGACAGAACCTTCCACATCCTCTCATATTCCACCAGTTCTGCTTTATTTCCATGAGCTCCGGGTCAGGTTCAGAATCCAGTTCAGAGTTCTTCCATTTAGAGCCTTGCATGGTCAGGTCCATTCATCTGTCAGAGATCTGCAGCCCGATCAGAACCACGGGACTCTGAGCTGGAGTCCTCCATCCAGGATCAGAACCAAACTTTGGACTGAAGATGTGGGAGAAACATCTGAAAACATCTGGCTCCCCTTTAAAGGGGAACTCCGGTGTTTTTAAACCTTATTTCTGGCATGAAATACGTTCATCTGCTCACTGAGAACAGTTTGGTGAAAGTCGGCGTCCTTCAGAAGATATTTAGATAACTGGAGATCCATATAACGGAGTGAACGGGGCTTAGAGGATGCAGCCTCTAAATAAGGCATTATCTGTCTTTATTTCACCAACACTTTAAGAAGAATGAATGAATGAACGTGTGCTATAGCTGCTGTTAGCTCATAGCCGCTGTTAGCTCATAGCTGCTGTTAGCTCATAGCTCTGTTAGCTCATAGCTCTGTTAGCTCATAGCTGCTGTTAGCTCATAGCTCTGTTAGCTCATAGCTCTGTTAGCTCATAGCTCTGTTAGCTCATAGCTGCTGTTAGCTCATAGCTCTGTTAGCTCATAGCTCTGTTAGCTAATAGCTCTGTTAGCTCATAGCTCTGTTAGCTCATAGCTCTGTTAGCTCATAGCTCTGTTAGCTCATAGCTGCTGTTAGCTCATAGCTCTGTTAGCTCATAGCTGCTGTTAGCTCATAGCTGCTGTTAGCTCATAGCTCTGTTAGCTCATAGCTGCTGTTATGTGGCTACTTGCAGCTATAGGAGAGCTAACGGAGGGATTTCTACACAGGCACTCTTCTGGGACCACTTCATCCACGGGCCCGGTGGGCCCGGTGAGGCCCGGTGAGGCCCGGCTCATGTGTGAGAGCGTTGGAGCTGCAGTCAGCTGATCAGGCAGCTCAAAGCCGATGGTTCAGAGAGCAGATGTGATTCTAACTCTGTGTCATTCTGTCGTCTGATTGGTCCGTTGCAGCTGCCGGTGTCGGGGAACATGCTGGACGTGTACGGCGGCAGCAGAGGGATGGCCACGCCCACCATTACCGTCAGCAACAGCTGCCCCGCAGAGCTTCACGCCGTCAAGAGGGAGCTGAGCGGTAAACGACACACGGTGCTGTTGGTCACATGACCCTGAGTCCTCAGCCAATCACACGTGTCCTTCTGTGAAGTCATCATCAGGCACTGAGCATTTGAAGCGGCGCCGCCTCAGCGATGATCTGCTAATGAGAAACTTTCAGTTCAATTCAGTTCAATTCAGTTCAGTTCAATTCAGTTCAATTCAGTTAATTTCAATTCATTTCAATTCAGTTAAATTCAGTTAAATTCAGTTCAATTCAATTCAGTTCAATTCAGTTCAATTCAGTTCATTTCAATTCAGTTCAATTCAGTTCAATTCAGTTCAATTCAATTCAGTTAAATTCAGTTCAATTCAGTTCAATTCAGTTCATTTCAGTTCATTTCAATTCAGTTCAATTCAGTTCATTTCAGTTCAGTTCAATTCAGTTCAATTCAGTTCAATTCAGTTCATTTCAATTCAGTTCAATTCAATTCAGTTCAGTTCAGTTTTATTTATATAGCCCGAAATTACAACAAATCTCATCTCAAGGTACTTAAATAATAAAGTCCGATTCAAGCCAATTGGAGTTCAATTAATTGTAATCATAATCCAATTAATTCATATAGAACCAATTCAAAAATAATATCTTAGCTAAGGAAACCAACAGATTGGACAGAAACTTAAACAGGGGGGAAAAGAGAGCAGAGGGAGGAGAGGTGCATCATGGGAGCTCCCCCAGCAGGCTGGGCCTATAGCAGCAGAACTATGGGATGTTTCAGGCTTATTATGGGATGTTTCAGGCTTATTATGGGATGTTTAGGATTATTATGGGATGTTTAGGATTATTATGGGATGTTTAGGATTATTATGGGATGTTTCAGGCTTATTATGGGATGTTTCAGATTATTATGGGATGTTTCAGGCTTATTATGGGATGTTTCAGGCTTATTATGGGATGTTTCAGGCTTATTATGGGATGTTTAGGATTATTATGGGATGTTTAGGATTATTATGGGATGTTTAGGATTATTATGGGATGTTTAGGATTATTATGGGATGTTTAGGATTATTATGGGATGTTTCAGGCTTATTATGGGATGTTTCAGATTATTATGGGATGTTTCAGGCTTATTATGAGATGTTTCAGGCTTATTATGGGATGTTTCAGGATTATTATGGGATGTTTAGGATTATTATGGGATGTTTCAGGATTATTATGGGATGTTTAGGATTATTATGGGATGTTTCAGGCTTATTATGGGATGTTTCAGATTATTATGGGATGTTTCAGGATTATTATGGGATGTTTCAGGATTATTATGGGATGTTTCAGGATTATTATGGGATGTTTCAGGATTATTATGGGATGTTTCAGGATTATTATGGGATGTTTCAGGCTTATTATGGGATGTTTAGGATTATTATGGGATGTTTCAGGATTATTATGGGATGTTTCAGGATTATTATGGGATGTTTCAGGATTATTATGGGATGTTTCAGGCTTATTATGGGATGTTTAGGATTATTATGGGATGTTTCAGGCTTATTATGGGATGTTTAGGATTATTATGGGATGTTTCAGGATTATTATGGGATGTTTCAGGATTATTATGGGATGTTTCAGGCTTATTATGGGATGTTTCAGGATTATTATGGGATGTTTCAGGATTATTATGGGATGTTTCAGGATTATTATGGGATGTTTCAGGATTATTATGGGATGTTTCAGGCTTATTATGGGATGTTTAGGATTATTATGGGATGTTTCAGGCTTATTATGGGATGTTTCAGGATTATTATGGGATGTTTCGGGCTTATTATGGGATGTTTCAGGCTTATTATGGGATGTTTCAGGCTTATTATGGGATGTTTCGGGCTTATTATGGGATGTTTCAGGCTTATTATGGGATGTTTCAGGATTATTATGGGATGTTTCAGGATTATTATGGGATGTTTCAGGATTATTATGGGATGTTTCGGGCTTATTATGGGATGTTTCAGGCTTATTATGGGATGTTTCAGGATTATTATGGGATGTTTCAGGATTATTATGGGATGTTTCAGGATTATTATGGGATGTTTCAGGATTATTATGGGATGTTTCAGGCTTATTATGGGATGTTTCAGGATTATTATGGGATGTTTCGGGCTTATTATGGGATGTTTCAGGCTTATTATGGGATGTTTCAGGCTTATTATGGGATGTTTAGGATTATTATGGGATGTTTCAGGCTTATTATGGGATGTTTCAGGATTATTATGGGATGTTTCAGGCTTATTATGGGATGTTTCAGGATTATTATGGGATGTTTAGGATTATTATGGGATGTTTCAGGATTATTATGGGATGTTTCAGGATTATTATGGGATGTTTCAGGATTATTATGGGATGTTTCAGGATTATTATGGGATGTTTAGGATTATTATGGGATGTTTCAGGCTTATTATGGGATGTTTCAGGATTATTATGGGATGTTTCAGGCTTATTATGGGATGTTTCAGGATTATTATGGGATGTTTAGGATTATTATGGGATGTTTCAGGCTTATTATGGGATGTTTCAGGATTATTATGGGATGTTTCAGGATTATTATGGGATGTTTCAGGCTTATTATGGGATGTTTCAGGCTTATTATGGGATGTTTAGGATTATTATGGGATGTTTCAGGATTATTATGGGATGTTTCAGATTATTATGGGATGTTTCAGGCTTATTATGGGATGTTTCAGGATTATTATGGGATGTTTCAGGCTTATTATGGGATGTTTCAGGATTATTATGGGATGTTTCGGGCTTATTATGGGATGTTTCAGGCTTATTATGGGATGTTTCAGGATTATTATGGGATGTTTCGGGCTTATTATGGGATGTTTCAGGCTTATTATGGGATGTTTCAGGATTATTATGGGATGTTTCAGGCTTATTATGGGATGTTTCAGGATTATTATGGGATGTTTCAGGCTTATTATGGGATGTTTAGGATTATTATGGGATGTTTCAGGCTTATTATGGGATGTTTAGGATTATTATGGGATGTTTCAGGATTATTATGGGATGTTTCAGGATTATTATGGGATGTTTCAGGCTTATTATGGGATGTTTAGGATTATTATGGGATGTTTCAGGCTTATTATGGGATGTTTAGGATTATTATGGGATGTTTCAGGCTTATTATGGGATGTTTAGGATTATTATGGGATGTTTCGGGCTTATTATGGGATGTTTCAGGCTTATTATGGGATGTTTCAGGATTATTATGGGATGTTTCAGGATTATTATGGGATGTTTCAGGATTATTATGGGATGTTTAGGATTATTATGGGATGTTTCAGGCTTATTATGGGATGTTTCAGGATTATTATGGGATGTTTCGGGCTTATTATGGGATGTTTCAGGATTATTATGGGATGTTTCGGGCTTATTATGGGATGTTTCAGGCTTATTATGGGATGTTTCAGGCTTATTATGGGATGTTTCAGGATTATTATGGGATGTTTCGGGCTTATTATGGGATGTTTCGGGCTTATTATGGGATGTTTCAGGATTATTATGGGATGTTTCAGGCTTATTATGGGATGTTTCAGGCTTATTATGGGATGTTTCAGGCTTATTATGGGATGTTTCAGGATTATTATGGGATGTTTCAGGCTTATTATGGGATGTTTCAGGATTATTATGGGATGTTTCAGGCTTATTATGGGATGTTTCAGGATTATTATGGGATGTTTCAGGCTTATTATGGGATGTTTCAGGATTATTATGGGATGTTTCAGGCTTATTATGGGATGTTTCAGGATTATTATGGGATGTTTAGGATTATTATGGGATGTTTCAGGCTTATTATGGGATGTTTCAGGATTATTATGGGATGTTTAGGATTATTATGGGATGTTTAGGATTATTATGGGATGTTTCAGGATTATTATGGGATGTTTCAGGATTATTATGGGATGTTTCAGGATTATTATGGGATGTTTCAGGATTATTATGGGATGTTTAGGATTATTATGGGATGTTTCAGGATTATTATGGGATGTTTCAGGCTTATTATGGGATGTTTCAGGATTATTATGGGATGTTTCAGGATTATTATGGGATGTTTAGGATTATTATGGGATGTTTCGGGATTATTATGGGATGTTTCAGGATTATTATGGGATGTTTAGGATTATTATGGGATGTTTAGGATTATTATGGGATGTTTCAGGCTTATTATGGGATGTTTCAGAGCAGTAATTAGCAGCTCGTCAGTACAGCTGCAGCCTCTCTGTGGGAGTTTGTTCTGTTAGCTTCTGCCACAGCTTTGCTGTGTTTAAAAGGTCAGAATCAGACATGCTGGTTACAGCATTTACTCCCACCAGCTGACCGGGGAAGGTTCCCATCTCCTGAGGGCTGATTGGCTCACAGCACTGTGATGTCAGAGCGCTGCCAGCTAAGCCCCTCCCCTCCCCATGTTTCTGTTTTCCTGCTGAAAGGCTGTTCTTGGGTTTGATGAGTCAGCATCACGACTTCCTCTGAACGCTCGTCTTATTTTCCCACATCATCATTTTCACTTCCTGTTCAGGCAGCAGGAACCGGTGTTCTGCTGTGTGCGAAACCCTGAAACCCTTCTGTGTTTCCTAGACCCAGGTTCTGGTTCACTGGCAGAACCCTCTCAGAACCGGGTCATGGTGTCTTCAGCTCATAGCTTCTGGGTTTTAAACGTGGAGGTCATCATGACTCCTCCCCCAGACTGTGATGTCAGAGGTTCGCCCCCCCCCAGTGTCACCCTGCAGCAGGAGGTGCTGAACCGGAACCAGTGGTCGCTGAAACTGGTTCCAGATAAGGAACCGGCTCTGACCCAGAACTGAAACTGGCCCGGTTTGTTTGCTTTCTGTTTCTGGAGCCGTGGAAATCAGCATTTTTCTTCTTCTTCTTCTTCTTCTTGTAGTTGGGGAGACAAAAGCTCTGATGAAAGAACGGCAGAAGAAGGACAACCACAACCTCAGTGAGTAGCGCGATCAATCAGCTGATCAGTTTCAGGTGGTTCAGGGTCACGTCAGGTCCGGTAAAAGCCTGATGGTTGTTTTTCAGTCGAGAGGAGGCGGCGCTTCAACATCAACGACCGCATCAAAGAGCTCGGAGCGCTGATCCCCAAGTCCTCCGACCTGTGAGTAAGCCGCACCTCACACTGACTCCACCTGTGAACGCCTGGGTGTGTGCTAACCTGTGATTGGTCGCTCAGAGAGTCCAGGTGGAACAAAGGAACCATCCTGAAGGCGTCGGTGGATTACATCCGCAAACTGCAGAAGGACCAGCAGAAGGCGCGAGAGATGGAGGAGAGGCAGAGGAGGCTGGAGAGCACCAACCACTCGCTGCTGCTGCGCATACAGGTGGGGGCGGGGCTTCATACAGGCGGGGGCGGGGCCTCGCGGGTGGGGCCGGGGCCTCATACAGGCGGAGGGCGGGGCCTCATACAGGCGGGGGCGGGGCCTCGTGGGTGGGGGCGGGGCCTCATACAGGAGAGGGGCGGGGCCTCATACAAATGGGGGAGGGGGCTCACATGGGAGGGGCGGGGCCTCACAGCTGGGGGCGGGGCTTCGACCAGGAGATGGGCGGGGCCTCACGGGTGGGGGCGGGGCCTCACACGGGCGAGGGTCGAGGCTTCAGACAGGTGGGGTCTCACACAGCTGGGGGTGGGGCTTCATATAGGCGGGGGCGGGGCCTCACACAGACGGAGGGCGGGGCCTCACACAGGCGAGGGCCGGGGCCTCATACAGATGGGGGCGGGGCCTCATACAGGCGAGGGGCGGGGCTTATATGTCTGATTTATTTGTTGTGGTGAATAATTTTTGTGTTTCTGTCGCAGGAGTTGGAGCTCCAGGCTCGCCTTAATGGCGTCTCCTCCTCCTCCCCCCCTCCCCCCACTTCTTCCTCCCCCTCTCTGGACCCCCGGTCCCTGCTCCTACCCCCGATGCCCCGCCCCTCCTCCTCCCTGGTGACCCCCTCGCTGGGCCTGGACGCACTGAGCTTCGTGGAGCTGGACGAGCCCCGGGGGGCCTCCACTGTTTTCTCCCCGGACCTGATGGAGCTGCACGGCCTGGGGGGGCTCCTGATGGAGGAGGACGGAGGGGGGGTGCTGTCTGACCCGCTGCTGTCCTGCGGCGCCTCGAAGACCAGCAGCCGGAGGAGCAGCTTCAGCATGGACGAGGACCTCTGATGCTGCCGCAAGCTGATTGGTCACAACTGGAGGAGGACTTTCTTTTTTGACTGTAGTAACACCGGGATCTGATTGGCTGTGAATGAACTCTCTGCTGATTGGCTGGTGGAGGCCTTGCAGCATCTTTTCACCTGTGCAGCAGCTGACAGCCTGCAGGTGTGCTCTCAGCTGGACATTTCCTCACTGCAGTCCTGTAAATATTCAGCTGTTCACGAACAGATCTGTCAGCAGGGAGCAAACAGGAAGAGATCTGTCAGCAGGGAGCAAACAGGAAGAGATCTGTCAGCAGGGAGCAAACAGGAAGAGATCTGTCAGCAGGGAGCAAACAGGAAGAGATCTGCCAGCAGGGAGCAAACAGGAAGAGATCTGTCAGCAGGGAGCAAACAGGAAGAGATCTGTCAGCAGGGAGCAAACAGGAAGAGATCTGTCAGCAGGGAGCAAACAGGAAGAGATCTGTCAGCAGGGAGCAAACAGGAAGAGATCTGTCAGCAGGGAGCAAACAGGAAGAGATCTGTCAGCAGGGAGCAAACAGGAAGAGATCTGTCAGCAGGGAGCAAACAGGAAGAGATCTGTCAGCAGGGAGCAAACAGGAAGAGATCTGTCAGCAGGGAGCAAACAGGAAGAGATCTGTCAGCAGGGAGCAAACAGGAAGAGATCTGTCAGCAGGGAGCAAACAGGAAGAGATCTGTCAGCAGGGAGCAAACAGGAAGAGATCTGTCAGCAGGGAGCAAACAGGAAGAGATCTGTCAGCAGGGAGCAAACAGGAAGAGATCTGTCAGCAGGGAGCAAACAGGAAGAGATCTGTCAGCAGGGAGCAAACAGGAAGAGATCTGTCAGCAGGGAGCAAACAGGAAGAGATCTGCCAGCAGGGAGCAAACAGGAAGAGATCTGTCAGCAGGGAGCAAACAGGAAGAGATCTGTCAGCAGGGAGCAAACAGGAAGAGATCTGTCAGCAGAGAACAAACAGGAAGAGATCTGTCAGCAGGGAGCAAACAGGAAGAGATCTGCCAGCAGGGAGCAAACAGGAAGAGATCTGTCAGCAGGGAGCAAACAGGAAGAGATCTGTCAGCAGGGAGCAAACAGGAAGAGATCTCACTGATAAAGGAACAGATCTGATCAGGTTCAACTCTTTGATTCAGTTTTAACTTTTTATTTCAGTTCTGTTTGTGCTGGAAACAAACTTCAGGGATTCAGAAGGGAGACGAAAGGTCAGTGATGGTTTCTGTGTCGCCATGACGCTGAACCTGACGAGCTTCAGGGTTTATGGCTCTGACTCCGCCCACCGCTGCCAGCTGAGTGCTGATTGGAGGACAGAGTTTCTCACAGTCCTGATCTTAGTTAGTAGCCATAGTTGAAACCAGGCTCACGTGCACTCTGAATGCACGTGAGCCTGGTTTAAACTATGGAATAAATCCAAAAAGTCATGAAAAAGCAAGAAACTACAGATGGTCTGATTCTGTAGAACTCAGCTGGTTCTGCAGTTTGATGCATGATCAGAAGGGACAGGGGGCGGGGCTTCTCAGCAGGTAAATCTGAGCCCTCTCATTGGCTGTCAGGTGTTTGATGTTGATCAGAAGGGACAGGGGGCGGGGCTTCTCAGCAGGTAAATCTGAGCCCTCTCATTGGCTGTCAGGTGTTTGATGTTGATCAGAAGGGACAGGGGGCGGGGCTTCTCAGCAGGTAAATCTGAGCCCTCTCATTGGCTGTCAGGCGTTTGATGCGTGATCAGAAGGGACAGGGGGCGGGGCTTATCAGCAGGTAAATCTGAGCCCTCTCATTGGCTGTCAGGCGTTTGATGCGTGATCAGAAGGGACAGGGGGCGGGGCTTCTCAGCAGGTAAATCTGAGCCCTCTCATTGGCTGATGGGTGTTGATTGAGTTGAACTGATTTGTTATTCCAAAGGAAAAAAAAGTAGATTGGATTAAAAAATGAATTATTTACCAAATGATAAAGTGGGAGCCAATAAAGCTGCAGGATCCTCACAGTGAAATGCAGCAGGGAGTAACTCCGGTTCTACGTGATTTAAGCTACTGCAGAAAATCCAGAACTTTATATTCTTCATGTTCTTGTTTTTTATATAAAATCATCCTGCAGAAAAACATCCATTTATTTTTATGAATTTATGTTAAAAGTTTTAGTTTATCTCAGCATCAGACCCACTTTAAAGCTTCAGTAAGTTAGCTTGCTGTTAAGCATCATCTGCTAACAGAGCTAACAGCTGCAGCAAAGAGCAGCTAGCTGTTAGCTTCTCTCAGTTCATAACTGTGATGTTTGAACAGCCCAGTTAGCTGTTAGCTGCTGCTGTTAGCTTCTCTCAGTTCATAACTGTGATGTTTGAACAGCCCAGTTAGCTGTTAGCTGCTGCTGTAACACAAACTAACTTTCAGTTTGAATAAAACTGGAGTAAATTTGCAGCCGACAGCAAGATTAGCTTCTGTAGTTCAGGCTAATTGTGTTATAAGCACTGAAAGAAGGAAGCTAGCTGCTCTCGCGGCTGCTGTTAGCTTCTCTCAGTTCATAACTGTGATGTTTGAACAGCCCAGTTAGCTGTTAGCTGCTGCTGTTAGCTTCTCTCAGTTCATAACTGTTTGAACAGCCCAGTTAGCTGTTAGCTGCTGCTGTTAGCTTCTCTTAGCAGAGGGTGATGAGCGTCACTGTGAAGCAGCTGCAGTACAGCTGTTTTTGTCTGCTTGGAGCTGGTCTGGGGTCAGTCTGGCAGCACAACGAGCTGGAATCACGCGCTCAGGACAGAACATCAGCGGTTACTATAGCAACAGCATCAAGATGGCAGCTGGTCATTCGGCTTCGGGATCAAATGAAACTGTTCTTCCATAAAGGGATTTCTGTCTGTTTGTCATTCATTTATGTTTATTATGTTTACGTAGAGTTTGTTGTTGTTTAAGAACTTGTCAACTTCCTGTTTGTTTCTGTCATGCTTCACATTCCATCTTTTATATCAAAATGAATCATAAAATAAAACAGTACTGACTTATGAGTGTTCTTGTTTCTCACAGTTGAAGCAGCTGCTCTCAGTTGGATTCCACAGAAACAAACATCACATTATATTTACTCTGCAAACTGGTTTAAAACTAATGAGATGAGCTCACTTTGAGTCACTTTGAGTCACAACATGAAGCTGAAGCTTTTAAGAACGAGTTTATTTTAACAAACACAAACTAAACTTATTGGTTTCTCTTAGTCGGTATCCTGATTCTTCACCAAGTTCCATGAGATTTATCTGGTTTTTCTGTTGCCTTCTGTCCCGTCACTGATATTATCAGATCCAGCTCTTCTTCAAAGTCACATGTTGCATCTGAACATTGGATGTCTGGTGGGGGGGAGCTGTAAACATATGTAAACATATGTAAACATCTGCTTAGAATAAAAATTCTACTTCATTTTCTCCAGTAGAGTAGTTGACAAACTGTTGGAAGTGCAGCTGAGAGGCAGACTGGACTGAAAGGACTGAGCTGAGGACGTCACAGACTGTCTGATAACTGCTAACCCTGCTAACGCTAACCCTGCTAACCCTAACCCTGCTAACGCTAACCCTGCTAACCCTGACCCTGCTAACGCTAACTCTGCTAACGCTAACCCTGCAAACCCTAACCCTGCTAACACTAACCCTGACCCTGCTAACCCTACCCCTGCTAACTCTGACCCTGCTAACCCTGCTAACCCTAATCCTGCTAACTCTAACCCTGCTAACGCTAACCCTGCTAACGCTAACCCTGCAAACCCTAACCCTGCTAACCTTAACCCTGCTAACACTAACCCTACCCCTGCTAACCCTAATCCTGCTAACGCTAACCCTGCTAACCCTACCCCTGCTAACCCTAATCCTGCTAACGCTAACCCTGCTAACCCTAACCCTGCTAACCCTAATCCTGCATAGAAGGAAACCAACAGACTGTTTTAGACCAGATGGAAATGAAAAATAAAAATCGAGGCAGTATAACCAGAGCTCCTGCCAATTTTTTGGTGGTTCAGTGATAAAATAAACAAGACAAGAGGAAAAATCTGAAAGTATCTCTAATAAAAGTGCATGATAGTAAAGTTCAGACTGCCAGAGGCCAACAGGTGAGACAGGTCACCTGCCAGAGGCCAACAGGTGAGACAGGTCACCTGCCAGAGGCCAACAGGTGAGACAGGTCACCTGCCAGAGGCCAACAGGTGAGACAGGTCACCTGCCAGGGGCCAACAGGTGAGACAGGTCACCTGCCAGAGGCCAACAGGTGAGACAGGTCACCTGCCAGAGGCCAACAGGTGAGACAGGTCACCTGCCAGGGGCCAACAGGTGAGACAGGTCACCTGCCAGGGGCCAACAGGTGAGACAGGTCACCTGCCAGGGGCCAACAGGTGAGACAGGTCACCTGCCAGAGGCCAACAGGTGAGACAGGTCACCTGCCAGAGGCCAACAGGTGAGACAGGTCACCTGCCAGAGGCCAACAGGTGAGACAGGTCACCTGCCAGAGGCCAACAGGTGAGACAGGTCACCTGCCAGAGGCCAACAGGTGAGACAGGTCACCTGCCAGAGGCCAACAGGTGAGACAGGTCACCTGCCAGAGGCCAACAGGTGAGACAGGTCACCTGCCAGAGGCCAACAGGTGAGACAGGTCACCTGCCAGAGGCCAACAGGTGAGACAGGTCACCTGCCAGAGGCCAACAGGTGAGACAGGTGGAGATCTGAGGGCAGCTGGTTCTTTTGGGTCGGGCTGAGCTTCCGGCTCCGAACCAGGAAGGAAAAGAACGTTTCTGTTCAGGGTGAAATATGCTTTAAGCCAGCAGGAGGCGCCTTTCTGCTGAGTGAAACTCTGAGGGCAGCTGTGGAAAAACACACCGAGAGAGTGTGTGTGTGTGTGTGTGTGTCACAGAGTGTGTGTGTTTCTGTGTGTTTCTGTGTGTTTCTGTGTGTCACAGAGTGTGTGTGTTTCTGTGTGTTTCTGTGTGTTTCTGTGTGTTTCTGTGTGTGTTTCTGTGTGTGTTTCTGTGTGTTTCTGTGTGTGTTTCTGTGTGTGCTTAAAGGAAGTGCCGCAGGCGGCAGCCATCAGAGTGTTAGACGCTGCAGACACAGACAGACGCTGCAGGTGAGAAACTTTCTGTTTTCGTAACTTTTATCATTTAAACTGTTTTTTAATCTTTTTTCAGTTTTACTGAAGATTAAAAAGAGAAAGTAAAAGTAAAAATGTAAAAACTCTGAGTGATGATTAAATATATTTATGGTTCTGCTCATCTTACTTCTGCTGTAGAATGTGTGATAAGGTAACATGTTATATATGTTATATATATATATATATATTATATATATTATATATGTTATATATGTTATATATGTGTTATATATATATATATATATTATATATATTATATATGTTATATATGTTATATATGTGTTATATATATATATATATATATTATATATATTATATATGTTATATATGTTATATATATATGTTATATATGTTATATATATGTTATATATGTTATATATATATGTTATATATGTTATATATATGTTATATATGTTATATATGTGTTATATACGTGTTACACACGTGTAAACATGTAGTTTTGGTCGGGACACTCTTGGAAAAGAGACTTTTTAACCAGAAGTGTTTTTATTCTTGGTTAAATAAAGAAAATGGGGAAAAAGCAACAGAAACAACATAAAAACGGTTTAAAATCAGTATTAAAGTCCAGTTTTCTGCATTATTTAAAGCAATATTCTTTAAAGAAGCGGCTCAGCTGATTGGTTATACCTACATCTGTGTTTACGACACTCTGAGATGAAACCTGACCGAGAATCTAACGATCAGGTGGATCTGATCCAGTCGACACATCAGATCAATCACAAGGTCACCTGGACTTCTTCTTATTGGTTCCTGGAGACGTTTCTTCTCTCATCTGAACGGTTCTTCACTTCTGAACTAGTTTTTGGTGAAACTCTTCATTTGGGTTTCAGTCTTCCTGTGCTCCTCTGTCATGTGGGGTCCCCCAGGGCCCAGTCTTAGAGTCTTTTCATTTGGGTTTCAGTCTTCCTGTGCTCCTCTGTCATGTGGGGTCCCCCAGGGCCCAGTCTTAGAGTCTTTTCCTTTACTTCCTCTGAGGTCTACTCTTAGATGATTCAGTTATGTTCCTTTAAGACGAAGCAATGCTTCTTTTGGCTTATCTTGAGGATATCGAAACCTAAACATAAATGGACGGCTCTGAACTCTTCAAACTGAAGAAGGTAAATGTGTTCGGACTCAGGTGAAACCCGTGCTGTTGAGCCCGGCCTCCGGGGGTCATGTTTTGCCAATAGCTGCGATTCTAAACTCGACAGTAAAGTCTTTTCTTTCTGGGCAGCAGATGGAAACAGACTGAGCTGTGAGTCACGATATCTCAGCTGCTTCGGAGCTGCTGCAGGACTTTGAACTTCATCCCGCCCGCTGCCCGGAGTCCGTTGGTGCTGCTCCTCCTCAGGTCAGCTGACACGCTGCTCCTGGTGATCCTAACAGCAGAGGTTCGGTTCTGACCGCAGAGGTTCGGTTCTGGCCGCAGAGGTTCAGTTCTGACATTAGAGGTTCGGTTCTGGCCGCAGAGGTTCAGTTCTGACATTAGAGGTTCGGTTCTGGCCGCAGAGGTTCAGTTCTGACATTAGAGGTTCAGTTCTGACAGCAGAGGTTCGGTTCTGGCCGCAGAGGTTCAGTTCTGGCAGCAGAGGTTCGGTTCTGGCCGCAGAGGTTCAGTTCTGACAGCAGAGGTTCGGTTCTGGCCGCAGAGGTTCAGTTCTGACAGCAGAGGTTCGGTTCTGGCCGCAGAGGTTCAGTTCTGACATTAGAGGTTCGGTTCTGGCCGCAGAGGTTCAGTTCTGACATTAGAGGTTCGGTTCTGGCCGCAGAGGTTCAGTTCTGACAGCAGAGGTTCGGTTCTGGCCGCAGAGGTTCAGTTCTGACAGCAGAGGTTCGGTTCTGGCAGCAGAGGTACGGTTCTGGCCGCAGAGGTTCGGTTCTGGCCGCAGAGGTTCGGTTCTGACAGCAGAGGTTCGGTTCTGGCAGCAGAGGTTCGGTTCTGGCCGCAGAGGTTCGGTTCTGGCCGCAGAGGTTCGGTTCTGACAGCAGAGGTTCGGTTCTGTCTCATCAGCTCTGCTTCCTTTTAATTTCTTTGGTCAAACTTTATTGAAATTCTTTTACAGAACATCTTAACGGTCCCGGAACAGGAAATACGTTTTCCAGCCCTTCGGCTGTGGTGCTGTGTTGGAAAAGTTCTGGACAGAAGCGGGCCGTGTTTGGTTCGGCATCCGTCTGGTTTTACGTCCTGAAAGCTCTGCTTTCTTTCAGCAGGATGGACGTGACATCACATGACTCTGAGGGTGGAGCTAACAGGGACCACAGCCAATCAGAGCCCATGTCTGGTCAGCCAGAGGTGGACAGCATGCTCCCGCCCCACGGCACAGGTAAGGGGCGGAACCATGTCAGTAACCGTGGCAACAAGGAGACATGAGAGGAGGGGCTAAAAAGTCCAAGTTTCAACCGCTCTGGGCCAGCTGCTCTGGGCCAGCTGTTCTGGACCAGCTGTTCTGGGCCAGCTGTTCTGGACCAGCTGTTCTGGGACAGCTGTTCTGGACCAGCTGCTCTGGACCAGCTGTTTTGGACCAGCTGTTCTGGGCCAGCTGTTCTGGACCAGCTGTTTTGGACCAGCTGCTCTGGACCAGCTGTTCTGGACCAGCTGTTCTGGACCAGCTGCTCTGGGCCAGCTGTTCTGGACCAGCTGTTCTGGACCAGCTGTTCTGGGACAGCTGTTCTGGACCAGCTGCTCTGGACCAGCTGTTTTGGACCAGCTGTTCTGGGCCAGCTGTTCTGGACCAGCTGTTTTGGACCAGCTGCTCTGGACCAGCTGTTCTGGACCAGCTGTTCTGGGCCAGCTGCTCTGGACCAGCTGTTCTGGACCAGCTGTTCTGGACCAGCTGTTCTGGGCCAGCTGTTCTGGCCCAGCTGCTTTGGACCAGCTGCTCTGGCCCAGCTGCTTTGGACCAGCTGCTCTGGACCAGCTGCTCTGGAGCAGCTGATCTGGACCAGCTGCACAAGTCCAGATCAGTTAATCTGGATGCATCAGAACCATCAAATGGTCCGGATATCAGACCGCTCCCTCATCCAAACCGGAGCAAACCGCCTTTGATGCACCTGCAGCAGACTCTAACTGAACTGTTCGGTCTGAACCGGAAACGTTTGACCGAATCATTTCCAAGTTGTTGTTGTCCTCCCGCAGGTGAAGCTCCTCCCCCTCTCTCTGATAGGTTGGACGGTACTGACTCTCTGATGGACAGGTCCTCCACCGACGACATCTCTCAACCTCTGGCAGTTCTGCAGAAACTGAAAGGTGAGCGACCAGCACCTGTGGCACCACCTGAAGCCGTGAGTGATGTCATGTGTGATGTCATGAGTGATGTCAGGTGTGATGTCAGGTGTGATGTTGTGTGTGATGTCAGGTGGGATGTCAGGTGTGATGTCGTGTGTGATGTCAGGTGTGATGTCAGGTGTGATGTCATGCCTGAAGCCGTGTGTGATGTCAGGTGTGATGTCATGAGTGATGTCAGGTGTGATGTCAGGTGTGATGTCAGGTGTGATGTCATGAGTGATGTCATGAGTGATGTCAGGTGTGATGTCATGCCTGAAGCCGTGTGTGATGTCAGGTGTGATGTCATGAGTGATGTCAGGTGTGATGTCATGCCTGAAGCCGTGTGTGATGTCATGAGTGATGTCATGAGTGATGTCAGGTGTGATGTCATGCCTGAAGCCGTGTGTGATGTCAGGTGTGATGTCATGAGTGATGTCAGGTGTGATGTCATGCCTGAAGCCGTGTGTGATGTCAGGTGTGATGTCAGGTGTGATGTCAGGTGTGATGTCATGAGTGATGTCGTGTGTGATGTCATGTGATGTCGTGTGATGTCATGTGTGATGTCATGTTTTTGTCGTCTCCCAGGTGTGGACCGCTCAGCTCAGTCACCTCCACCTGTCTGTACTCCTCCTTCTTCCTCCTCCACCTTTCAGCCCTCCGCCTGTAAACGACATCATCATCAGAGGACCAATAAGAAGCGTCTATCCTCCACTAAAAGCCACACCTCTCTGAAGACAGACGCCGCCCACATTAAGGAAGTTGCTGGAGACGGTGAGCCAATCAGCTGATTGAGTTCTGAACAGTGGTTGGTGGCATTCACCACATGATGGTGGCTGACCAATCAGAGCCAACCGGTTCACATGATGTCATCAGGAATGTTCCCGAAGCAAGAACCTGAAGGAACCTTCTAATGAGGAGAGTCTGAGCCCGTTTTGGAGGTTCTGGAAGGAGTTTTCCAGACTTTGGAGAGAATGAAGGTCTTGAAAAGGCTCACCTGAGGTGGTTTTTGATGGACCTTTGAGCGAAGGTGTGTTAAAAGCTGCCGTCAGGCGGTGAGATGTTTCTGTGGAGGTCATCCCGCTCCTCAGGAACAGAGGGCGGGGCATCGCTCGGTGTGCTCTGCAGAGATAAGCTGCCCCCCCGCTGCAGGCGTTCGGCTGATAAACGGGCGCATGGGGCTGTTCGGGGTAACTGTGGTGCTGTAACCATGGTGACAGCAGAGAACGGGTTCAGACAGCCAATCATTCCTTCCTCCTGAGACAATATTCACTAAAACATTTTCAAGGATCCTGGAAATGAACCAAAACTTTTATTTTTTAGCATTTCATGGAAGGTGTTGCATCAGATGGTTATTATCTGCCCCCCCGCAGGTGGTCACACGGTCTGACCATCACACTGGCTTCAGATCAACGGAAAGTTACCCCCCGCCTGACAGAAGCAGGGACACGCCCATCCGCCGTTTATCGCCTGCAGCGGGGGGGCAGCTTATCTCTGCAGAGCACACCGAGCCCCGCCCTCTCCTTCCAGCTGCTCTGGTTTTATTAACCGACAGAACATCCTGAAACATGTGAAGCCAGTTTTTATCACACATCAGATGGAGCAGCTCAAGGATGAAGCTGTGACATCAAAAATAGAATATTTCCATCATTTAGAGCTGAAGTCATTAAAGGAGAATGTGATCAAATCGGATTTGCAAAAATAAATTGTTTCAGGCTCACCTGAGCCATCCCTAACTATAAGCTTTATCAGGAAGGAAAGTTTCAGCCTGATCTTAAAGGTAGAGAGGGTGTCTGCTTCCTGAAGCCAAACTGGCAGCTGGTTCCACAGAGAGGGGCCTGATAACTGAAGGCTCTGCCTCCCATTCTGCTTTTAGGGGCCCGATAACTGAAGGCTCTGCCTCCCATTCTGCTTTTAGGGGCCTGATAACTGAAGGCTCTGCCTCCCATTCTGCTTTTAGGGGCCTGATAACTGAAGGCTCTGCCTCCCATTCTGCTTTTAGGGGCCTGATAACTGAAGGCTCTGCCTCCCATTCTGCTTTTAGGGGCCTGATAACTGAAGGCTCTGCCTCCCATTCTGCTTTTAGGGGCCTGATAACTGAAGGCTCTGCCTCCCATTCTGCTTTTAGGGGCCTGATAACTGAAGGCTCTGCCTCCCATTCTGCTTTTAGGGGCCTGATAACTGAAGGCTCTGCCTCCCATTCTGCTTTTAGGGGCCTGATAACTGAAGGCTCTGCCTCCCATTCTGCTTTTAGGAGCCTGATAACTGAAGGCTCTGCCTCCCATTCTGCTTTTAGGGGCCTGATAACTGAAGGCTCTGCCTCCCATTCTGCTTTTAGGGGCCTGATAACTGAAGGCTCTGCCTCCCATTCTGCTTTTAGGGGCCTGATAACTGAAGGCTCTGCCTCCCATTCTGCTTTTAGGGGCCTGATAACTGAAGGCTCTGCCTCCCATTCTGCTTTTAGGGGCCTGATAACTGAAGGCTCTGCCTCCCATTCTACTTTTAGGGGCCTGATAACTGAAGGCTCTGCCTCCCATTCTGCTTTTAGGGGCCTGATAACTGAAGGCTCTACCTCCCATTCTGCTTTTAGGGGCCTGATAACTGAAGGCTCTGCCTCCCATTCTGCTTTTAGGGGCCTGATAACTGAAGGCTCTGCCTCCCATTCTGCTTTTAAGGCCCTGATAACTGAAGGCTCTGCCTCCCATTCTGCTTTTAGGGGCCTGATAACTGAAGAGTCTGCCTCCCATTCTGCTTTTAGGGGCCTGATAACTGAAGGCTCTGCCTCCCATTCTGCTTTTAGGGGCCTGATAACTGAAGAGTCTGCCTCCCATTCTGCTTTTAGGGGCCTGATAACTGAAGGCTCTGCCTCCCATTCTGCTTTTAGGGGCCTGATAACTGAAGGCTCTGCCTCCCATTCTGCTTTTAGGGGCCTGATAACTGAAGAGTCTGCCTCCCATTCTGCTTTTAGGGGCCTGATAACTGAAGGCTCTGCCTCCCATTCTGCTTTTAGGGGCCTGATAACTGAAGAGTCTGCCTCCCATTCTGCTTTTAGGGGCCTGATAACTGAAGGCTCTGCCTCCCATTCTGCTTTTAGGGGCCTGATAACTGAAGGCTCTGCCTCCCATTCTGCTTTTAGGGAACTGATAATTGAAGGCTCTGCCTCCCATTCTGCTTTTAGGGGCCTGATAATTGAAGGCTCTGCCTCCCATTCTGCTTTTAGAGGCCTGATAACTGAAGGCTCTGCCTCCCATTCTGCTTTTAGGGGCCTGATAACTGAAGGCTCTGCCTCCCATTCTGCTTTTAGGGGCCTGATAACTGAAGGCTCTGCCTCCCATTCTACTTTTAGGGGCCTGATAACTGAAGGCTCTGCCTCCCATTCTGCTTTTAGGGGCCTGATAACTGAAGGCTCTGCCTCCCATTCTGCTTTTAGGGGCCTGATAACTGAAGGCTCTGCCTCCCATTCTGCTTTTAGGGGCCTGATAACTGAAGGCTCTGCCTCCCATTCTGCTTTTAGGGGCCTGATAACTGAAGGCTCTGCCTCCCATTCTGCTTTTAGGGGCCTGATAACTGAAGGCTCTGCCTCCCATTCTGCTTTTAAGGCCCTGATAACTGAAGGCTCTGCCTCCCATTCTGCTTTTAGGGGCCTGATAACTGAAGGCTCTGCCTCCCATTCTGCTTTTAGGGGCCTGATAACTGAAGGCTCTGCCTCCCATTCTGCTTTTAGGGGCCTGATAACTGAAGGCTCTGCCTCCCATTCTGCTTTTAGGGGCCTGATAACTGAAGGCTCTGCCTCCCATTCTGCTTTTAGGGGCCTGATAACTGAAGGCTCTGCCTCCCATTCTGCTTTTAGGGGCCTGATAACTGAAGGCTCTGCCTCCCATTCTGCTTTTAGGGGCCTGATAACTGAAGGCTCTGCCTCCCATCCTGCTTTTAGGGGCCTGATAACTGAAGGCTCTGCCTCCCATTCTGCTTTTAGGGGCCTGATAACTGAAGGCTCTGCCTCCCATTCTGCTTTTAGGGGCCTGATAACTGAAGGCTCTGCCTCCCATTCTGCTTTTAGGGGCCTGATAACTGAAGGCTCTGCCTCCCATTCTGCTTTTAGGGGCCTGATAACTGAAGGCTCTGCCTCCCATTCTGCTTTTAGGGGCCTGATAACTGAAGGCTCTGCCTCCCATTCTGCTTTTAGGGGCCTGATAACTGAAGGCTCTGCCTCCCATTCTGCTTTTAGGGGCCTGATAACTGAAGGCTCTGCCTCCCATTCTGCTTTTAGGGGCCTGATAACTGAAGGCTCTGCCTCCCATTCTGCTTTTAGGGGCCTGATAACTGAAGGCTCTGCCTCCCATTCTGCTTTTAGGGGCCTGATAACTGAAGGCTCTGCCTCCCATTCTGCTTTTAGGGGCCTGATAACTGAAGGCTCTGCCTCCCATTCTGCTTTTAGGGGCCTGATAACTGAAGGCTCTGCCTCCCATTCTGCTTTTAGGGGCCTGATAACTGAAGGCTCTGCCTCCCATTCTGCTTTTAGGGGCCTGATAACTGAAGGCTCTGCCTCCCATTCTGCTTTTAGGGGCCTGATAACTGAAGGCTCTGCCTCCCATTCTGCTTTTAGGGGCCTGATAACTGAAGGCTCTGCCTCCCATTCTGCTTTTAGGGGCCTGATAACTGAAGGCTCTGCCTCCCATTCTGCTTTTAGGGGCCTGATAACTGAAGGCTCTGCCTCCCATTCTGCTTTTAGGGGCCTGATAACTGAAGGCTCTGCCTCCCATTCTGCTTTTAGAAACTCTGGGAACCACAAGGAAACCTGCAGCCTGAGAGCAAAGTGCTCTGTTGGGGAAATATCCAACTGTGAGATCTTTAAGATGTGATGGAGCTCGGTCATTAAGAGCTTTATATGTGAGGAGAAGAATCTTAAATTCTATTCTGAATCTAACAGGAAGCCAATGAAGAGAAGCTAAAACTGGAGAAACATGATCTCTGCTGTTGGATCTCATCAGAACTCTGGCTGCAGGGTTTTGGATCAGCTGGAGGCTTTTCAGAGAATCTGTGGGACAGAACAATAATAAGGAATTACAGTAGTTCAGTCCTGAAGGAACAGATGCATGGAGCAGTTTCTCTGCATCACCCTGAGACAGGATGGTCCTGATTTTAATGATATTACGAAGGTGAAAGAAGGCAGAAACCAGTTTTATATGAGAGTCAGAGGACAGATCCTGGTCAGAAATAACTCAGTTTGTCTGATTTAAAAGCAGAAAGTTCTGAGTCATCCAGGTCTTTATGTCTTTAAGACAGGCTTGTAGTCTGACCAACCTGTAGGTTTCATCTGGTTTCATAGATAAGTACAGCTGAGTATCATCAGCATAACAATGGACTTTATGCCATGCTGTCTGATAATGTTACCTAATGGAAGCATGTACAAAGTAAAAAGAATCGGTCCAAGCACAGAACCCTGAGGAACTCCATGACTCACTCTGGTTCAATTTACAAAACTGGAGTCTTGTACAAAAAGATAAATAATCAGATCAGTTACTTTTTTGCAGTGAATATTGACATAAATCAAATGTTTTTTTGGAGAAGCTGTAACATCCGTGAAGTTGAAATGAGTTGTTCTGTGCATGTGGCTCATCAGCTGACTCTCTGCAGACTGCTGTGCTCACTGCCTGCTGGCCTGCCTGTTCTGCCAGCTGCTGTCCTTCTGCTCAGCTGTGGGGGAGTGTCTGGCCTGCGGAGTGGGCGGAGTCAGCTGCTGCAACGCTGCGGCCGGCTGCTGCTGCTGCATGGAGGCGGCCTGTACGGAGGAGGCCTGCCAGGCCGTGCTGGACTGCGGGATGTTGGAGGGCTGCTGTGGCTCATCCGACTGTTTGGAAATCTGTCTGGAGTGCTGCTCCATCTGCTTCCCCTCGTAGAGCCAATCAGAGAAGGACGTTCCAGCCAAGAGACACGAACGTTTCTTTAGCTCTCGGTTTGGTCTGCTTTGGTTCTCTGATACGAGCTGCTACAGAAAAATGTGCCTGAAGGATCCCCGCAGGTTCTGTTTCCTCTCTGCAGAACCTGCAGAACTGAAACCTGCAGAACTTAAACCTGCAGAACTTAAACCTGCAGAGAGGAGGTTCTGTTTCCTCTCTGCAGAACCTGCAGAACTTAAACCTGCAGAACTTAAACCTGCAGAACTTAAACCTGCAGAACTTAAACCTGCAGAACTTAAACCTGCAGAACTGAAACCTGCAGAACTTAAACCTGCAGAACTGAAACCTGCAGAACTGAAACCTGCAGAACTTAAACCTGCAGAACTGAAACCTGCAGAACTTAAACCTGCAGAACTTAAACCTGCAGAACTTAAACCTGCAGAACTTAAACCTGCAGAACTTAAACCTGCAGAGAGGAGGTTCTGTTTCCCCTCTGCAGAACCTGCAGAACTTAAACCTGCAGAACTTAAACCTGCAGAACTTAAACCTGCAGAGAGGAGGTT